>NW_023416288.1:75062142-75459476 GCF_014176215.1 Rousettus aegyptiacus
CAGGTAACGTAATACCTCCAACTCTGTTTTTTTCCCTCAAGATTGCCTTGGCTATTCAGGGTCATTTATGGTTCCACATAAATTTTAGGATTCTAGTTCTGTGAAAAATGCCATTGCTATTTTGATAGGGATTGCATTGAATCTATAGGTTGCTTTGTTAATTCTTCACCATCTTGAGCACAGTATATGCTTCCAGGTTTTTTTTTTTTTTTTTTTTGCATCTTCAATTTCTTTCTTCAGTGACTTATAATTTTCTAAGTACAGGTCTTTTACCTCCTTGGTTAAATTTATTCCTAGGTTTTTGTTTGTTTGTTTGTTTTTTCCAATGCAATTGTAAATAGGATTGTTTTATAGTTTCTGAGAGTTCATTATTGGTGTATAAAAATACAACTTATTTCTGAATATTAACTTTGTGTCCTGCAACTTTACTGAATTCATTTATTAGTTCTGATAGTTTTTTTGGTGGAATCTTTGGTGTTTTCTATATCAAGGGTCCCCAACTCCTGGGCCATGGCCTGTTAGGAACCAGGCTATACAGTGGGAAGTGAGCGGCAAGTAAGTGAACAAAACTTCATCTGTATTTGAAGCTGCTCCCCAGCACCAGAATCACTGCCTCAGCTCCACTTCGGCTCATCAAGCATTAGATTCTCATAGGAACACCCATCCCTGGTGCCAAAAAGTTTGGGGACTACTGCTGTATATGATTCAGTATCATGTCATCTGCAAATAAGAAGTTTCACTTCTTTTCAATTGGGATGTCTTTTATTTCTTTTTCTTGTGTGATTGGTGTGGCTGGGACTTCCAATACTGTGTTGGATAAAGTGGTGAATGTGGACATCCTTGTTTTATTCTTGATCTTAAAGAAAAAGCTCTTAGCTTTTCCCCGTTGAGTATATTAGGTGTGTGTTTATCATATATTTCCACTTTGCTGACAGATTTTATCATAAATGGATGCTGGATTTTGTCAAATGCTTTCTCTGCATCTATTGATCATATGATTTTTATCTTTCAGTTTGTCTATGTGGTATATCAGTTTAATAGATTTGCAGATATTAAAGCAACCTTGCATCCCAGGAGTAAATCCCACTTGGTCATGGTATATAATCTTTTTAATGTATTGCTAAATTTGGTTTGCTAATATTTTGTTGAAGATTTTTACATCTATGTTCAGCAGGAATATTGACCTATAAATTTGTGTGTGTGTGTGTGTGTGTGTGTGTGTGTGTGTGTGTGTGTGTGTGATGTCTTTGTCGGATTTTGGAATCACGGTAATGGTGGTCCTATATACTGAGCTTCAGAGCCCTCTCTCCTTATGAACTTTTTGGAATAGTTCAAGAAGAATAGGTGTTAATTCTTTGACTCTGGTAAAATTCACCTGTGAAGACACTTGTTTGGGGGGAGTTTTTCGATTACTGGTTCTATTCTGTTAGTAGTAATTTCTCAGTTCGGATATCGTTTCTTCTTAATTCAGTCTTGGAAGACTACGTTTCTAGATATTTATCCATTTTTTTTCCAGATTTTTCAATTGTTGGCATATAGTTTTTAGTATTTTCTTATAATCCTTTGGATTTCTCTGGTGGCGATTTTCACTTCTTTCAGTGTGATTTAATTTATTTGGGTTCTCTTTCTTTTTTCCTTGATGAATCTATTAAAGTTTATAAATTTCATCTTTTCAAAGAATCAGCCCCTGCTGATAATAATTTGGCTTTTCAGAGATTTTATTTTCCATTGAAGTTCTCCATATTTTTGTCTATTTGATTAATCTTTTTTTCCATTAAAAATTATAACAGTTATTTTAAAGTCTTGTCTGCTTATTGCAACGTATGGTTTATTTGGGAGTCTGTTTCTTTTGGCTGTTTTTTTGTTTCGGTTATGCTCATCCCTTTTTTGCTTCATTTATGTCTCATAATTTTAAAAATATGTATATTGGCATTATATTGAAAGGAGACCGGTGTAGATATTATTTTTTCCTAGAAAGGGCATCTTTTCCTCTGATAGGCAAGTAGGATAAGAGAATCAACACTTTGATCTCATCAGGAGTTAAGCTGGATAGAAGGTGTATCACCTCTTTAGTTTTAGTTCATTTCTGGTGTCAAATGTTTTGAGGCTGAGTCTTGTTCTATCTATATTACTCATACCATCATCTAGGAGGACTCTAACCTAAGGCTAAGAAAAAGTGCAGAGAATTTTCTGGTCCCACTCCAAGCCTCCATTGCTACCCTACTGCCTTTATGTACTTGAAAAGCTCTGGGAAAAAGCAGGAGGAGAATGGAGAGAATCTCTGCATTTAGGTTTCTTAAGGGTTCCAATCTGTCACACCATTTTAGCAGCCATTAAGAGCTCAGCTGGTTTCTGTTTAACAAAACAGAATTTCTCTGCCATGAAAGACTTGATCCTTTGCTGCCCATGCACCTAGTCAACAAATGTACTAAGTGCCTGTGATCCCTTCTCATCTAGGAAGGGCTTGTGTCCCTGGATTTGGTTCCTTTTGACTCCCCTTCATCCTTAGCTCTATTTCTTTAATATATTGTTTTTTAGATTATATAGTGTATTTTTCTCTTTGTAGCATAACCAGGGGACTGTGATTGTATCTTAATCTAAAACTAGTATTGTGTCTTTTGTTTTGGATTTATCTGGATTTTTATTTTTTTTTTATTTTTCCTCAAAGTGCCATTTAATTACTTCTTCTCTCGATTTTATTTCTTATAAACTAAAAGTTGGGTCTACAGTGTTGATTCAAGTCATGTATTTTTGCCAAAATATCTATTAGGTGAACCTGCATACTCGATATTGCATCATATTAGGAGGTTCTTATTGTCATATTATTCCACCACTAGAGAATATAACCAAATTTTGTCATTTGGTTAAGGTGGTACCTACTACTAGATCCTTCCATTGTAGAATTGTTTTCCCTTCTCAATTAGCAGGTAATTTGTAATGTAACATGTTGACTTATGGATCAGTCCTGTCTCCCAGCAGCCTTTCAGGTAACAGATTTACTCCCATTTATTATTTCATTGGGGTTGCAAACTGATTTTTTAAATTATATTATTCTTTGCATTTATTAGTTGTTATTCTTCTATAAATAAAAGCTTTCCTGTATGCACAGAGAAGTATTAAATGATCTCTAGAAAGGATGGGTAAAAATAAATTTATGTAAGTAAATCTTTAATTATCAATTCACAAGGAGTTGGTATAATAATTCCAATTGTGATAAGCGATTTTATTTGGAATATCACTGTAGCCTCCTGGATTGTTGTTTATTCACTTTTTCTATCAGTTTGGTGTGTGTGTGTGTGTGTTTCTATTCAAATAATTTCATATTTTGCCAGTGGGAGCCCCTTCAAAGCTGACTTCTATTTTCTGACATCACCTTTGGGCACTTTCTTACTATCTAGTGTAATCTTAAGACCTAGGATTAGTCTATTTCTTCAAGGAGCCCTGATTTCTTTTTGTGAGAAGTGACATTCAGAAATCAAAATCTAGGCACTGGATATGCTGCTGGGGTGTCCTTCCTGCTAGAATTTTTCAGTGAAGACAAAAAAATGTATTTATAGTCAAACATAATTTACATTTTCTGTCAAATGTAACTTCATAGGATTTTTGCCTTCTTTTATATCTGTATCTCTTTTGTTACACTGAAGAAATTAGTTGTGAATAACATTAACATATTTGCTTTGTTCACATAAAATGGTTTCAAAATTACAATGCCAATTTTAGTTTTAACAATAAACTGAATGGAGATTTCTTTGTAGTTCTTTTGTCTATAAGCACTTGTGGTTCATTTAAGTTAACATAAATTAACCATCACAAGTATATAGATATTGTCTCATTTTTATAAACTATTTACAAGCTTTCCTTTTACAAATAGATCCCACTAAGGGTCATAACACCTATGTTTAAAAGTTCCTTGAAACAATTCTTTTGTGTATAATTATATTATCAATTTTCTATACAGTTGGTTTCACTTTGCTTTCAGTTTTATGTGTTTTTTCCTCCAATTTTCTTTAAATTTGGGGGACTATAAAATATTTACATAGTACAAAAATCAAAACTTTATTATAAAAGTATACCCCAAAAAAACCTCCCTTCCATTTTGTTTTTTTGTATCTCTTTTATCTTAACCATTGTTCCTTTTCGTAGAAACAAACAAATTTAAACACAAATGTGCATACACACATATATTCACCCATTCTTATCTATATAAGTAAGTACAGGTTATATACTCTATTTTGTATCTTTATTTTTTACCTAGTAATATGTCATGGCAGTCACTCTGTTTGGTATTGTATTAGTAAGGGTTCTTCAGAGATTTGTCTCACTTGTTTATGGATACTCATAAGTCTCAAGGTCTACAGGGTATGTTGACATGGTAGAGACCTAACCAGTGGTGTCATGTCATTTCTAAGATAGGCAGGGTTGAGATTCAAAGAGCCGATGGTTCAATTTGAGTGTAAAGTTAGGAAAAATCCAGTGTCCCAGTTCACAGGCAGTTGGGCAAGAGAAATCTCTTACTCTGAGAAACGTCAGCCTTTTTTTTCTATGTGGACTTTCAGCTGATTGGATGAGACCCCCCCATGTTACGAAGAACAATCTATTTTATGCAGTCTACCAATTTAAATGTCACGCTCATCCAGAAACATCCTCACAGAAATGCCCAAAATGACCCGATAACTAAGCATTTGTGGTTCAGTCAAGTTAACAAATAAATTAACTACCCCATAACTTCTCATTTTTATGTTATTTACAAGCTTTCCTTTTACAAATAGTGCTATAGTGAATAATCTTGGGCATATTATTGTTTTTTGGGCATTTTATCTTTGTAGATTCCTAGATGTGGAATTGTAAGGTAAAAGAGTAAATGCATATGTAATTATTTTAAATATTGCTAAATCGTCGTCCATAGAGGTTATATCATTTTGCACTTCATTCAGGAAAAAAGAGGATATCAGTATCTCCACAACCTCACTATGAGAGTATGTTGCACACCTTTTGAATCTTTGCAAATCTGATATGTGGAAATTGATATCTATATGTGGTTTTAATTTACGTTTCTCACAGGAATGAGATTGAGTATGTTTTCATATATTTAGGAATTATTTGCCTTTTTTTCTGTGATTTAATGTGTTCATGTTTTTGACACTTTTTTTCTCTTGCTTTTTGGTTCCTTTTTCTTGATTATTTTTAGAACTCTTTATATAATTTACAGATATGTGCCCTTTTTCTTTGACCTTGTCTTTTGTCGTGCAGGTTTTTGTTTTGCCATGTAGATTTTCATTTTTACAAAATTTATTACTTCCAAATTTTGATTATTTTAGAAGAGCTTTTCTGATTCCTAGACTATAAGAATTCATATTAGTAATTCATTTATGTTTTCTCTAGTGCTTGCTTGTGTGATATCATTTTTTACATTTAGATCTCTGACCTATTTGGAATTCAGTCTGGTGTTTGTTGTGAAGTATAGATCTAACTTTTTCCACCCAAATAATTACCTATATCCCACAATCATTTATGAAAAAGACACTTATATGATATGCCAGGTTTCCCCACATAGTAGATTTTGTTTTATGACTTTTTGTTATGTTTCATTGTTATATCATTTAGTCCATGATATTCTGTAACATCTTTCCCCACCTCACCACTGTTCTTCTTTCTCAGGGTTTTCCTGGTTTTCTTGCCTTTGTTTTGTTTTGTTTTGTTTTGTTTCCATGTGTACTTTAGAATCAGCTGATCTAACTAAATTTTTGAAGTTCATATTTTTGAGAGTACATTAAATTTTTCGATAACTGGAAAAAACTGCTATTTTTATAATGCCGAATAATTGTATCCCTGAAAAAGGTATGTCTTTTTATTCTAGTCTACTTTTGAGTATTTCAGTAGTAGTTTAAGATTTTCTGTATAGTGGTTGTGCACATTTCTTACTATGTTTATTTCTAGCTTTTTTATCATATTATTGCTGTTATAAATGTGATCTTCCCTTCCATTACGTTTTTTAATAGGCTATTATTTATGTTTTTGTGGAAATTTTTTAATTTTTGTATGTTTTACTGAATTCTCTTATTGTTTGTATTTATGCTTGATTCTTATAGATCGTTTAGGTATACTGTTATATTATCTGCAAATATAGTTTTCATTCCCTCCAATTCATTTGACTGATTCTTTTTCTCTTATCTATAATGTAGCCAGGCCTTATTTAGCGATAATGTATAGTGTATCCTATTAAATAAGTTATTGGGTTTTTGGCTGATATGTATAATTTTACTATAAGGGAATATTTACTAATTCCTATTTTGTTAAGTGTTGAATTTTGTTGACTGTCCTTTTCAGCATCTGTGGAAATGAATATGAGTTTTCTCCTTAGATTTATAAATATAGTGAATTACGTTGATAGATTTTCTTAATATGACTCATGCTTGCATTCCTGAAATGCATACTCCTTTGTTGTGTTTGATTCTGTTGCCAAAATTTTATTTAATATTTTCACATTGATATTTATAAGTGATATTGGTCTGTATTTTTTGTAGAAATTATCAGACCTAATTATCATTGTTATTTTGCTCCATAAAAATGACTTTGGAAAATTTCTCTTTGTTTCTATGGCCTGGAACTATTTAAATAGTTTTAGGGTTGTCTCATGGGAATTTACTTTATAGGGGTGATTGAGCAATGACATGGGAGATCAGTACCATTGAAAGAATTGATTACTTACATTCTGAGAGAAGGGGGCATGCCTTGCCACCCAAGGCCACAAGGGAAGCACCAGATTTGATCAGGAAGCAGAAGCAGGAGTGAGGGGACAGAACAGACCAGACAGTTTTAGGTTTTTTGTGGGAAAGGCAAAGTAGGGCAGATTAAATAGTTTAGAATTGGCTAATATGGATAATTCTAGTGGGTTTTAGGGCATACAAGCTGTTCTTAACTATCTGGTACTTGGACCTGAGTGACGTAGGCCAGGGGAAATAATGGCTTGCTATGTGAGAGTAAAATAAATGAAATTTTGGCTTGTATATGAGAGGCATGCTCCTAAGTTGTTTATTATCTTTAGGAAGTAGCTAAGTTTGGTAGGATTTCTCCCCAGAGTATAAGGCCCTTCAAGATATCAAAACAACATAAGGTACAGAAAATATAAAACAGTAATATAAGGTTTTCTGATTTTTGAAGGCTTGGCAGAATTTGTCATTGGATTAGTGGTGTTTTTTGGTGTATTAACTCTTCGATTACTATTTCTATTTTATCTATTAATTTTGATTTTGTTTGAATTTCCCATTTCCACCAATAACCAAGAATCAGGTTTAATAAAGTTCCCTCTATTTCTATAGCTAGAATATATTCTTAGAAAAATTATTTGTTTCATTAAGTTTTCAGTTTCATTAGCATAATGTTATGCAAGTTAAAGAACCAGTTTGTGTATTTATTTGTTCTGCTTTTTTCTAACACAATATCTTCTTCCTTTGTTTTGATTCACTTTTTTCTTAGTACTTTGAATTCGATATTTCATTTATTTTATTCTTCCATTTGTATTGATATCATATGGATTTGAATTTTCCTTAGGTCACTATTTTAGTTGTCTTCCTTCCTTAGGTCACTATTTTAGTTGTATTTCTTAGATCTTGATGTGTGCTTTCATTTATTATCTATCTATCTATCTATCTATCTATCTATCTATCTATCTATCTATTTGATCCTGTGATTTTTATCGCTATTTCCTTTTGACCTCAGAGATATTTAATTTTCAAAAATTGCAGATGAAATGGATTTTTTATTCTATTTTGTTGTTAGTTGCTTCTAGTTTTATTGCATTGTGATGGGATGATTTTGTCTTGTATTTTTTTTCCTATGGCTCTTACTGTGTTTTTTTTTTTCATGACTTAATACATGTATATGATAATTTTGTGAATTTCATGTGCACTTGATAAGAAACTGTACTCTATTTGAGAAAAAAAATTGTTATGTAGTGATAAGATAAACCTTATTATGCTCTTTAGGGCTTCTGTAACCTTACTTGTTCATTCACTTGATGGAGAGTGGTGTGTTAAAGTTCCCTGTTTGTCGTATATGTTTCTCCATGCATCTTATGGAATTTCTACTTTGTGAAGATGGTTACTATGACAAATGATGTATAAATATTTATAACTGTTACATCTTCTTTGGATATTTGCGGCCTTCATCATTATAAAATAGCCTTTTTTTTTTTTTAATTTATTGAATGCTTTTTATTCACTACCAGCCTCTTCACCAACATTTTCCAATCATCTCATGGATGAAGTTCATCTTCCAGTAAGTTCTTTTTTTTTTTTTTTAATAGTACTTTGTTTTTTATTAATTTTTATTTTTTTAAATTAATGTATTTAAATTAGTTTCAAGTATACAGTACATTGATTAGACATCTATATAGTTCATAAAGCATCCCCCCAAATGCTCCCTCCCTCCCCTGGCCCTCCACTTAGCCATTCTAATTGCAATTCCTATGCTGTGCTCCCCATCCCTGTGACCATCCATCAGCTACTAATCCGTACTTCTTTAACTCTTTACCCCATTCTCACAGCCCCCCAACCCCTCCCCTCAGTCCGTCACCAAATTGTCCACTATATTTGTAAGTCTGTTTTTAATTAGTTTGTTCTTTTTGTTCCCTAGATACTACATATAAGTGAAATCATTTGGTATTTATTTTCTTTATTTTTCTTTATGGTGACATTGGTTAACAAAATCTAGTAAGTTTCAGGTGTACAATTTAGCCATAAGGCGTGTGTGTGTGTGTATTGCATTGTGTATTCACTGCTCATAGTTAGATTTCTTTCTGTCACCACATATATGACCCCTTTTACACCAACTACCTCCCCCCTCCTCCCTTCCTCCCTACCCCATGGTAATTGCTCATCTATTGTCCATGCCCATGAGTCTCTGTTTTCCAGTAGATTCTTTAAAAGCAGCTTGTAACTATGATGTTCCTTGAATTCTTACATCTGTTTTTCTAAGGTTTTGTTACAAGATGCATAGCTTGGCCTGATGTAAAATCCTTCATTCACACTTTATTTCCTTCTATTTCTGGAAAAAAAAAAATCTCAATTTGGATTTGTGTGGTTGTTTCTTTGTGATTAAATTCGAGTTAAGTATATTAGCAAGAATATTACATAGGTGATAGTGTCCTTCTCAGTGTATTACATTAGGAGGCACAAGATCTCTATTCTGCTTTGGTTTTTTTTTTTTCCCTTTCAAGTAGACTTTTTAGAGCAGTTATAAGTCATAGCAAAATTGAAGAGAAATATAAATAGTTCCTGGATATATCCTGCCCTCTTACATGTACAGTATCTCCCATTGTCAACATCCATCCAGAATTGTGATGAACCCACATTGACACGTCATTATCATCCAAAGTCCATAGTTTATGTTAGGGTTCACTTTTGGTGTTATATATTCTATGGGTTTTGATAAGTAGATAAAGACAACTATCCACCACTATAGTAACATACAGAACAGTTTTACTGCCCTAAAAATCCTTTGTGCTCCGTTTTTTCATCCTTTCTTCTTTCCTGCCCCTTTTAACCACTGAATTTTTTACTGTCTGCATAGTTTTGCCTTTTCTAGAATGTCATGTTGACATTATTCACTTAATACACATTTAAGTTCCTCCATGTCTTTTCATGGTTGATAGCTTATTTCTTTTTGGCGGTGAATAATATTCTATTGTGTAGATGTATGACAGCTCATTTATCTATCTACTGATGGACATCTTGGTAGCTTCCAAATTTTGGCAATTATGAATAAAACTGCTGTAAACATTCATGTACAGGTTTTTGTGTGGAAGTTTTCAACTCTTTTGGCAAATAACAAGGAGCATGATTGCTGGATTGTGTGGTAAGATTATGTTTAGTTTCATACAGAACTGCCAAACTATCTTCCAAAATGACTATACCATTTTGCATTCCCCCCAGCAATGAATGAGAGCTCTTTTTTGCTCCACTTCTTCACCAGCATTTGGTGTTTCAGTGTTCTGGAATTTGGCCATTCTAATAGTGTATAGTAGTAGCTCATTGCTGTTTTAATTTGCATTTCTCTAGTGACATACAATGTGGAGCATCTTTTCACATGCTTACTTGCCATCTGTATATCTTCTTTGGTCAGGTATCTGTTCGGGTCTTTTGCCCATTTTTTAATCAAGTTGTTGTCTTGATGATTTTTAAGACTTCTTTATGTATTTTGGATAAGAGTCCGTTATCAGATATGTCTTTTGCAAATATTTTCTCCCAGTCTGTGACTTGTCTTCTCAGTCTCTTTCATATTGTCTTTTGGAGAGCAGAAAATTTTAATTTTAATGAAATCTCAGTTCTCAATTCTTTCTTTCATGATTATGATTTTGAGCTGTTATGTCTAAAAGTTTATCACCAAACCCAAGGTCATCTAGATTTTTTCTCAGAAATTTATAAATCTAGCTAGGAATTGTAAAGTTTTGTGTTGTATATTTAGGTCTGTAATACATTTTGAGTTAATTTTTGTAAAGGATGTATGTAATGTCTTTGTCTAGGTTCATTTTTTTGCATGTGAATATCCAGTTGTTTCAAAATTATTTGTTGAAAAGATTATTTTTTTCATTGTATTGCTCCTTTGTCAAAAATTAGTCGAATATATTAATGAAGGTCTATTTATGAGCTCTATATTCTATTCCATTATTCTGTTTGTCAATTCTTTCTCTAATACTGTACTTTCTTGATCACTATAGCTTTATATTAAGTCATGAAGTCAGATAGTATCAGTCCTTCCAACTTTGTTCTTCTCCAATATTGTGTTAGCTATTTCTGGGTCTTTTCCTCTCTTTATGATCTTGAGAATCAGTTTGTTGATATCCACAAAATAATTTGCTGTGATTTTGATTGGAAAGAACTGACATTATGGAATCTCTCTCCATTTATTTCGTTCTTTACTCTCATTTTTAAAATCTCATTTAAAATTTGAAGTGCTCTTTCAAATCTGCAATTACTTATATATAATTAATATTGAAATGTTATGTACAATTTTTTTGTGTCTATTTTTGTTTTTTGTGCTTTCGAGAATTTTCATCTGAAAAGTTTTGATGGTCTTTCTCGTCCCTTATAATAGAATTTTGTATGGTTGATGGATTCATTGGGCATTTCTTTTATGTATTTTGTCTGTTATGTTGGAGTATCTCTACATGTGTAGGTAGGGTTTGGGCTTATTTTGTTTCATAATTCCAAAAACCTTGCTTGATTGCTACAAATACAAAAGTAGAGTTTCCTTAGTAAATATTGTACTCTTTTGGTCTGACTTATGATTTTTAAACTATATATAGATTATGACACCTCAATAGGCTTCTTTCTTTCCCCTTATTGTTATCACTTCATTCTTTCCCCTTATTACTATGCCTCCAGATATACCTCCTTTTTTCAAGGTGCTTCTTTTCTTCCCCAGAAATAAAATCTTCTCAAGG
Organism: Rousettus aegyptiacus; assembly: GCF_014176215.1. Lineage (NCBI taxonomy): Eukaryota > Metazoa > Chordata > Mammalia > Chiroptera > Pteropodidae > Rousettus > Rousettus aegyptiacus. Next base: position 75,073,586 of record NW_023416288.1, read on the forward strand.
TGACAGCCTTTCCTATATACTTTAAAAAGTTCCTTTTGAATTTCCCATGGCTGAATCTCTGATTCACCATTTCCCAAATCTCTTCTTAAGATTTCCCCAGAGTTCGACACTTTTTTGGTGGTGAAACTTGGCTTTTGTCACTTAGTTTTTTCTATCCTTTAACACCCTATCATACCTTTCTTTCTTTTAGAGTCCTCATCTGACTCTACTTTGGGTGGCTCCAAAGCCAATTCAGTTTGCCTTAGATTTTTATTTCCTCAATTACAAGTAAAATGAAAAGCTCTTCTCTTTCCTAGATATGCCATAGATATGAACTATACGTGATTTTTATTTGCTCTTCCTAATGATCTTTATATTTTTGAGAAGGTATGTAGAGAGATTGGAATGTAAATGGGTTGTTGTTATCCTATGAGAACCTGGAATTCTAGCTGTTATATGTTTTGCGGTCAAGTTTCTAGATAACTATGAGATTGAACCACATAAAACTGTAATTTTTGTGGGTCAAGAACTATTGAATATCACACTTATATGTGGTTCTACCTAATAGAAAGGTAAGCAAGCTCTTTAGTATTTCATGCCTTAGTGAAATGTTATATGGTAGAGGCATTATTTTTAGTATTAATTCCTAGGCGATAAAGGCTACATTTTTTTTATTAACCTTACTGAGGTTTAATTTATATATGATAAAATGCACCCTTTCTAGTGTACAGTTCAGTGGGTATTAACAAATATTTGTACTTATGTAACCACCACCACTATCAAGATACAGAACATTTCCATAATTCTAATAAGCTTCATTGTACACCTTTGTAGTCTAACCCACCCACTTCAGGAAACCACTAAACCACTTTCTATCATTAAATTAGATTTCTAAAGGCCACATTTCTAAATTGGCCTGTAGGTCTTGCATGATCTGAAGCTTGCTTACTTTCCAGTGTCACCTGACTACCAGTTCTCTACATATGTATGCTAGCCTCAGGGCTTTTTCACTTGCGAGTCCATCTACTCATCCATTTTCTGCCCAGAACTTCAAATTTCACATAGCTTTAACTGATGTCCATCTCTGCCAGATCCATGCTGAGTTTCTCTTCCATGCCTTTGCTCATGCTATTCTCTCCACCAGGAAAACATTTCTCTCTTTAACTAACATTCTTACTTGCTTGATTTAATCTTGTTCATCTTTCTAAAATCAGCTTATATGACTGATTTTAGACTGGGTTAGGTATTTATCAGTTGTATTTTATCTTTATCAATTATATTTTCTTTATTATTATATAAATTGTTTATCTCCTTTACTAGTCTGAGCTCCTTGAAGGCAGCTATTCCTTTAATTTGTTTTCTCATCAGTTATGTACCCAGCACGTGATAGGTACTTAATAAATGTTCGATCAGTGATGAATGAGTTTCAATTCTTGTATATAGAGTTAAAACTGAATCTCCATAGAATAAGTTAAAGAAATATTAAATAATAGATATTTAGAAAAATTGAAGTTGAGCTAATAGTATCCTACAAGTGTGAAGAGGAATGGACATTGTTCCCTTAGACCATAATTCTACTTGTAGAAATCAGTATTAAATTACTTCCTCAATTCTAAACTTTTCTTGGCATGTGTTTTTAGAACTTCACCAGGGAGTGTCTATGAAACAAAAAAGTCTAACTATGTTCAAAAGTATGAACTATATGTAATAATAATATGATTTATTTTAAAAATCTAAAAAGAAAGAAAAATTTAGGCTTCATTCTCCTTTAAGTAGCTTAGATAAGTAGTATATCAGTTAAATGTTTTCAAGTGTGTATCTCTTGCCACACTGTAAGCTCAAGGGCCAGAGCCAGAGCTTGTGTGTTTGTGTGTCTATCTGTCTGTCTGTCTGTCTCTCTCTTTTTTCTAGTAAGTTTCTTGGATTTAATAGCTAATAAATGTTGGAGTTGATTCTATGGTTCATGTTTGCTTTCTTATAATATACCCAGGCATGGGTCCATACTGTGGTCATCCTAAAATTATATTAGATACCAAGAAAATTATTTAAGGTTATGCCAGTCATCAGTTTCTGATTCTGGATAGCAACCTGATATGGGCTAAACTATATGAGCCTAAAATGATATATCTTGACAATTCTGCATTTTAATAACATATAAGAATTGGGACAAGTAGGAATGGTCTCTTGATAGACAGGAATAATTTTGAAGTGTTATGAAAACTACTACCGTGTTTCAACCTTCGTTCTTTTTGAAGATATACCTTTATGGGATGGTACTATTTTTTCTTATCTTTATTGAAATATAATAGACAATTAGTTACTTGTATTTACATTGTATAATTCAATGAATTTTTAAATTATAGTTGGCATAAAATAATATACCAGTTTCAGTTGTACAGCATAGTGATCAGAGATCCACATAACTTGCAAACTGATCACCCCACTAAATATAGTACCCCTTTTCCTTCTTACATATTTATTATATTATTAACCATCTTCCCCATGCTACACTCTACATCTCCATGTTTATTCTACAACTGTCCATTTGTTCCTCTTAATCTCTTTGCCTGTTTTGTTCTCCCAACTCCCTTCAAATTTAGTATCCCTCTAAATAATCTATGTATCTATGAGTTTATTTTTGCTTTTGTCGTTGTTGATTTTGTTCTTTAGATTCCACATGTGTGTGAAATCATGAGATATTTTTCTTTCTCTATCCTACCCATTCATTCAGCGCAATCCCCTCTAAGTCCATTAAGGAAATATCTTTTTCCATCCCCTTCCTTTTAGTCTGTGTGTGTCTTTTTCTCTGAAGTGAGTCTCTTATAGACAGCATACGTAGGAGTCTTGTTTTCTTATCTCTCTTTTGGTTAGAACACTTAATTCTTTTCCATTTGAGGTATTGTTGATAGGAATGTAGTTATTACCATTCTTTATTTCTGTTTTTGATACATGATTTTTCTTCTCAATGAAATCCCTCCAACATTTCCTGTAATGCTGGCTTGGTGCTGATAAATTTCTTTAGCTTATTTTTGTCTGGAAAGCCCTTTATCTGTCTTTCAACTCCAAATGATAGCTTTGCTGGATAAAGTATTCTTGGTTGTAGATCATCACGTCGAATATTTTGTTCCAAGCCCTCTGTCCTGCATAGTTTCTTTTGAGAAATCAGCTGCCAGTCTTATGGGAGCTCCCTTGTATGTAACTGTCTTTCTCTTGCTGCTTTTAAGATTCTGTCTTTGTATTTGACCTTTGGTATTTTAATTATGATGTGTCTTTGTGTGGGCCTCTTCGGGTTCCTGGGTTTTGGGACCCTAGCTTGCTGGGGTTTTATGTCTGTTTCCTTCCCCAGGTTAGGGAAGTTTTCCATCATTATTTCTTCAAATAGTTCTTCAACATCTTGTTTTCCTTCAGGTACCTCTATGACACGGATATTTTTACATTTAATAGTATCCCATAGGCTCCTTAAATTATTATTATAGTCTTGGCTTCTTTTTTCTTGCCATTCTGATTGAGTGTCCTTGGCTTTCTCATTTTCTGTGTAGGTCATTTGATCCTCCTCTTTATTCACTTCGTTTATTCCATTTAATATTCTCATCTCAGACAATGTGTTCTTCATTTCTGACTGGTTCCCTTTTATAATTTCCATTTCCATTTTTATGTTTTCTTTATCTCTTTGTCAGAGTTCTCACTGAATTCAACTACCTTCCCATAAGTTCATTGAGCATTTTTATAACCAGTGTTTTGAACTTCATATCTGTTAGATTACTTGACTCCATTATTTCTGGATCTCTGTTCTGTTCTCTCATATAGTTTCTGCTTATTTATCTTCCCATTTTGGCTGTCTTTCTGTGTCCATTTCTATGTACTAAACTAAGCTCTTAAGTTTCTCGGTCTTATTAGTGCAGCTTTATGTGATGTGTCCAGTGGTACAGTACTGAGAGGGATTCAGTTAGTTGCAGGCCAAGTTTAGCCCCAACCTGTACCCCTCCAGGGCCACCTTTAAAATTCAGCAAGCAATCCACTGATGCTATGCTTATAGTTGCCTCAAAAGGCTACACCAGAAACCTAGGCCAGATGTCACCAGTATGAGTCTAGGTGCTCTTCAGCAAGGGGCACCTGACTAAGCGAGGACACACCTTGATGTGGCTTGAATGGGGCTGCGAGTTGGGGGAGGCGGAGTTTAAGGGAATCCATTGGACGAAATGACCTCTGTTATCCAGTTTGAAGATCTCTCCTCTATGTTCACACACTGGTAGGTGGGAGGGCTCAACAGAGGAACAATGGATACTTCCGGCACTTCTGTATAGAGTGAGGCTTGCTTCGGCTGGCACTCCGACAATTCAGCGCCCCCTTGTAAGTCCCTGGTGCTCCCTGTGCAGCCCTAATGGCACTGGTGTTCAAATCAAGCAGGTCTGTTACTGCGGAAGTTCACTCGTGGACAGGGCTCCTTTAAAAGGCATCTGCAGCTACTGGCTGCCACAGCCTCCAGCCGACTCGGCCTCAGTTTTGAGTCCTCGCCCCTTTCTCCTTTTGACGTTTTAGGGTGATTTCTTAGATTTCTCCCTAGTTGTATAGCTTGTTCATCTAGATCCCAGGCGATTTTCCTTGTGGTTTTCTTCTTGTTTCTGTCACAACTTTGATTTGGTCGCCAGAGGGATGAACAGAACCTCCATCAGCTATGCCCTTTTTTTCTTCTCCGAAATGATACTATTTTTACTTAAACTAGATTTTTATACCCTTCTCTCAGAGCAAATTAGAAGGTAAATGATTTTCAATGTGTGGACAGCCTGACTTTTCATAAACCAAAAGGGATCTGAAAAATAACTGTTGGCATATCTGTCTACTGTTTGCATACTAGCAAAGCTGACTCGGAATTAACTGTGACTACTATTTTTGGATGCTGTCACTGAATAGCAGTTATCTAAGCTCTTCTGGAGCAACTTATGTTTCAGTTAAGAATGAGGTTCAGTAAAATATACAGGCACATCTGTGCTCCTGAAAAACATACTTTTTTTTTTTTTAATTAAACATATGATTGTGCTTTGTTGTATGGTAATTTTAAAAATGCGAACATGCTACAGGATTCTCAAACCTACCTCTATGTGACATTTTCAAAATAGGAATCTGTAATTTATAAGTTTTCCATTTCGAGTAATAAAGGCTAATATTTTTCTACTTAATTTTACATTCATACCTCATGTTTTAAAATATAGTTTTATTTTGCCTTATAGTGTATGCAGAGAATATTTCCAAAATGGTGGGAAGAGAAAAGCACTTGAAAAAGATGAAAAAAGAGCTGTACTTGCCACTAAGACCACTCCAGCCTTAAGTATACATGAATCTTCTAAATTCGAAGGTCATTTAACCAACCTCAGCTTTACAAACCCTGAAATTATAACTGAGTAAGTATACCTTTTGTACTTCAGTTATTAACATTATCCTGGATAGCTGTGTTAATAATCTAAAATAGTATGATGGTTTATACCAAAGAGTGGAAAGTAAGCTTGTTCCTCTGGTAATATGTTAGGCTGAAAAGTGCAGATTTGTAGTATTACTAGATAGAAAACTAGCATAAAATTTTATGGAGCATGTTTAAAACTAGTGGTTCTATAATGTAGATCGTCCTTACCAAAAATGAGAAAGACTAGTTTATTAAATGTTATTATAATCATTCTTATGGTAATACAAAGAATCAAAACAGGAAAGTCCAAATAAACTGTTTAAAGTGGCTATCACAAATAAGGAATAACGAAAGATTACTAAAAGAACCAGTTACCATTATTTTATTCTTGATATGATAATCTGCCTGCTAGTAGTCAATGTATGCATATAGATACAAATTTTATTTAATAAGTTCATGAGTATTTTCCTAGTTTTATTGAGATATAATTGACATATAACATATAAATTAAGCTGTATAACATAATTATTTGATGTATGTATATATTGTGAAATGATTACCATGATAAGTTTAGTTAACATTCATCACCTCACATAATTACAGATATTTTCCCTATGATGAGAACTTTTAAGGTATACTGTCTTAGCAACTTTCAAATATGTAATATACATTACATACCCAGAACTTACTATCTTATAACCAAAAGTTTGTACCTTTCACCGCCGTTCCCGCACACCCTATCCACTGCCTCTGGTAACCACAAATATGATCTGTTTCTTTGAGTTTGATGTCTTTTTAGGTTCCACATAGAAGTGAGATCATACAGTATTTGTCTTTCTCTGACTTATTTTACTTAGCATAATGCCCTTGAGTTTCATCCATGTTGTCATAAATGCAGGATTTCCTTCTTTTTAATGATTAAAATAGTATTCTATTGTGTGTATATACATAAAAGTACATGAGTATTATAATCCAATTAATTATTTGGAGTATTAAAAATTATTTATACAGCCTAGTACCAGAATAGATTTGTGGTGTCAAGTTATATTTTATTAATCTCTTGAAAATGCTAAATTTGAATAATTCTAGAAACATTCTTGAAGACACTAAAAACTAACCATGAAAATAAAATTAGCCTCTTAAAACTGTTCTAAATCTGTAGATATCAACACAGCATTCATTACCTTTGGTTATTTTGTTTTTACGCCATGTTGAAAATATTATCTAGTGATAGCAGTTTCATTAAAAAATTAATATACCATTGACTAGTTTAGTAGGAAAAGAGAACACATCTTTACCTTTATTTAAAGGTTACTATAAAGCTTACAAAGCATAATGACTTACTAAACATCCTATAACTCAGGCATAATGAATATTTAAAAATATTTTTTAAATGTTGACCAGTGTAAGAAATTGTAGTTATACTGCTATCAAAAATAGATATATATGGAAAATGTCAACACTAGAATTTCTGTATGGTTCTTTTTTATAATCTCTTTCATTGTTGAGATTACTTTATTTGTTGAGTCATTATATTTTCCTTGAATTCTCTAAATCAGTTTCTTTCAATTCTTTGAATATTTTTATAATATGTGATTTTTGAAGTGTTCGGTAAATCCGATTATTGGGCTAAGAGTCGGTTTCTAGTTAGTGCTCTTTTTCTTGAGTATCGACCACAATTTTCTCTTTTTCTTTGCATGTCTCATAATTTTTTGTTGAAAACTGTTTAATATATTTTTGATAATATATTGTAAAAAATCTGGTTTTGGATTCTTCCCCCAAGGAAGTTGATAATATGTTTTTTTAGTAATTTGCCTGGATTTAATCTGTGGGATCTATCTCCCTTTTAAACTGATTTCCTAGGGTTGCACCTGGGTCACTGATAGTTCTGAGGTTGTACTCAAATGCCTCTGGAGCCAGTAGGGCTTGTACTCTCTGCCAAGGGATATGTATTGATATGGGAGTGAATCCCAGTCAGCCAAGGCTGTGTGGGAACTTATCTAGCCCTCTGTGTCTTTCTGTTAAGACATAGAATCTAGAATCTTTCTGTTAAATCTCTGACTAAGTCCTCCAGTCTACAGCTCAGCGCTCCCAAAACTGCAACCTAAGTCTAGAGTAGCTGCTGCTGACTTTCCCTGTTTGTTTTCTAATAAGTTTGCTACTTTTACTGACAATGCTGTATTTGGGTTTTTCATTCACACTTTGTTCCAAATCAAGTTAGCCCCTTCCAGCAGTGAAGCTGCTGTTTCTCACAGCCAGCCCTGTCCTTGAAGTACCTCTGTAAAAACTGAGCAAGGGGTGGTGGTAGTGATTAGAGCTGCTCCCAGGCAAGGACACCACATATCAGCACTGTTGTTAACCTTGGTTCAGCTGGTTTTCATAAAATACACTTCTCAAATTAATTGCCTTTGTTTGAACCTAGAAATGGTTGTTTTTGAGGTTTTTGTTCAGTTTCATAGTTTCTTAAGGAGTGGATTTGCTAACTTCTATCTTGCCATAGTTTTGTTTTAAAGGAGAGAAATTAGTTTGGCTGAAAATAAAGGAAACTATCCAAATATAATTGTTATAGGTCAAGAATTACTTAGTAAAAAGGACTGAAATGACTTAGCTGAGGATGGCTAAGTTTAGATTTTCTTCAGTGTAAAAACTCTGGATTCCTTCACATACTTCTGGCCATAACATGTGTCTGTCGACGTAATCCTTCTGCCCTGTCAACCGTTCTTACAGCTTGTATTCTAGTCATATGGGGCTATTTAAATTCCCCTAGTGCTTTTTCTCACTTCTGGCAGTTACAAATGTGATATATCCTTTTTCTGATAAACCATTGCTGCTATATTAGGCTATATTTGAAGCATCTTTTCTTTCGGAGCTTAGCTGGAACTTCTCAAAAGAATTGATATTAATATTAAACCTTTTTATATCTTTGTTATAGTACTTATCATATTCTATTAAAATCACCCATATATTTTTCTGACTATAAATGAAATAAGATCAAATATGAAATATTTGCATGTAGAGATTATAGATGTAAAAAAATTGTTACTTAGTCCTGGTTACATTTAGGTACATTTTTTTTCCAGTCTTTTAAATAGTCTTTTTAAGTAGAGACCATGTAGTATAAAGAATTTTGTAAATTTCTCTTTCTGTGCTATTAAAGCATTATATCTCTTAATAAAAATCTGCCCTGTAAATGTCTAAATATAAAGTGGTCCTAAATATAGAATAATACTCAATTTTTCCAAAGAGATTCCCTTTCCCTTACATTGCTGCCTTTTAAAAATTATTTATATTTTTTCAAAACATTCACCAAATAAACCATATCCTGGGCCATAAAACACACCTTAACAAATTTTAAAAGATAGGTCATCATAAGAAATATTCTTTTAGACCACAATAGAGTTAAAGTAGAAATCAATAACAGAAAGAGAGCTGGAAAATCCCTAAATATTTATGAATTAAACAACATACTTCTAATCAACACATGGGTCAAACAAGAACACTCAAGAGAAATTTAAAATTACTTTGCACTAAATGCAAATGGAAATGTATCTTGTCAAAATTTATGGGATATGGTAAAAGTGGTGCTTAGATGAGAATGTATTGCATTGAATGCATATATAGTAATTCCCTTTCATCCGCAGTTTCAGTTACCTGTGGTCAACTCTGGTCTAAAAATATTAAGTGGAACATTCTAGAAATAAGCAATTGATAGGTTTTAAATTGCGTGTTATTCTGAGCATGATAATGAAATCTCACTTCATCCTGCCCAGGATGTGAATCATCCCTTTTGTCCAGTATCTCCATGCAGTATACTCTACCTGCCTATTAGTCACTTACTAGTGGTCTTGGTTATCAGATCAACTATTGTGGTATCACAGTACTTGTTTCAAATAATCCCTGTTTTACCTCACAGTGGCTCAAAATGCAAGAGTAGTAATGCTAGCAATTCAGATATGCCAAAGAGAAGCCATAAAATCCTTCTTGTAGGTGAAAAAGCTATGTATATATAGGGGTTCAGTACTAACCACTGTTTCAGGCATCCACTAGGGGTCTTGGAGCATATCTCCTGTCAATAAGGGGGGACAACTGCATTAGAAAAGAGGAAAGATGTAAAATCAATATAAGCTTCTACTTTAATAAACTAGAAAAACAAGAGCAAATTAGCTTCAAAATAAGCCGGGTGGGGGGGAAATAGAGCACAAATCAGTGAAATTGTGAACAGGAAAACAGTAGAGAAAATCAGTGAAACCAAAATCTTGTTCTTTGAAGATCAATAAAAGTGATATACATCTGGCCAAGCTAACCAAGGAAAAAAAAGGAAAAACACAGATTACTAATATCAGAAATAAAAGAGGGGCCATTACTACTGTTCCAGTGGACAGGAGTATTATGCCCACAAACTTGATAACTTAGATGAAATGGTAATTCCTTGAATGACACCAAAACTCACACAAGGAGAAATAATAAAAAGAGTTCTGTATCTATTAAAGAAGTTAAATCAATAATGAATGGGCTTTCAAAACAGAAAGAACCTGACCCAGGTGGTTTCACTGGTGAAATCTACTAAACATTTAAGGAAAAAATGACAATTTTCTATAGTCTGTTCCAAAATATAGAATCAAATTTATCCTGTGAGGCCAGCAGAATGTAATTTAAGACACTGAACCAGACTCAGACCGATGGTATAAGCATGATTAGATAATGACTGTATTATCATCCCTATTGGGGATTAAATTATGCTTTTTTTTGCTTGTGATGAAAACAAATCTAAGGCTAATGTTAGTTTTTCCTAAATAATACTTCATTATTCAGAGCAATTGAGAATGCTCAATAATTTGGAGACTTTTTAAGGACTCAAATACACTGCCCTCTTTTTGAAAGATAATATGGTGGAAAGAATCTTGCTTTACATACATTATTCTTTTGTTAGACATTTAGATTGTTTTCTTTATGACTTGTTTCCTCTCAGCATTAACCCTCTTTGTGCTTGAATTTTTATGTCCTTTAATGTATTTCAGGGTTGAAGAGTATAAATGACTCAACACAGTTGTACATATTACTGAATGACTTGCCAGAAAAAACAATACTAATTCCATTACCTCTAGCAGTGTAAGTGCCAATTTTGCCAAAATTCACCAGCATCGATTTTCTCATTTTATTCATTATTTATTAACATGATGGAATAAAATGGCATCCCATTGTGTTAATATGCATTTCTAACAGATACACAAAACAATGAAGAATAAATTTTTTAAATAAAAGAAAGGAAAATCACATGAAATCAGGAAAATAAAATCTATTCTGTGAAGTTTTAACAGTTGTCACGGCTGAAGTATAGCACACATGCTGTCATTACAGTTTCTGAAATCCATGATAAACATAGGTCATTGGTTTTTTCCTACAGAGCCTGAACTTGGCTTCAGAATTCTTTTCACATAGTACTTTAAGAAGCCATTACCAATTAATCAGTCAATATGAGAAGAAAGTCATCTACCATTTATGTCTATTACTCTTGCTATATAAATAGGACCAAATTTTGACTTAAGTTTCTTAGCAGTAGCCGGTAAGCCATGGCTGTGAATAGGATCATTTCTTTTCTTTTTCTTTTTCTTTTTCTTTTTCTTTTTCTTTTTCTTTTTTTTAGCACCCTCCCACTCTCCATGGAATTTCAAGGCCCACTGGCCTTTTTTGAAAGCCCTTTATTTGCTCCCTTAGCAGAAGCACAAAATCACTTTTGTGACTATTTTAGATAAAAATGAAAGGTGATTATTACCTCTCTAGGAAGAAAGCAAAGCCTCACCCACTCTAGAAAGCAAATCAAACAGTATTGGCTTTCTTCTTATGGAGTTGTCCATGTATCTTGATAGGTAAACATGAGAGGGAAACATTCTGGGCTGTGTAAAATTTTGTTATTTCTTAAAATGTTCTGCATACTTACTTAAATCTCCTCACTCCTTAGGAACCAGCTTTCTGAAACAGAATTATGACCACTTTAAGGTGGACCAGTTTAATATGTTTTCTTAATTATTTTTAAATGGAGGCAACAATTTAAACTCAAAAGGAAAATTGTGTTTAATGGTACAGGATTAGGCAAAGCTGCACAAAATGGAACTCTGAAAAAAATATCTAATTTCTAGTAAATAATTGTGGCTTTCAACCCTTAGGACAGTCTGAAGCCCCAACCGAACCTTTTGTTTGCATTTGAGTTGCAGCTTGCTTAGTCCCTAGGGTCATTTTTTTATCTTCCTGTTTTGAGAATTGTCTGTTTATATCTTTTATCACTTAAGTATTGGGATCTTAAGTGTTCATCAATTTGGATGAGCTTTGTAGTACTCAGGGTATTTCTTGATATTTATATTATTGGAGCAGGGGCTTAATACATGTTTCATGGGTAGAAGGAAAGACAGATGAATAGATGGAAGGAAAGGAAAGAAGAGTGGACATACTTAGGACAGTACAACCATGTCTTTATAATCATCTCCTTGAGGATTAGTAGAAGAAAAGGCAGAAGGAAGAGGTGGTGCACTGAGGGAAAGAAAAGACCATTAGATAGTCATTGCTATCCAAGAGTCTTGCTATAGGCCTGTCTCAATTCTACCTTCAGATATAAGATACTGGTCATATTCTTAAAAGCTGACAGAGAGAATATAATGCATGATGATAGGTAATGTCTAATAAAGAGAACCTAATTAAACATACTTTAATTTTATTCCCACCTCCCACCTCCACCCCTTTTGCAACCATCAGCTTGTTTTCTGTATCTACGTGTCTCTTTTTTGTTGTTTTTCATTTATTTTTTCAGATTCCACATATAAGTGAGATTATATGGTATTTGTATTTCTCAGTCTGACCCTCTAGCTTCCTCCATGTTGTTGCAAATGGCAAGATTCCATTATTATTTGTTGCCGAATAATATTCTTCTGTACTTACATACCCCATCTTCATTATCTATTGATGGACTTCTAGATTGTTTCATATCTTAACTATTACTAATAATGCTGCAATGTACATAGGGGTACATCTATCTTTTTGAATGAATGTTTTTGTTTTCTTTGGATAAATACCCAGAAGTGGGATTGATGGATCATATGATAGTTTTATTTTTAGTTTTTAGTTTTTCAAGGGTTGTCCATACTCTTTTCAATAGTGACTAATTTAAAATCCCACAACCAGTGTGTGAGGGTTGCCTTTTCTCTACATCTTTTCTAGCACTTAGTTGTTAATTTATTTGATAGTTGCCATACTGACAGGTGTGAGGTGATATCTCATTGTGGTTTTAATTTGTATTTTCCTGATGACTAGTGATGTTGAACATCTTTTCATATCTCTGTTAGCCATCTCTGTGTCCTCTTTGGGAAATGTCTATTCGGGTCCTCTGCCCATAGACATTTTTTGTTGTTGAGTTATATGAGTTATTTATGTATTTTGGATATGAACCCCTTAACAGATGTATCATTTGCAAACATCTGCAGCCATTCATTAGATTGTCTTTTTATTTTGTTGTTTTTCTTTGCTGTGCAGTTTTTTAGTTTAGTATAGTCTTGTTTAGCTTTGCGTAATGGCAGTATTGTAGCCAATGAGGTTTATCCAAGGCATGATTACTGCTAATTGATATAGTCTTGTTTATTTTTTCTTTTGTTTTCCTTGCTCGAAGAGATATATCCAAAAAGATATTTCTCCCTGGGATGAACCCCACCTGATTATGCTGTATTATCCCTTTAATGTATTGTTATATTTGATTTGCTAGTACTTTGTTTAGAACTTTTGGACCTGTCTTCATCATAGATATTGGCTTATAAGTTTCTTTTTTTGTGTTGTCCTTGCCTGCTTTTGTTTCAGGATAATGTTGGCCTCAAAATGGCCTCCTCTCCAGTTTTTTGGAAGAGTTTGAAAAAGATAGGTAATTAATCTTTGAATGTTTGGTAGACCTCTCTAGTGATGCCATACAGTTAATAAAGATTTTCTTATTCTTTGTGGTTGACTCTAGGAAGGTTATTGTCGTTTTCATTTGTCTCTATGTATGTTTTGAACTCATTTCCTTTCCAACCCAATTGTTATGAATCATATGGTTTAATTTTCTCCTTTGTGGTTTTCCCTGCTTTTTTGTAGTTAATTTCCAGTTTCACCATTGTGGTCAGAAACTATGCTCAGTATGATTTCAGTCTTAAGTTTATTTAGACTAGTTTTCTTCCCCAGCATATGATCTGTCCTTGAGAAAGTTCTTTGTGCACTTGAGAAGAATGTATATTCTGTTGTTTTAGGATGGAAAGCCCTAGAATAATCAGTTATGTTCATTTGGTCTGATATCATTTAAGACTGATATTTCCTTATTGGCTTTCTGTTTGGATGATTTATCCATTGCTGTTAATGGATAATTGTATACTATAATTGTATTTTTGTCACTGTCTGCTTTTAGCTCAGTTAGGAATTGTTTTACATATTTTGGTGCTTCCAGGTTGGGGCATATAAGTTAATAAGTGTTATATCTTCTTGATGAAATGCCCCCTTTATCATTGTAAGCTGTCCGTCTCTGTTTCATGTTACCTTTTTATCTTGAACTCTATTTTTTCTGATATAAAAGTATAGCTACGCTGACTTTTCTCTGGAAGCTATTTCGTGGTGTTTTATTTTCCACCCTTTTCACTTTGAGCCTGAGTTTGTCTTTGTAGCTGCAATGAGTCTCTTGAAGATAACATATAGTTGGGTCTTATTTTTTCATCCAGCCCCCTAATCTGTACCTTTTAATTGGTGAGTTTATTCCATTTTTGTTGAGGGTAGTTCTTGGCATATGAGAAGTTAATACAGCTATTTTATCATTTGTTCTGGTTGCTCTGTTTCTCTGTTGTTTCTTTTCCCTTGTATTTCTGTCTACTATTTTACTTTGGTTATTTTCTAAGATTTTTTTCCCTCCGTCTTGTCTTTTTTTTTATCTTACATGTCTCAGTTCTAGATTTTTGTTTTATGGTTACTTTGAGGTTCGTGTAAGTAAAAGTTTCATACTGTAGTCCTTTTTCTTCTTATTGAATCATATTTTCATTCACTAAAGCAAGTTCTGTCCTTTTCTACCTCCCCTTTTATGTTTGGGTGCTTTTTTGTCACAAATTATCCCTTTTATGCTGTATGGTTGATATCAAAATTATGGAAGGTATAGTGTTTTGTTTTGTTTTTAAATTCCTCTCCCTCCCCTTAACCTTTATGTTATAATTGAGTATTTAATACCCTATTCTGATGGATTCTTTCTTTGCCTGTGCATTTGAGATAGTGAATTCTTTTTTAGATACTCTTTTGTTTTTAACAATTCAACGAGTTTATAAGTAGAGGTCTTTTGTTTTCTAGTAAATGCTTCTATGATGCAAATTTTGTGTTTTTAATCCGAAACTAGTCTTTCTTATTGTGATTAGTTTTCTGCTTGGACTTCTGGCTTCTTTTTTGGGCTGTGTCACTTTATGGGGAAAATGCCCGGTATTCCATGAGAAGGTGGGTATCCCCTCTATAATCAGGTTTCCTCAATCTCAGAATACCATCGCCTTGGTGGGATGTGGTAGGTAATGGAACTCCTGACTTATGAGTTCCTGGCACTGCCTCCTTGTAACCAGAGGTAACCAGCTACACTGTGCTGTCTACGGTGTCTCCACTGCCTTTGTTGGGTTCTGCTGTAATCAGTTGGTGAAGGGATCACTGGTGGTAGAGGTGGAGGAATGGTTCCCAAGTCTGTGGCTTTGTCTTCTTGCTAGTGCTGGTGGCTGCTAATTCACTGCTATCATGCTTCTGTGTGGCATCTCCAACTGGTTTTAAATGCCAAATGGCACTGGCTACATAGGCAGGAATGTTCCTTCTGTCCCTCCCATACTCCCAACTGCTGAGTTTGTGCTGCAACCCCACACCTCCTTTACTTCAACATCACCTGGGTCTGGGCGGGTACAGGGAGGTAAGGGGAGGCCAGTTTGCATGTCTGCGATTTTGCCTTACTCCTAGCAATAGCAGCTACCAGCCCCTGGCTGCTATACAGTGCTGTGCTGTGTCTTTGTCCATGTCACCAGGTGTAGCCTCAATGGACAACAGTCACTCAGGCTCAAATGTTGTTACTACCCTGCTGGCCCTCTAGTCAACAGTGTGAGGGTTGCAGCCCAACTCCTTTTCCACTACTGTGTCAGCTAGGGCCACACCAACACAGAATTGCATCTGCAGCCCCCATGTCTGACCTTACCCCCCAATCCCGCCTTCCCTGCTCATTCCCATAAGCCCACCTTCAACTATCTCCATGCATGGATCTCTCAGACATGTTTGTGTGTTGAGCAGGGTATCGTTTATTGAATTATAGTTATCCTATGTATGTAACTTTAAGGGGAGAAAGTAAACGATCTTCTTACTCCACCATGATGCTGGTGTCACTTATTCCAGTCTTCCTGAATTTATTAAGCTTATTTTGTGGCCTGATATGTGATCTATCCTGGAGAATGTTCCATGTCACTTGAAAAAATGTGTATTCTGTGGTTTTTAAGTATAGTGTTCTAAAATATTTATTAAGTTGACCTTGTCTAATTTGACATTTAAGCTTGCCATTTTATTATTAATTTTTCGTCTAGATTACCTATTCTTTGATGTGAGTGGGGTATTGAAATCCCCTATCCTAATTGTGTTTCTGTGGGTTTTTCCCTTTATCTTCATTAATTGCTTTATGTATTTAGGTGCCCCTATATTGGGTGTGTAGATATTTACGATTGTTATGTCCCTTTCTTGGATATATAATTATATAATGTCCTTCTTCGTTGTTTTTCCATTTTTTGTTTTAAAGCCTATTTTGTCTGATAAAAGTTTTGCTACTCCAGTTTTCTTTTTGTTTCTATTTACATGAAATATCTTTTCTATCCCTTCATTTTCAGTCTATGCATCTTTTGATTTGAATTGAGCCTCTTGTAAGCAACATATAGATAGGTCATGTTTTTTAATCCATTCAGCCACCTGTGTCTTTTTATTGGAACATTTAATGAATTTACACTTAAAATATTTATTGATAAGTATGTACTTATTGCCATTTTGTTATTTTTTGGTTATTTTTATAGTTGTCCTCTATTCCTTTCTTCTCGTGATGTCTTGTAAGGTTTGCTGGTTTTCTTTAGTGTTTTGCTTAGGTTTCTTTCTTTGTGTTCTTTGTATATATTTTGTAGGTTTTAGGTTTGTTTAGAACTCTCATCTTGTTTGGAACTCTCCATGCTTCCTAGACCTGGATATCTGTTTCTTTTCCCAGGTTAGGAAAGTTTTCAGCCATTATTTCTTCAAAGTATCTGTTCCTTTCTCTCTTCTTCTGGAATCCCTATAGTGTGATTGTTTGAGTGCTTGATTGTTATCCTAGAGATCCCTTAAACTATCCTCTTTTCTTTAAATTATTTTTTCTTTCTGTTCTGGTTGATTTCTGCTAGTCTTGTCTTCTAGGTTGCTGATCCATTCTTGTGTTAGCTAATCAGCTGTTGATTCCTTTTACTGTGTTATTTGTTTGTTTTTGTATTCTTTAGGTCTGCTTGGTTCTTTCTTATACTTTCTAACTCTTTTTTGAAGTTCTCCCTAAGTTTCTCTATGGCACTCCCAAGTTTTATGAGCATCCTTATGATCATTTTCTTCTAATTCTTTATCATGCAAATTTCATATCTTTATTTCCTTAGGGATTTTTTTTTTTCCTGGAGATTTTTTTTGTTCCTTCATTAGAGATATTATTCATTTGGCTTCCTCTGTTAATATGAATTAGACAAAATAGCTGTTTCTTCCAGTCTTGGAAAAGAAGCCTTATATAAAAGTAGGCTTTCTGTAGAGTGTATTCTGGCTGGTTTGGGCAGGCTGGTAGGAGCAGAGCTACTGTCTAGGGTGTCCTTTGTACTGAGCTACTGACCTGGAGCAGCTCCATGTGGGGAGACCAGGTACATGTAGTAATGTATTGTATGATCCTGCTTGCTTGCTTGCTCACTCACTATGTTCAGGCTGAAATGGGCTCTGGCAGTGTGTCCAGAAACACTGAAGTGACCTCAGGCAGTCCAGGACACCTGGATAGAGCCTCTGCCCACCCTGTGGAGGTGGAAGGGGACATAAACAATGGCAGTCACCAGCTCCTCCAACCCTGGAGAATTCACGTAGTCCTGGAGAGTTCCCATGGTTCTCTGGTCTTCTCTATACAGTCTCTTATTTATTGTACCAAAAGTGGTCTGATGTAGAAGCAGCCTCTGTGTAGGCTCTGTGGCTGGTAGTTTTGGGAAGAGGCTTGGAGCCCCGCATATGCTTATGGTACTTGGGACACTAGCCTACAGGTCCTAGAGCAGCTATTGGCAAGGAGGCCAGGTTGGTGTGGTGAAATCCTATTGTTCCTACTTATTCCCTTTGTTCCGAAGCAAAAGTTTCCAGGGAATGTAGCTGTGAAAGCACTGCAGTGATCTTGCAGGTAGGCCAAAGCACTCAAATAGAGCTCCTGCCCAACCTATTAAAAGTAGAAAGGAACATAAAAATGGTGCTCACTGGCCCCTCAGGCCTAGAGAGTTCCTGAAGCTTCTGGAGGGCTTCCTTAGCTTTCTAGCCTTCTCTATTTGGCATCTTTCTCTTGTTGTTGTCAGAAGCTATTCATTCAGCACTCAGTTGTCTTGCAGGAATAAATGCTACTACCTATGTACATGCATTTCTGATTTTGCTTATAGGAACAGGCAACTTCAGCATCCTCCTGTGTCCTTGCCATCTTAGACTTCTGTAATTAGACATATTACTGTCAGTTTTGACAGTTGAGTTTATAACAATTAGTGATTTTGAATGCCATTTTTAGTATTCTCTATCTTTTTTTTAAATATTAGTTAGCAGTTGATTTCTATTCAGTTTTAGCATTCTTTGTATTTTGTGCTCTTCAATATTGAAGGTTACCATAGTAAGTAAAAGATGTTACAGTGGTAAAGGAGGAACTTAAATATCTTTTGAACATACTTCATTATATATAAATAATAGTGACTTTCAGTAGTGTTTTGCTCTTAGTTTGATGTACATTCTATATTATGATCAAAGTATATATGCAAATATAAATTTGAAAATGAAAGTAAAATTCTTCATTTATTTTACTGAAATGTTAATAGGTTGAAATCATGATTGCAAATATCAGGTCTGGAGTTCTAGTAATGTTAAGATATTAAGTCCCATTTAAAGCCATGTATATTGTAATTTTTAAGCTAGTCTACAGAAATAATGCATATTACTAATTTGAAAATATGAAATTTTCCTTCATAGTTACTTTTGGTTACATATGTTGTGCGTATGTATGTATGTATGTATGTAAATATATACATATATATATTTGTACTAGATTATAAACAAACCAAATGCAAGTAATCCATCCTTATCAGTTGCTCCTTTCTAAAAAGTTATAAAGGTAGTTCCTTTCCCACTTGTATCACTGGTTTAGAGAATAACCCTTGGGAAATATCTAACATTCCTGAGTCTCCTTTTTAAAAAAATAAATAAATAAAAATTTAAAAAAAAAATAAGGATAATAATAAAGTCTTCTAGGTATTAAGTTGAAAGAACTACATATAAAAACTCCACAGCTCTGAGCTTTCAGATAATGACCCAAAGTACTAGATGTTGAGAAAGAAAGGAGTGATGATTGTATAGTTTTGAATATCATTTGGGTAACAGCGCAGTTGACAAATGGTCATGAGAAAAATACCATGATCTAGGCTTCTGTAATCTGACCAAAAAAAAAAAAAAATAATAATAATGGTAACAGACTATTTTCTACCCAAAGAAATTCTTTCTGGAGGGATTCATAAAGTAAATGTCTTCCTTAGTAAGATTTAAAGCATTTCAAAAAGGTTATTTCTGTTAACCTTAGTTTATAAGATTCTTAATGTAGTTCTGTGCACTATGCCCTCATCTGTTAACGCTTTACTGTCTAAAACAGGTTGTTTATTATTTTAATAAATGAAATTGAATCTCATTTGTTCTAATAAAAATATAAATTTAATTAGACTTATGCATAATTATTGAAAGACAATTCAAGAAATGGAGTCTTCAGTGTTTTCTTTCTTTTAACTAACAAATTAACTGTTTTCCAATGAATTACCGAAAGCCTAAAATCCTTCCTGAAACAAATATTAATGAATGTTACTCATTTTAAGGGAGTGGTAGATGAATGCGCTATTACCTATTTTATGAGTCTTAATGGTAATTTAGTAGTTATTAACAATACATTTATTTCTTCCATAATTTTCTTAATCATTGCAATATTATCTTAAAAAAAAAAACAAATCAGTCTTAATCTTAATTCCTGTGCTATAAGGGCATGCCCTTTATCAATCCATGTACTTATACTTTCTTAATGCACCACATTTCCTTTCTCTGCCTGTCTCTTGAATGCTAGTCTTAGGCTTTCTTCAAACTCAGCATATCCTCCCATGGCACCTTAATTTATTCACATAGCTTTGGTTACCACATGTATACTGATGATTCCAAATCTGTATCTCCAGTTCAGATCTATGATCTGCCTTCATATATCTAGTTGTCTACTAGACAGCTCTTGTTTGTGTTTGCACCTATGAGATATCCTTGTGTCATGAGTGAGCTAATAGTCTCCCTTTCCTACTCTCTGAACCACCCAAATCTATTTCTCTTACTGTGTTTCCTATTTCGTTAACTGGGTGTATGTATGCCAAAGCCAGAAACTTTAAATTTATTCTTGGTTCCTCCCCCATGTCACTTTCCACATCTAGTTAATCACCAAGTCCTACTATCAGTTCTAAGTTCTTAGTATCACTTTTGTCTATTTCTCTCTATCCTCATCTCTCACTAGGGGTATTACAATAATCTCCTATTTCCAGCCTTATTCCAATCTATTCTCCACAGTTCAACCTGAGAATTTTTTCTGAAACACAGAGCTGATATTGCCAGCTCTCTTACTTCAAACTTTTCAGTGATTTCCCTTTGCCCTTGAGATAAATCTAAGGTTCTTAACGTAACATTAAAACGTCATTTATGATTGACCCTTTGCCTTCGTTATTTCCTGGTGTATATATACATATACATGTATGTGTGTGTGTACATATATGTACACATATATATGTATATGTGTATATACACGTATATGTACATATATATATTTTAACTATATTACTTAATAATATTGACCTTACTTTTATTCATGTAGAATTCTAGTGTTTTTCCTTTTGCCTAGAGCATTCTCTCACAACCCATCATTCCTCCCCTTCACCTGGATAATTTCCTGTTACTCCTTACATATAGTCATAAACATTTAACTTTCTCAGGAAAAACTTTCCTTACTCCTAGACTTCATACCATCAGCAAGGCTACATACTCCTCTAGCACAGCAGATATCAAAGTGTGGGCTGTGTGTCTCTGGACATCTCTGAGGCCGTTTTGCTGAAGTCTGCAAATTCAGAGTATTTCCATGTTAAAACTAACATATTATTTACCTTTTTTTTTTTTTTTTTTCTGGATTGCTGTTTGTACTGATGGTTCAAAAGTAATGATGGATAAAATTGCTGACACATTAGCACATATCAAAGCAGTGGTATACCAAACTACATTAAGAGTCATTGTACTCTTCACCATGCACTCGCAATGAAAACAAAGACCAGTTATACATGTTTGTCATTGATAAAACACAAAAAATTATCAATTTTATTAAATTGAAATTTTCAGTAATCATCTTTTTAACATGCCACATGATGAAATGGGAAGTCCACAAAAAGTACTTCTACTGTATCCTAATGCGTGATGGCATGGTTAGGCAGTTGTTTTCTATTTAGTCAGATATCAGATATATTTGGAAAAAATGTAAACAGTGACACTCTTCTCATCAAATTTTTGTTTGGAAAATATAGTTCATTTTCAAAACATGTTAATTTATGTTAGCATATGATGATATTATTGCTATTTATGAATACATTTAAAAATTTCTCAGTAATTTCTAATACAGTAAATATTAATAGGTATAACCCACATAAAAGTTCTTTGGAGTCTTCAGTAATTTTTCAGAGTACAAAGGGATTCTAAGACCAAAAAGTTTGAAAAGCCCTGCTCCAAAACATCTTATTCTGTTTATGATTTATCTTTCTCCTTAGACTCCACAGTAAACTGTGAAGATAAAGTCTACATTTGCCTTGTGGGTAACTCAGCTCCTAACATAACGCCAACGCATACTAGATCTCCACTAAGTACTATGAACTTAATGAATTCCAACACCGTGTGTTGATATTATGTTGCATATTGTTGGAAATGTGAGTCTGCAGCTAAGAAATGAGTTCATAAAATAGATATTAAAAATCTCATCTGCATTTGGGGGTTTATTTGATTGATGGAACTACATGATATCAACCAGATACACAGAATATTACCTTAGTCAGTCCTAAGAAAGATGTTAAAGTAGAAAGAGAAAAGGAAAAAGAGAAATCTTAATTATGGAACTTTAGGGAATGCTTACATATAATAGGAATGAAAAGGAAGCCACAATGAACATTAGAGTTAAGAAGAATAATCATCAATAGGATACAATTAAAGGGTGTTCGTATGTTTCTAGAGTAATAATACTCTTAAAGGATCATAGCGAGTGGTAAATTAAGCTAAGGTAATATTTTCAAGGAAATTCAGATCAGTAGGGCTACACAAGTGACTACAGTACACATTTTATTTCATACATGTAAATATACAGAGTAAATTTTTTATTATTTTGAATCACCTAAATGAGAATTTAACTGAATTTTTTATTAATGCTAATACAACAGCATTAACAAACTTAGAGGATAGAAAGAGAGTACAAATTGGCTAGAGCCGAGGAACAGAAAACACACACACATACAGAGAGAGAGAGAGAGAGAGTGTGTGTGTGTCAGGTGGATTGAAGAATAAATTCTACTGTTAGTGCTGCAATTTTGATCACTTTCCTCTTATCCTCAGGAGGATCATTTTCTTAATAAAAATCTCCTATTTAGTACTTGTCTAAAAGAAATATTTTACTTGATAGCTCTACTCTTATCTCCCCTCATTTGCAGATAAGTTTTTTTGGTCCATAATTTTTTTCTCTAATATTTTTAAAAAATTGATTATGCTCAGAGAATAGATTTTCCATTAATGCTATCTTGTGTCGTTAATTAGGATAACTTGGTTTCTTGGTATTAAACCTCAGAAAACATTTACTAGTTTTATATATGGTGTTCGAGGCTGATGGTACTTATGTTTTGTTTTCTTTGCCATTTATTTCTTAAATCAATTGCATTTTAAAAATATAATTTTTCATCACAACATTTTGATATGAAAGTGTCGAAATATTGCTATAGTAACTGTCATGGTTAATGATAGTTCTGACCAAGACAATGAAGAATCATATTCAGTTACTACAAGGGAAAGTTGGTTAAGACAAATATAACTGGTGAAATACTTAACCATCAATTTGTATTATAATTTTTATTTTGTTATACTGTCTATAAATAGGGTGACCATATTTGTCTCGTACAGTGCTAGTTTATGGTTGTTAATAGTACTTTTTGTTTTCAGAAGTGTCTCAGTTTGGACTATAAACTATACAATGACCCTCCCTATAAAATGCAAAACCATAATATAGCCGTAGCTCAGTTAGAAGTCAGATTTAGAGAGCAGCCAAAAGAGATGTAAGTAAATGCACGACATGACCTGGCAGATGACTTCACTTACTCCACACAATAAAAAGTTGGTCATTTTTTTTATGGCTTAGTACAGCAAACAAAGAGAAAATGTAGAGTTTTCTGAAATTGAAAACGGACGTTCAATCTGAAAATCTATAATTGAAAGGCAGGAAAACTAGTGACCAATAGGATGAAATATCAAGTAGCCCCAGCAACAAAGACACAGATGGGTGTATGTCAGCACCGAGTTGATTGAGAAGGGAAGGTTTCTAGGTGAGATACCCAATTGAAAGAATGCATGAGGAGCAAACATGAGGGGGAAATAGCAGGCACAAATTTTATTGTGGGATGCACGTTTCCGCTCTAGGGAACCGCATGGGCTTTTATATGTCAGAGAACAATAGTGGCATTCTGCCACCCATGTGTGATACAGCAAGTTGAATCATTCTTACATAAGCTAGACACAGGCACACTACTACATTTAATGTAACATACTAGATCCAGGGTCCTGTTCCTAGCCACAAGTCTGGATCGCAGCCAGACCTGTGATCAGCCAGGCCTGGGGCCCACACTCCGTCCTTATAGGGTTGCAACACAGAGAGTACTACCTTGGGCCCACAATTCTCAACAACAATACTAAAAACAACGGAATACTACCGGGCTATAAGCTATAAGGGCTATGATGGTTATTGCCCGCCCCCAGGAGAATCCCAAGGAATTCCATCAAGCTGTTAAAGGATCTTCCCCCAGGGTGTGGATGGCTTGGACTTCAGCATCTATTTCTTGGAGGGCTACCTGTTCCTGGTTGACATGATCAGAAATGTAGACATAGCATTCTGCATGGAGTAGGGCACAGGTGCTGCCCTAAGCCATAGTTAGGAGGTCAAGGACCATGCGGTTTTGCAGAACTACTTTCCACATTTGTGTGGTTTCATTCATTAAAAGGGTTATGGCCTGACACACAGCATTCAATGCCTGTGTAATGTGCTGGGCTAAGGCTTCTTCTACCTGTAATTCTACATCTGTGGATCCCACTTTTTTCCTGCAACTAGATGGTCCCATCTAGGGGTGATGGGAAACAGTGATCCCCAAAGTGTGTTGCTGATGTCCAGTTTACCCATAATCTTGTTTTGGTTGCTGTCACTGCAGAAAACCCTGCTTTGCAAAGATAGGATGTTGGAAATGGGAGTAGGCTTTTCAGTGTTTTTGTGGCAATCTCAGGATATTCCGCCTTGACTTTATTCCAGAACGTATGGAGATTTAAAGTTGTCTCAAACATACTTTTAAAGCCACTGTCACTTGTGATCTCAAGCAGTTGATCCTCTTCAAGCACAGAAAGAGTCGATTCACCTGGCTCATTCACAGATGGGTCATGGATCCATTCCTTCCCAGTTCGGGGATCTTTTGTGGTTGGGACATCATTCTCAGACTCTCAGAAAGCTCAGAAGCCCCTGGCTCAGTCTCTTTCAAAATCTCTGCTGTTTGAAACATGTCAAAAATCCCAGTGTTCACTGGTTGCCCCAATAATTTCAGTTTGCCTTTGAATGCAGCCACTTTATCTGCCGACTTGAATACAGTTGTCATTGTCCCCTGAAGTGACAGATTGTGTCAGTTAAGCAATTTTAATACATCACACCAGTAAGCAAGTTTTGCGAGCCATTCTGTGTCACTGAAATGTGCTGCCAATGGTGACTGTTTTTCTAAAAGAACTCTCTGGAGGTGCTCTCATAACTCACAAATGCTGGCCAGTGATCTCTATTTAGAGAGCCATCTCACTTCTGTGTATGAGAGAGAACGTGTGTGCTCTGTGTCCATCTCCTCACAGAGCTGCGTGAACAGATGTGAGTTAAGGGGATGTACTTTAATGTGGTTGATAATTTTAATCACATCCTGCAGAATGCCATTAACTTCGAGTGACATTTTCCAGCTAGTCACCCTTTCTCTATGGATGACACAGTGTGTAGACTCACATTCAGAAGTGACCTATTTGACCCGAGTAGTGAAACCAGAAAGCCATCTAGTCATGACAGCCGCTCCATCCGTGCATATACCAACACAAAACGACCAGTTCAGTTTTCCTGACATGTGATCATTCAAAGACTTGAATTGTTCTGCAGCTGTGGTATTGGTTGGCAACAAAAGTGCACATAACATAGCCTCATGCACATCTTTCTGAAAAATACATCACACAAAAACAAGCTTTGTAGCCTTGTCAACATCGATATCCTCGTCAACCTATATTGTGTACCACAGTGACTCATGAATCCTCTCTAACAATTGTGCCTCAGTATCCTCTGGTATTTCATCGTTCTTCTAGTTATGGTGCTAGCCAAAAGAGGTACATGTGCCACCTTTTGAACTGCAGCATCTCCTAAAAGTTAATAAATGTCCTTAGCAACAGGAAGGATCAACTCTTCACCAATAGTATAGGGCTTCGCTGCTTTAGCCGTGTGGTCAGCCACTAAGAATGACACTCTCAGCACAGACACATTTGATGAAGTGATGGCCTTCAGTAATTGCTTCTGTTCTTCATGTTCACATTGTTTTTCTTTTGAAGAACTCCAAAGCCTTGTCTTTTGATACAGGATGCTTGATCTACATATGATGAAGCAGTTTTGAAGGTTTCATATCTTGTGGGATAGCCGGTTGTTACATATTATACAAAGTGGGCTTGGAGACTGTGAATCATCTGTTGCAATGAACCCATTATTTAAGTAGGACTCTTTGTATTTTCTTTTAAATGCAGCTTTCTTTTGTTGGCAGTCTTAGAGTCTTCTGGTCTCTCATCACTGAGTCTTTCCCCCTTTTCAAAGACACTTTCCAGTGATTTTTTTTTTTTTTTAACTCATTTTGGCTCGGGTTAGATTGTGGACTTACCAAACCTAAGTACATAGTGCAGAAAAGAGGCTCTCAGATGGAAGTGGTAAATGAAATAGTGGGCGGGCCATGCGCGGTCTAAAGTAAGTTTTGGATTTGACTTCAAGCCTGCCACCAGATGCAACTGTAAAGCTAAAGTACATCAGTTGGCTTGCCACCATAAAGCCTGCCACCAGATGCAGCTTGTCACTTGCCACTCACTAATAGGGTTTTGATATGAATGTACAAGCAATTGATTAATTATGGTCTCTGTGCAGTCAGACCTCTCTGCTAATGTTAATCTCTATTTGTAGTCGCTCCCTGTCACTAGCATCACTGCCTCAACTCCACCTAAGGTCATCAGACATTAGATTTTTAGAAGGAACACACAACCTAGATCTCTTGCATGTGCAGTTCACAATAGGGTTCACACTCCTATGAGAATCTAATGCCTTTTGATCTTAGGTGGAGTTGAGGCTGTGATGCTAGCTAGCACTGGGGAGCAGCTGCAAATAAAGATTAAGCTTCATGTCGTTGCCTACCACTCACCTCTTGCTGTGCATCCACTTACCAACAGGCCATGGACCAGGGACTGGTATTTGTCCATGGCATGAGGGTTGGGGACCCCTGGTATGAACTTTACTTTTACCTCAAAAAGTACAAAATAATATTTTTAAATTTTTGCAATTTGCAACCATAGTTGTATATTTGTTTGTATTTATTATTACAATTACTAGTGTTGGTTAATGTTAATGGCTTAGTTAGTGTTTAACATTTCCCTTATCATCTCTGTGCATAATTTTCCCATTCATATGTAAAGGTTTTCACTTTTTGCTTTTAAATTAAATTTTTTCATTTATTTTTAATATTTTAATGTTATAAAATGTTATGATTTTTCTGCAGACTATTATTGACCTTTGTTTTCTTCTTATTTTATTTGTTAACATCTTTTTAAATCATTGATTATTTTCTTTATAATTTTATTCTAGTGCTTCAAAGCTTTAAAGAAAGATTATTTTTCTTCAGACTAGATATTTTCAGCTTTTTGTTTTTTAGTACAAACTCTGGATATGGTAGCTAGGGTTAAGAATATATATGATTGAATACCAATTTATTTAATGTTTATCTTTATATATGATTTAAGGAGTGGCCATAATTTATCAGATACATTTTAAAATGCAGCTGAAGCTCTTCCATATTCAATTTCTTTGTTCTTTAGTTTTCACTTAATATATAGTTTTTGAATATTTTTTTTTTGTTTTAATTTCTAGTAATTAGTTTAATTTTTCTTTTCTTTTCACCCATTTGATTGTTCCTTTCAGTTCCAAAAGAATCTTTTGGGGACACATTGATTCCAATTGAATTAAATATTAAATAAGTTTGAACAACAAATATTTTTACATTGCTTAGTTTTCCTGTACAGCAACATTTATTGAAATGTTCATAATCTAGTTTTGTGGCTTTTATGAAGTTTTTGTCCTTAGATAATGGTATAGTTCATCATTATGCTTTCTATCAGATGTATGCAAAAACAATTTTTGAATATAAGTTTTTCAAATACTTTAACAAAAAATGTTGTTATACAAAGGCCAGTTTTACCAGGCTGATATTTGCTCCTTTACATCCTTACAAATAATAAACTATATTTTCTCCTTCTTAAAGAGTCCATAATTAAGATATTATTAATTTCTATTGTCATTGTGGTTTTTCCAGTTACCAAAATGAGGACATTCATTTTAACTGAATGTCCTCTAAGTTAGTTGTATACTTGTTTATATTTATGACTTCAAGAAAGCAAAATAGGGGTTAAAGTGATCTCTAAGTAGCCAGTGTGAACACACACAGATATATACCTCAGTCTTTCTCATGCCTTTCTCTAACTATAGAAGCAAATATTTTGAATAAACATATAAAATTATTAGTGGCTAATATGAAGGCTTTTTCCCAAGTATGGTAAGTGTAGACGCCAGGCCTGATTGGCCCAAGGTCTGGCTGTGATCCAAGATCTGGCTGTTATTCAAGGTCTGGCTGATCCAAGACCTGACTAGCCTAAGGTCTGGCTGGTCCAAGGTCTGGCTATAATCCAGGCCCATGGCTAGGAATAGGATCCTAGAGTTTAGAAAATATGTAAACATACTTCAGCCTGTTGTATCACACATGTGTGACTGAATGCCACTTTTGTACTCTGCTATGTAAGAAGCCATGCTGTCCCCTAGAGAGCGGAAAGGGAGAAAGAAGGAGAGCAGAAGGAGAGACAAGAAAGGGGAGCAGGAGAAGTGCGCGTAAGACTGTGTGTCCCATGCAATAGACTGCACTCTCCAGTAGAACTGCACTTCCCAACAGAAGTGCACTTTGCACAATAAAGTTGGTGCCTGTTGTTTCATTGTCATGTCTACCTACCTCTTGTGCATTTGTCCAACTGGGCCTCATACCATCGATCCTTCTGGGTCAGGTCAGGAATACCTTGGATCCTGACAGTAAGGTAGCCAGAATTCTAATGATGCCTATCCACCACTTGCTCCCAAATTTTCATCTCTTGTTTATTCAAATACTAATCTAGGTACTACTGTGAAATAATTTTGCAGATGTAATTTAGGCTATTAATCAGTTGACCTTAAAATGGGAAGATTTTTTGGGTGAGCCTAATTTAATCACATGAGCTCTTAAAAGCAGAGAACTTTCTCCAAATGCAGCAGAAGAAAAGGGGGAAAAAGGTGTCAGGGAGACTTGAAGTGTAAGGATTCAATGTGCTGTTGTTGCCTTTGAAAGTGGCATGGGCCATGATTTATGAAATATAGGTGACCTCTAGAATCTAAGCAGACAGCCAGCAAGGAAACAGGGATCTCAGTCTTAACATCCACATGGACTTGGATTCTGCCAGCAACCTTAATGAACTCAGAAATGGATTCTGCCCCCACCCGATAACACCCTCCACCCCCTTGCAAATAAGAGCCCTGGCCTGCTTTCCCTTGATTTCAGATTTATTAGACCCTAAGCAGAGGTACCAGCCATACAGAATAAGGTGGTATTTTAAAGTTACATTTGTGGTAATTTGTTGCACAATAGACAATAGATAATATACATATTTCAAAATGAAAACTACACTAATAGTATACATTTCCATAGGCTATTTCTTTTCTTTTATGCA
Organism: Rousettus aegyptiacus; assembly: GCF_014176215.1. Lineage (NCBI taxonomy): Eukaryota > Metazoa > Chordata > Mammalia > Chiroptera > Pteropodidae > Rousettus > Rousettus aegyptiacus. The sequence goes on from NW_023416288.1 coordinate 75,102,606, forward strand.
TGGACAACTGTTAGGTTGCATTCAAATTGCTACTTCTTTCTGTATTATACATAATAAACATAATTGTTTAAAGCTCAGACTGCTGAGTCAAATTGTAATTCCACCTGAAATCACTTGCCAACTATATGACCTTTGGTGTGTTAACTTACTAAACCTCATTCATACGTTGCTGGTATAGAGTCCATTGTTATATGATTATAGTGATCACCGTGATAACAACACAAAGAATGTTGTCAATAAGAACAGGAATCTGGGCATTGATGTGAATCCATGGGCAAGATCTTTTCACTGAAATTTTTATACTTCTTTCAGATCTTTGTGTATGGAGTTTCTGGGTTATCCTTTCAGGTTTTTAAGATTTTTTTTTTTTTTTTTAGAAACTAGATATCCGTGCTTTTCTCATGAGTCTTCTGTTTTCATATCTCCAATCTCAAAGTTTCCAAGAGAAGTTTTGTAAAATAATACATAATTGAAAAGGGAGTTTGTCAGCAAAATAAATTTGGGAAAACATTGGATGGAAAAAATTAAATTGGGTTTCTTAATTATAGAACTATTACATGACTACATGCCTGTAGCTCTTCAAAAAGAGAATATATTTTCCACATTCATTGACCAATTGACAAAGGAGTGTCTTGCACGACTATTTCATGAAATGAACTTTGGGAAAAACTTTTCAGATGTACTTCGTTAATTCCATGAGCCAATACCTGTCTTCTCTTTTCCTTGTTAAAGCTTGACTTCATCTATTTAGTGCAGATTATTTAGCCCATAAACAGCCTTTACTCACCAAACTTAATTTCCCTCCAGTACATTTTTGGTTCTTTTGTACCAAAATGTGGAGGGGAAGCTGTTGCCTGGCTGTTCAATATTGCCATCAAAATTAATAAACTTTAGAAGTTAGAATTTCAGGGATTTGTGATACATATAGAAATGAAATGAATTGTATGAGAAGTGGTAAGAATGTGTTGCTAAATAAATGATAAAGAGCCAAATTTTCAATTGGAGTCATACGTTTTCTGACAACTTTTTTTTCTCTGTTCCTTGAAAAAATGATTACAACAAGAGGGCGGGTGGAACTAATGATTTTATGTGATCCAGGGTGTCTAGTAATAAATCTTTCCCACTTATTTGTCATCTGTCAGCCCTACAAGTTGGCTTTAAAAAAGTTTCTCATATGTATGACTACCATGAATTCAAGGAATAACAGTGCTGTTTATATTACTGACTCTTAAAAATGTATTTTTTTCCCTCAGATGAGAGATGAAAATCTGTTTTTCCCTTTCTCTTACTTCATACCAGTAAGGATCATAAATAAGGCCTAGGTCATTGATTTCAACCATTTCAACCATTTTAACCTTTTCTTCAGAAGAAACGTTTTAGGGTCTGGTGAAAGGGTATAGAATTGGTAGCCTCCCCTTATCTCCCATATCTGCCTTAGTTGGCTCTTGAAAGAACTCTAGAAAATACCTAACTCTTTAGAGGGCACTTTGAAAAACTACTTTGTAAACTACATACTTGGGTAAATTTTGCCAGATTTTCTTACATAATGGGTAAGAAAAAATTACTTAGAGTTTATAGGTCCCTCTTCATACGTCTTGATAAGTTCAAGATGTTGTTGTTGACACTGGCAACATGCCAGACAAAATTTTGTAGGATATTAAATCTGTATTCCCTCATTAAACTACTTAACCAGCAGGGCAGAAATTGAGGGGGCAAGAGTAAAGACATATGATCTTATAATGTAACTGGTTTGGAAAAGAGAACAAAGACAATATTGAGTAAAAAACAACTTTCTATTTAAATTCCCTATACTATTTGAACAGCTTCTACATTTTTATATATAGTTTTTTTCTTAACACTTGCATTATGTAAAGAAGGAAAAACTGTCAAATGAAGTTAGAAGACTGAAGTTTTAAAAATATTTTAAAATAATATAACTTTAACATTTTTTGTGTAAATTTGTCTAAAGAAACAAAATTAAAATTTACTGAGAAACGTAAATGAACATTTCAAAGGGGCACTAAAATGTAGAGGAAGCATAATAAACTTTTTAGCCAAATTTTATTTTCAAACCAGTATGTTTTGTCACTTTACAGAATGTGAATGAAGACAGAGGTAGTGTAGACATGCTGAAAATAGAAATCAGTTTAACAGTATTGCAGTTACTTGTCCTTCAGAAAGTCATTTGCTTCCTGACTAGTCAGCCTCTTGACCTGTTATATAGATTTGCCTTATTAGAACAAACTAATTTTCCCAAATATTTGCCTTACCAACATTAGTAAATTCAGCCATTCCTTTTGTTTCTTAAGTATAATGATAGATTTTTTTTTTTTTTTGCACAATCTTTTCAGAATCACATTTTGCATGTCAAAAAATGGCTTTCAAATATAGGGCTTACATACAATCTAGTGCACATTTGGAAAAATGTGTCCAAATGCCCCAGGGTGGTCTCCAGAAAACATAAACATATTTCAACAGTGCTTCCGTAAAATACAAAATTTGTTAAAACTGTTTAATAAAGTTTTAATGCCTGCAACATGTTCCTTTTGAACATTCTTATTAGTGGTAAATTGTCTGTCGAGGTTGAAATTGATTTTAATTTTTGGAGAGATGTTTCAGTAGAAAATGATATGGCTGTGATGAGCCCTAGGTTGCTATTGGAACGAGGGACAAAGCATGAAAAGTATAACCTGAGAATGGCTATCTGAGAGTTAAATGTCTTGGAAGGAATTTAAATTTCACACCCTAGCAAAGAATGCTAAACATTAACTCAGAGATAGGTTCACATGTATTACTTAATATTTCCAGTTCATATCCTGTGTACATAAATATTAAGTTTAATTCTGAACTGAAGTAAGAGATACTTTAATAGCATAGTCCAGGACTATTTCTATTTTAGTCATTGGAGTACAGAATTTTTGGAAAGCAAAAATTAAAGCAGCTTTCTGGAAAGAAGGAGGAAGACAGAGAGTATCTGCTTGGTAACTTTTCTGCTCCCATGAAGACCAGTTGTACTTCTGAAAATTGAAGTCAATGAGATATCTTTTCATATTTAAAATAAATCTGCCTTTTACTTAAGTTAGTTCAAATGATTTTCTCTTTCTTAAAACTAAATTATACCAGACCAAGCCAATGATTGAGTAAACCTTTGTCTTCAATATCACTGCCTATACATGTAAACTCAGATAATTTGAGGGGAGTCTGTGAACCACTCCAAATTGTAAGAAATTGTAATTTGTATGTCATATGTGCATTATTTTCTCAGGGAAAAGGACCATAGATTCCATCAGATACTCAAAGAAGTCTGTTTATTACCATTGGATCTGATGATCCCATGGTTATGCCAGTTTTTATCCTATATGTGGCACATTGAAAAGCTATTCCTTAGAGCTTTGATATTTGATATATATTAATATGACAGAATAGATTTTTATGAAATTTGGCCCTTAAGAAAATTTACTAGATAGTAATATTTTTTTCTAGTAAGTCTTAATTTTTGTTCATTTGGTTATTTCCAGCTAGAAGTTGATATAGACAAGTTTGAATTGGCTAAGAAAGTGGTATGTTACTCTCTCAAGAACTGATCTAAAATTTTAGAATGAGAATGGCTTTTGTAGCTCATCTATTCCAACCCTTTATTTTACAGATGAGGAAACAAAAAAATAATAAGTAAAATTTCTAAAGTCACAAGTAAAGATCAAGTTCTGTTGATTATCTCTCTCCAGAGCTTTTTTTTACACTATCAAACATGATAATTGTTATTTCTTTACTCCTTGTATACATCTATGATGTATAGTCAGGTCATTTAGAATGCTGTGAGGAAGATGCTACTATAATTCTCATTTTAGTAACTGTTTTTTTGTTTCTTTGGGGAAATTACACTGTGAGTGTTCTGTTAAAATATATATCAATTTGAAAAATACAGCCATATGCATGTATATACTTAATCATGGTATAGTGGCTTTGGATTTCTAGTCTTGGATAAATCAATGGAAAGAGTCATTTCAGGTATTTTCTTCTCTATTTTTTTAGGAATGTGATTAGAAGCTTATTTTTTGTTTGTTTTTAAAATTCAAAGTGAGTTTTAAAACAATGTTAAGGGCAGAAAGAACAAAAAAGTGTCACTGTATTAAAAAAAATACAATACAGCGAAATCAGTTACTAGACAATATTTCAAAAGCTACTTTATGAGTTTCAGAGATACTATGGAAAGTCCACACCTCCTTGGAAACATACTTTTATACTTCCTGTGCTTCTAACTGATATGACATTAACCCACCTCAACAACTCTTCCCTTTATTCTCTAGTCTCCCTCCCCATTTCTCCTGAGAAAAGCCTACTTATCCTATAGGTCCCAGCTGTGGGTTTCTCTTTTCTTCCACCAGTGTTCTACTTCCGTAACATTTTATACACTCCTCTACTATACAATCATTGCGTTGTTTTCATATCATATATTTGCATGTGTGTTGTCTTTGCTGGATTTATCAATTCCTTGGGTGTCAGGGCTTTTCCTCAACTTGATATCTCAAGTTCCTAAACAGAATCAGACAGCTATAATAGGTATTCAGTATGTTGAATTATAGATGTGTATATGTTTAAAGCTAGTTTTAAATAATTTCAAAATAAAATAACTTCTAAGATTAAACAGTCTTAACTATGTATATATGATTATAGTTATTTAATATAAACTTTTTAAAATTGTCTGCTCCAGTCTAATCTTATTTCTGATTTTAGGCCTTGAGCTTTCAGGTTAATCTATAGCCTTTATATCTACGTATCAAAAATAGAACATATGATCTGACAAAGATTTTTTTTGTTTTGTTTTTGTATTCTGTACATTAAAGGTACTCTGAAATATGGTTTGGATGTCAAGATACTAGAAATTCCAGATCCTTCTACCTCAGTGAGGAAGAATAGTTCACTTGTTACTGTTAAGAAAAAAAAAAAAAAAATCTAGATTCTCTTATTCTGTTTAAGCATATTTTTGTTAAATGATATATTCTTACATTGCTTATGCCAATTTTTTTTTAATTCCACCTATCTAACCATCACATTAGCCACCATTTAATTTGCAAATAAAAGAGCTTTCTCCTAAGTAAATGTATACCAAGAGAATTTGTATAAATAGTAATAATGTTTATTGTTGAATTTTAAAGTATTAGTGCTTGAAATACAGAAATACTGGTGTCAGGATTTAGTCTTTATCAATAAAAGTCATCTTGATGTCAAAGTAGTTCTTATAAGATTGATTTAATTGGGGCTATGTAATGACATGTTCCTTAAGAATTTATTAAGGCTAAATCTGAGACAGACCAGTATAGCTCTACATGGTATAACTATAAAAGAATTATTTACTTTTTGTAGAAAAATTTGTAGTGATGAAAATGAGAAAATCAGGTAATTCAGTATCATTTTAGTCATAGGTATATTTGTTGTTTTAACCACTTTGTTTGCAGAAAATTTCTAAAATGCATATATTCCTAAAAGGATATAAATGCCTTATGGAAACACAGTTTTTAAAATATGAAAATCTTGTGAATGAGGAAAATAAAATGTATAAAGACAGCAGAGGTAAGGTTAATATAAACAGTAACTACTGAGCATTCTTGTATACTTCTTAGAAGTGAGGCACAATTTTAGTTTATAATCATCATGGGTTTCCCAGAAAGGAAGTTCTTCATTCCTGCAAAATAATTTTCTTTTCACTTGACAGCTTTTATCTAAGTTAAATGAACCTGCCCAGTTTTAGTTCATCTGAAAATTAACCTTTTAGGGGGTCCATAAATAGAATTCAGAGATTCCGTAGACTTGAATGAGAAAAAAATTAATCTTTATTATTTTTATTTACCTCTAATTAAAATTTAGCATTTCCTTCTTTTGGGAATGTAGGTAGCAAAATCCAATATCTATGACTGTCACTTTCAGAAATCATATATTAAAGTATTATAGTTACTACACATATCAAAATATTCTTATCACTACTTTGAAATTATCTTAGTTACTAGATTCACTAGTAGATCCTCATTTAACGTATTACTAAAAACATATTACTATATTGGAACTTTAAAAATAGTACTTTAATAATCGTATTTCAGTATATTCCTTCGTAATTCAGTTTATTCATTTAAAAGCATTGTTTTTAAAAAAGGATTCATATATTTTACTGAACTAATGGGATTCACAGTCTAAAAATATTTGGAATCTCTAACATAGAGGAGGAAACTACACATGGTTGTATGATGGTAGTCTTCCTTTCCAAACTCATAATTCTTAAGTAATTGGATCATTTGAGTACTCAAAGTCATAATTATCTCTTGCAGAGAAGTGAATGAATATTTGTTTGAAAACATTTAGAAAAATGAACATGTATTTCTAGGTAGTTCCTCTTGTGTTATTATAACTAACACTACTATATAGTTATTAATTTTTTAATTAATGAAGAATTAATTCTGAAGGTAAGTTTCCATGTTATTTATATTATACATGTTAGTATATAAGTAAAGTTTGTCAGTTAATAATCACTTTAGGTTGGCTCTCTGGCCTTTTTTGATGAAGAAACTTCAAAATCATTTAATAGAGATTATTCAGAACCTACTTGGTCCTTAACACTCCTAATGTGGCCACAAAGTAGAGTACTTTTATATTAGGGAACAATAATGAAAGAGTATTTCACTGTTTATTTAAATATCCTTTTATAACTACTGGCTTTTTTGTTACAAACTATTTTTATGCTGACAACTTAGACTAAGTTAATTTTATCTGTTTATATATTCTACTTTAAAAGTTAAACTACTTTTATATACTTAAATGTAACTAGGAGGATATTCTAACTAATCTCTCAAACTTGAAAACAATTTTTTTTGAATGTTGAATAAATCTTCTTAGAAACAACAAAAAACTGATAAGTACAAAATACAAATGCTGGCAGGAACCCAGAAAGCACAAAACTTCCTTTACCTTTAGAGCATTCGTTCATGCTGGCAAACTTCACCTTTGGTTGTTATACTTCATTGATAAGAGTTGAAGCTCCAAAGAGTTACCTTTTCAGTTTAAAGGTGAACCATAGTAAATCTACCCCATTCACCCAGAGCACGACAGACCCTGACAAGTTGAAACTATAGGACATCTCAAGAATAAACTAATAGTACAAATTTACGTCAGTTTGGTCCAAAAAACTTAAAACCTGAATTTATTTAGTTGAAGATGGTCCACTGGTGGATCCCAGGTTGCTTGAAAGAAACATAAATGAATGCTTCTGTTTAAAAAAAACAAATCTTCGTACATCATTTTTTAAGAAAAATAAACAGCTTACAGTAAAAAATAATTCTAAACATGTGTGGAAATAATGGACCGTGGTCTAAAGCCAGAAGACAGCAAGAATAGATCTGTAAAGCCCTCAGCTACTAGAATTATGAGTCATAGACTATAAAATAAAAGTTTTTTAAAAAAGAAAATAAGTCGAAAGTATCTGCATGGACTAGAAGTTTTAAGGATTTACTAGCCACTTGAAGAGCCAAAATTAAAATATAGAACTTCTGGAAATGAAAAAGTAAAATAATTAAATTAAATATGTATGGCAGGAATTAAAGAGGATGATTGAACTGGGTAAGACATTAAATAACATTACCCAGAATGCCACATGCATACAAGAAAATACAAATATACGAAAAATAAAATAGAATTAAAATGGTTGAAAACATGGAAGATAAAAATAAGAAGGTCTAACTTCTTATTGGAGTGGCAGAAGGAGAGAAAAGAATGAGAGAGCAAATCCTTACTAAAAGAAATTCTAAAGATATATTTCGGGCAGAAGGAAAATGATCTCAGATGGAAAGTCTAAGTTGAAAGAAGGAATTTTAAAAAAATGGAAAATATGTTTGTAAACATAGACATTCATAAAACAATATCCAACAAAAACTAATATAAGTTGTATAGTTAACAGAATTTTTAAGTGTTCTCAAGCATTTGTATGGCCTGGGAGAAGGCTAAGGTTATTAAATAGTTAAGTATACATTTTTTCTAAAAGAATAGAAACTGCAAAGTTTTCAAATCAGTAAAATGAAAACACATGAATTATTAAATTTAAAAGGAAAATCTAAAACTGACTCTCAGCCTTAGCTGTCCAATACATTAACTTGGTATAGCTTCAATATATATAAAGCAAGAACTGACAGACCAATCTATAGATATTGCTACTTTGCTTTATATCTCTGTGTGTACATATGTGTGTGTGTGTATGTATAGATAGATATATGTACATGTATAGATATATATATGTATAGATATATATCCATATCTTATTTTGTTTCTTTTCTGAACTATATATGAGTTACTTCAATCCTTAAATACTTTAGCAAATATCACACAGGAAATTTAACATTGGTATAGTTACATAATACACAGTCATTATTCACATTTTCCAGATTATTGCAATAATGTAATGTTATTATAACTGCAGATTAGTTGTTTGATCCAAGATCTAATCAAAGATCACAGTGTTTAGTTGAAAATCTGTTAGGCTTCATTAATCTAGAAAATTGCCTATGATTAGATTCATGTTAAATATTTGTGATAGGCATACTATATAGATGATATATTCTCATTATATCACTAAAAGGGCACACGTCAGTTTTTCCCATTATTGGTGATGTTAAATTTGATCATTTGACTAAGGTGGTATCCACCAGATTTCTCCATTGTAAAGGTAACTTTAATCTGTAATCTGTGAGGTTATACATGAAGACTAAATAAATTTACTGTTCCTTGACAGTTTTCACATGTGGCTTTAGCGTCCTTTAATGGTCTTTCCAGAATCGAGTTTGTGTTTTGTTTTGTTCTGTTTTTTACAGTAGTGATTCGCAAATGGTACTTTTTTTTTTTTTTTTTAGTTTCTACCTTGCTTAAACATTCTTTTGTAAATAATTTTCCCTTTTCCCTTTCTTTAATACCTATGGGCTCATAGATTTTTAAAAAATTTAATGCCTTATAAATCATTCCTATCATTAGTCATTATGATGCCAAAAACATCCCAAATTAGTTAGTGGAAACTCCTGTAAGCCAGCTTCTTTGAACTTTTAATACGCTCCCGTTAGTTTTGGAGCATTACCTTACTTTCTAATACAATAAGATTATCCAGGCTCCCCTTGTACTTTCTCCGCTTCAACCCTGGAATAAGCCATTCTTCTAAGAATATACATTCCTTTTGTAAGAGACCAAGTTCTGGCATTAATTATGCTCATTCTTACTGGGATGTCATTGCTTCTACACCCTTTCATAAGAAACCTCTAATTCTAGCCCATCATAAGGTTCTTTCTCCCTTTTTCTTCATTCTGAATTTGTATCTTCAGCAACTTTAGTTTATTGTCCCATTCTCTCAGCACTTCAGTACATGCAAAATAATTTCAAAATGGGTGCCTCAGAATCACAATAACATACTAAGTAAAATTCAGGATTTCTTTGTGGTTCTTTTTGTCCTTAAAATAACCTATTTAGGTTATTTATTTATAGTCAGCACATTGTGTTTAGAAGTCATCAGGGTTTTTTTGCTCCTATGTTACTCAATATATAGTTAGGTTCATTAGTTTTTCTTACTGTTTTGTGTTTGTTTGTTTTGAGATTCCTGTGAATTTTTTTTTAAATCTGTTAAACTAACAACTTTCAAAAGTTAAAACTACAAAAAAGGGTATATATTCAGATGTCCCATCCCTTCCTTAAAACATCTACCTTGTTTCCAAATCCTGAGGTTTTATTTTTTTTATATTCTTTTTTTTTTTTTGCAAAAATGAAAAAAAATCAAATCAATTTATGGAGATTTTCTATTTTCTGCTTCTTTAAGAATAAATTGGAAGATTTTTACACATATTCAGTAATTGAGAGAGCAAGCATTCAAAAAGTAAGACCATGTAGTATTTGAATAACATGATTAAAAACGTGCCCTAATGGCCATATATAAAATAGTGTATCCACAAACTGCGGTCATTTTCATTTCACCAATACATGTAACATTTATAAAAATATTTTACAAAAATTTATAAAATTTTTAAATTACATTTAAAAAATGTTACATTAAATTTATAAAAATCTAGAAAGTATATGTCAAGATTCAAAGGGTTGAAATTATGCAGAGTATATTCTCTAATGACAGTGCTAATTAAGCTAAAAATTGATACCAAAAGGCAAATAAGTGATTCCTAAAGGTTTAGAAAATAACCTAAAAAACATCCATGAGCTGAATTATAATGAAAATTAGAAAATATTTCAACTAAATACTACATTTCTGTGGAAAAAAAAAAACACTTTATCAAAAAATGTTATAAAAATGCTTTCTATTAAAGTTTGTGGATCTGGCTAAAGCATCACTTAAAGGGAAATTTATAGCTTAAATACATATATTATAAAGAAGAAATGCTGAAAATTAATGAACTAAGAATCTATCTCAAAAAGAGAATCAGCAAATAAGTATCACCTCTCCCTCTCAAAAAAAAAGTGAAAAACAAATAATAAAGATAAGAGCAGGAAGAAAGATCAACATAGATAAAAGTTAGAATTTTGTAAAGACAGTATGAAAATTTAAAATCTCTGAGGCAGATTACAAAAAGCAAAAGTCACAAATAATCAATTTTAGGATTTAAAGGGGTAATTTATACCTACCGAAGATATTTAAAAGATACAGAAGTACAATGAATAATTTTGTGATCATAAATTTGACAGAATGACATAATCACTAAAGATATTAAATCAGTGGTTAAAAAACTTCTCGAAAGTAAAACTCCAGGCCCAAATGGCTTCATCAGCAAGTTCTAGTTAACATTCAAGGGAAAATGAATTCTGTTATACACAGACTCTTTAAAAATAGAATATAAGGAAATCTCTCATACTCATCTTAGGAGTCTAGTATAACCTTGATATTAAAACCCTCCATAGACAGTACAAAAAGGGAAAGTTTATAATCTGGTCTCACTCAGGAACAGATACAAAAATCCTAAAATATATATATCGTCACTCCTCAATACTTAAAAATTCGTATCTGCAATGTAATCTTGCTAAAATTTATTTCTAAGTCCAATATCAATACTCATGGCATTTTTAGTTATTTGTGGATATTAGCAGAGAGTCGAAAAAGTTGAGTTATCTGACACACACCTTCCCAGGTGAAGTTGAACAAGAAACACTCTGTCTTGTTGCAGCTTTCAAGTACAGTCATGCATTGTTTAACATCAGGATAATGTCCTAAGAAATGCATTGTTCGGTTATTTCCTCATTGTGCAAACATCATTGAGTGTGCTTACACAAATCTAGATGGTATGTAGCCTACTACACACCTGGACTATATGGTATATAGCCCATTGATCCTAGGCTACAAGCCTGTACAGGATGTTACTGTATAAAACAGCTTTAGATTAAATCAAGCGCACAAGAAAATGATGTAATCAAGAGCCAAGGTAATCATGAGATATATAAGGCTGCTGCTGGAACTGCCAACACAAACTTGTTTTTGTAAGTAGAAAGAGTACACTCTAAAATAATGATAAAGAATATAATATAGTAGATACATAAATAACCATTGGTTGTTTGTTATCACTATCAAGTATTATGTACTGTACATAATTGTATGTATTATATTTTTATATGACTGGCAGAACAGTAGGTGTGTTTACACCAGCATCACCACAAACATGTGAGTATTGCATTGCTACAGTATAATGTCACTGATAGGAATTTTTCAGCTTCATTATAATTTTATGGGACCACCGTCATATATGCAGTCCAAACTTTGAAATGTTGTTATGCAGAGCATGACTGTATAAGGAAATGTCCATTTCTCAATCTATTTAGGGTCCCATTTTTAACATTTTTATGATATTGCTTTTAAAATGGCCCCAATGCATAGTGTTGAAATTCTGTCTATTATATCTAAATACAACAAGGCTATATTAATAAATGCCTTACAGAGAAAATGGCTGTGAGCGGTAAGCTTTCTTTAGGCATGAGTTATAATGGTGTTGACTGTGACTTGTGTTAATAAATCATAATATATATTAAATAAAATGTCTTTAAACAGAAACACATATACATCCAAGTTATTTGCTGATCTGTTGAGAAAAATGTTGTGACCAGAGGCCTAAGCCATGGTTTAGTGTTTGTAGTGACTTTATATACCATTTCTGCCACAAATAGTAAGAAGTGACTGTATATACATATATAAAACAAATACTCTGTGAAAAGAATAATATATCAAACTACTCTATGAAAGGATAATATATCAAAACCAAATTAGATCATTCCCCAAAATGGAAGGTTGATTTAACACTACAAAATTAATGAGTGTACTCTACCACATAAACAGATTAAAGTCTTATCTGAGTAGCCAAGTAGAATACATTTGATAAACTCCAACATAGTTGTGTTTAAAAAAAAAAATTTGAAGCACTATCAAAGTATAAGAGAAGTTTTTTAAACTTTAACAATAGTAGTACACAAAACCTAAAAAAATCATTGCATTTAATGGTGAAACACTAGAATGTTCTCTCTGAGACTAGGAACAAAATAGCAGTGCTTGCTCATACTTCCGTTTAACACTGTATTAGAAGTCTTGGGCAAAACAGGCAAGAAATAGGTGGAAGCTTGCATGAGTGGGTAGACAGGGAAAAAAGAAATACAAATGTTATTTTTCACAGATTATATAATAAGATACCTAGATTAGAATACTCAAAATAATATACAGATAAGCAGTCAAGATAACAAGAACTTAGTACAAAGTCAGTATATAAAAATCAGTTGTATTTCTGTAACCAATCATGAAAAATGAAGTTTTAATAACAAAGTTTATCCATAGAGGAAAAACAATAATGGCATAAAAAAATGACATGGGAAATATACATCTAACATGATTAGTCTTTAAACTGTAAATATATGTTTAGTACAAATAAAAAATGAAGGCACTAAACCAAATAATTTGAAATGGACTGAGATTTAATGTTATTAGGTTAATCCATGTGATTGTATCATGTTGAATTGGATTATCTATCCAGATAGAATATTCATGATGTACTTTTTAAAATAAAGAGTATCAGAAATTTTTTGCTAATAATTTACTAGTATATAATTTAGTGTGAGACATTTTTTTACTAGGTCTAGGAAGATCATTAGTGGATATACCACAAAATAATTTAATGTACTATAAAATAATATTAATAGCTAACAATAATATTTACTGCTTCTTGAGCATTCACCATGTAGCAGATATTGGGTCAAGCATTATGAACGTATTATGTCATTTAATCCTTGGAACAGCTCTTAAAGGTGGATACCATTATTGTCCCCATAGGTAAAGAACAGAATCGGATTTTGATTTTAGTCTCTCTGACTGCAGAACTCTTGTTTTTAACCATAGCCCCAAGTAAAGATTATAATGATGAACTAGTTGTGGATATAGTATTACATTTTGTTATATATTCTCATTTAACTGTTTATGATTTGGGTATTCAGATTAATTGAGCAGTGTCAGCTATATACCAGACGTTTCTATGGTCCTTATCTACTGAATCTTTGCACTGTTTAGCAACTTGGAACCTATGCCACAGTTTGCAGCCCTCTCTCTTCATTGGAACTAATGTACTGTGATATTTCAAGTATTTTGTTACAGGCATTACCCATACAAATAATAATCTGCTTCCTGATTGACTTCAGTACAGAAAATTACCTCTTGCACTCTAAGAGCAGCTCTTTTCACTGGGAGAGTTTCTAGCTATTGTTTGCAAGAACTGACACTACTGATCTGATGGTCATAGTCAGAATTATTGAGTTGTCTTATCGGTATAGAAAATGAAGACCCTCTTTGGTGAAATGTTATTTCCTTATACCACCTTAGCTCCTTTTCAGAGTTCTTAAATAAAACTTTATGGACAAAAATATTTTTAATAGTTTCATATTATTTTTATGGTACTATACAGTGGCATGTACTCTATCAGACATGTCTTATATAGTTCATTTGTAATCAAATGGTGATTATGATCATTTCTATAAAATCTTAGAACATCAACATGTGGTTAAAAATGTAACTATTGATTACGTTCCTCCTCTAAAAAAAAATCAACTTTATATTATTTTGACTTAATAATGCCTTTTCCAGGAGCTTAACCTACTGTCTGTTGTTAACTCCTCCTTAATTACCCTAGGTAATATACTAGATGAGGTATAGGAAGAGAAGCTGAACAGGTTCTCAAGGCCTTTTAGACTTCAAGGAACCAAGAGGCTGTTTTTGCCTAATTATTTCCCTATACTTTCTTTACTTTATTTTTCCAATATCTACTCATAATTTTTTAAAAGAAAATTATCTTAATATCAGTGACAATAACATGCATCTGAAGTTGATTTTTGTTATTGTTTTACTATCAACATTAGGACTATAGGCTTCAGACCAGCAAGTCCACTATTTTCCTTCATCCTTGCTGTCATGTAAAGCCATATTAGTTGCACTTGACCAACTTTAAAATATGTTCATTTCTGGTTTTGTTCACCTTCATTTTTTCCTGCGTTTTTGGACATGAGGAAAACTCTTAAATAAAAATAAAACAAAATTTTTTTATAACTTAAAAATACTATTTGTTTCTTTCTTCAATCCTTTTAAATCATTGAGTCAAAGTACAAAGACATTGTTATATTGACTACTGAGAATTGATTTGTTAATGGATTTTTTTTTTTATCTCTAAAGATCCAAGACCCCTTCAGGGTCTCTGTAGGGGAGAAATTATTTTCACAGTAATACTAACATGTCATTTGCCTTTTAGACTCTCATTTTCTCAAGAGTATAGAGTGTAGTTTTCTAGAGACTACATGATATGCAATGTTGGAACAGCTTGTATGCAAAAACAGATATGAGATTCCACCAGTCTTCTTTTAAGCCAGACATTGAAGAGACTTGAAAAAACGTAAAACCACACCTCATTTTTCACTATCTTTAATCTAGATTTTTCATTAAAAATATATAATTTACAGTAACATATACTTTATGAATGAATTAATAAATGTTTTTAAACTATTCAGTTTTAATTTCAAATATAATATTATTGACAGATCTAATCTATATAAACAAAGCTTTTTAAGGCCCTCAGTAATTTTTAAATGTGTTAAAGGAATCCTGAGACCAAAAAGTTAGAGCCAATAATCTGTATGACATTTTTTATTTTCAAATGTTTGAACTTTATCTTATACTTTATATTTATTTTGCTTTTTTATAAAACAAAATAATCTGTTTTTAGGTTACTACAAACCTCAGGAAAGATCAGATTACTTGATGTTGGCAGCTGCTTTAACCCCTTTCTGAAGTTTGAAGAATTTCTAACTGTTGGCATAGACATTGTACCTGCTGTAGAGGTATGCATAATTATGTTTTGTTTTGTTTTGATATTTGAATAATTTACATGTATATTTACAGAGGAAAAGCACTCTTTACATTCCTGAAGTAGCAAATATATTTACTATTGCAAGTTGATAAGAGATTTTTTCTATTTAAAACTAAATATATATTAAATGAAAATTTTTGAGCATTTGGTTAACCAATATTAACTTGACCAGTACCATGTTTTTATTTTTTCTAGTTTTCTTCCCAGTTTATCATCTATTTGTGCAGTCTGGAAACTTTAGTAGATTACCGAGATTTCCAGATAGCTGTAGTGTTTCGGCTTTTTGTTTGGATTTTTTTTTTAATGCATCTCTTACTGAAATGTGTTATGATATAGAGCCATTATGGATTAGTGGAAAGAACAAGAGTGCTGGAGTCAACTAAAATTGTATTAAATCCCAGCTATTTGTTGTACTTACTACATGATACTGCTTACCTGTACACAGAATGTTTCCTTTATTTTTGAAATTAGATGTTTTTTATTGACATAAATTGGTTTGCCATTTTACTTTTGATATAACAATTTACACATCGCTTTTTTATTGTTATAAAGAGACTGTACATTAGAGTATAAATGCTTTCGATTAGTGATTTTGTTTTCCACACTGCTATCTTCCCAGCACCCAGAAGTATGCCTTGTATATTAAGCAATCAGTAAGTACTTTTTGAGTAAAAGAATGCAATCTTATTTTTAACATAGGTTTGAATCTCAGCCTCAGTTTACTCATCATGTAATGTTTATAATGAACTTAGTAGCGCACCATACTTCATAAGATTGTTGTAATGTTTACACGAGAAGACATGTTTAAATCATATAGCAAAGTACTAGTTATATAGTGAATGCGAATGAAATAATTGCTGTAATTGTTAAAATATTTCTACATAAACATTCAACTTTTTTTTTTTTTATGATGACAATGATTAATGAAATCCAGAAAGTTTCAGGTGTACAATTTAGCACTAAGGCATGTATATATATTGCATTGTGTGTTGACTGCCCATAGTTAGATTTCTTTCTATTACCACATATTTGACCCTTTTCCCACCATCTACCTATTTCTCCCCGCTTCCTTCTGGTAATCACTAGTCTATTGTCCCACATATAAGTGATATTTGATTTTCAATTGTGTCTGTCTGGCTTGTTTTGCTTATCGTTATTATCTGAAGTTCCATCCACATTTTTGCAATGGCAGTATTTCATCTCTTCCTATGGCTGAGTAATACACCATTGTATGTATGTACCACGGCTTCTTTAGCCAATCATCTATCGTAAGACACTTCCGTTGCTTCCATGTCCTGGCCACAGTGAATAGTGCGGCTATGAACATCAGTGTGCAAATATCTTTTATGATATGGATTTTCAAGTCTTTGCAGTAAATACCCAGTAGAGGGTTTGGTGGATCATATGGTAGATCAGTTCTTAGTTCGTTGAGAAACCTCCACACTGTTTTCCATAGTGGCTATACCAATTTCCGCTCTCACCAGCAGTGTATGAGAATTCCTTTTTCTCCACATCCTCTCCAACATTTGTTATTACTTGACCTGTTGATTATAGCTATTCTAACAGGTGTGAGACGGTATCTCATCGTGGTTTTGATTTGCATTTCCCTAATAGCTAGCAATGTTGAGCATCTTTTCATATATCTGTTGGCCATTTGTATGTCCTCTAGGGAGAAGTGTCTGTTCAGATCCTCTGCCCATTTTTAAATTAGATCGGTTTTTTTGTTGTTGTTGTTGTTGTTGTTGAGTGGTATGAATTCTTTGTATATTTTGCATGTTAGGCTCTTATCAGAGACATTGCTTGCCAATTTCTTCTCCCATTTGGATAGATGTCTCTTTGCTTTGTTGACAGTTTCTTTTGCTGTGCAGAAGCTTTTTAGTTTGATGTAGTCCCATTCATTAATTTTGGCTTTTAGTTCCCTTGCCTTTGAGGCCAAATTCATAAAATCCAAGTCCTTGAGTTTAGCTCCTATGTTTCTACTATGTAATTTATAGTTTCAGGCTTTACATCTAGGTCTTTAATCCATTTCGAGTTAATTTTGGTGTGTGGTGATAGACAACAGTCTAGTTTCATTCTTTTGCAGGTGGCTTTCCAGTTTTCCCAGCACCATTTATTAAAGAGGCTTTGCTTTCTTCACTGTATGTTTTTGGCTCTTTTGTTGAAAATTATTTGCCCATATAAACATGGGTTTACTTCTAGACTCTCGATTCTGTTCCACTGGTCTGTGTGTAGGTTATTCTGCCAATACCATGCTGTTTTGATTACTGTCGCTTCGTAGTAAAATTTGAAGTCAGGCTAAGTGATGCCTCCAGCCTTGTTCTTTTTTTCTTAGGATGGCTTTGGCAATTTGAGGTCTTTTGTGCTTTCATACAAATCTGATGACTTTTTGTTCTATTTCTTTAAAAATTGCTTTTCAGATTTTGACGGGGGGGGTTACATTAAATCTGTATAATGCTTTAGGCAATAAGGTCATTTTAGCTATGTCGATTCTTCCAATTGAAGAAAATGGAATATCTTTTCATTTCTTTCTATCTTCAATTTTTTTAAATAAAAGGTCTTATAGTTTTCATTTTATAGGTCCTTCACATGTTTCATTAAGTTTATTCCCAGTTGTTTTATTCTTTTTGTTGAAATTTTAATAGGAATTATTTTTTTCACTTCTTTTTCTAACAGTTCATTATTAGAGTATACAAATGCTATGGATTTTTGAACATTGATTTTCTATCCAGAAACTTTACTGTATTTGCTTGTTTCTAGTAGTGTTCTTGTGGAGTCTTTAGGGTTTTGCATATAGAGAATCATGTCATCTGCAAATAGTGACAGTTTGACTTCGTTTCCTATTGGGATGCCTTTTATATCTTTCTCTTGCCTGATTACACTCACTAGGACCTTCAATGTTATATGAAAGAACAATGTCAATAGCAGACAGCCTTGTCTTATGCCTGATCTTAGAGGGGAGGTTTTTAGTTATTCACCATGAAGTATAATGTTGGCTGAGGTTTTGTCATATATGGCCTTATTATGGTAAGGTACTTTCCTTCTATACTGATTTTGTTAAGTGTTTCGATCATAAATATTTGCTGTATCTTGTCGAAGGCTTTTTCTGCATCTATTGATATGATCAGGTGTTTCTTATTTTTTAATTTATGTGATGTATCACATTAATTGATTTGCATATGGTGAACCATCCCTGTGCCCCTGGGATGGAGCCCACTTGATCGTGGTGTATAATCTTTTTAATATGTTGCCGTATTCGGTTTGCTAGTATTTTATTTAGGATTTTTACATCAGTGTTCATGAGAGATATTGGTCTGTATTTTTCTTTTTTTATGTTATCTTTTCTAGGTTTTGGTAATATTGGCCTCATAAAATCAGTTAGGAAGTATTGTCTCTCCTCTTCGATTTTTTTGGAAGAGTTCAAGGAGAATAGGTATTAAATTTACTTTGAATATTTGGTAGAATTCACTGGCGAAGCCTGGACTGTTACTTTTTGATAGGTTTTTGATGATTGTTTCAGTTTCCATACTGCTGGTCGGTCTATTTAGATTTTCCAGTTCTTAATTCAGTCTAGGAAGGTTGTGTATTTCTAAGTACTTCTCTGTTTCTTCTAGGTTATTAAATTAAGTGTTATATGTTTTTTAGAGTATTCTTATATGATCCTTTATATTTCTACCATATCTATTATAATTTCTCCTCCTTTATCCCTGATTTTGTTTATCTGTGTCCTTTCTGTTTTTTCTTTAGTGAGTCTAGCCAGGGGTTTGTCAATTTTATTTTCCTTCTCAAAGAACCAGCTCTTTGTCGCATTTGTTTTTTCTATTGTTTTCTTTTGTTTTCAATGTCATTTCATTCTGCTCTAATTTTAAGTATTTGTTTCCTTCTGCTAAATTTAGACTGCATTTGTTTCTTTAGTTTTAAGATGAAGCGTTAGGCTATTTATTTAGTCTTGTTCTTGTTTTTGGAGATGGGCCTGTAATGATAAGAACTTTCCTCTTATGACCGCTTTTGCTGTGTCCTGAAAGTTTTGCTATGTTGTACTATCATTATCAGTTGTTTCTATGTATCTCTTGATCTCTTTTTATTTCTTCTGTGACCCAGTTATTCTTCAGTAGCATGTTGTTTAATCTCCATGTATTTGTAGTTCTTCCTGCTTTCTTTGAACAATTGATCTCTAGTTTTAAAGTACTATGATCAGAGAATATGGTTGACATGATTTCATTCCCCTTATATTTGTTTCTTTATTTCTGAGCTACCTTGTCTCCTTAGTTCATGGTGTTTAATGGAGTATTTCTCTGCCTTGTCATTAATGGAAGTTTATTCTGCTCTTTTTCCAGAAAGATTTATTGTATAAAGGTCTCTCTTTAGCCTGTTGTTAAGATGGCATTTTTTCTTTAGTTTCCCAGTAGGTGGCATCTAAGTCTCTTGGATCCCTGCTTTATATAAAGTCTTAATAATGCCTCTTTTCTTATAAATATTCAATTACATTTGCTACCTCAGTCTCAGCCCGTGTCAGTGTTAGCAACAGTTTCGGCAGCATTTCCTCAGATTCCCTTGGGGTTCGTGGTGTTCTTTCTTGGAGGATATAGTGGACAGGGCCATCTGGGTTGGAAAATGGGGGCTGTGGCTTAGCCTTGCGTTTTGCAACCTTGGCTGATAATAAACAGCTGTTGCTTCTCTGCCTTTCCCTCTTCTGTGTTTTCTGCCCTGATCCTTGGGCACTGCTACTGCGTGGGGCTCACAGCTCTCCCAGACAGGGTTGTTCAGGGAACCCACCGCACCTTCTCCTCTCCCCTTCCTCCTGCAGTGAGCTCCAGCTGTAAGAGCCAGCTTCTTTTTTCTCCTAGTCTACCGCTTAACTCCCTGGGTTCTGACCTGTGGTAGCTCTTATGTGTAGATTCCATACTCAGACATGCTCATGTGAAGGTTAGGTGTTTGGGGTTGAATTTTAGATGTCAGTTTATTGTTGTTTCAAGGGGAGAAATCTAGGGATATCTCTTACTCTGTCATGTTTCTGACGTCTAGAACATTCATCTTTTGTGTACATCTTTTATTTAATTTTGATGAGTATGACTGTTTAGTATAAATATACGTGAGAGACATTGAGAGACAAGAAAATTCTAAAACCATTACTGTTGAATCTACTTCCTAAAGATAGAGAGATGTTTGCTTCATGGTAAAACTGCTGTTCTTAGCTTATTACTGCAGAGAATTCCTGTTTCCATCTGGAGTTATAATTTTAAAGTATCGGTGCCTCTTTCCTTCTTTCCTGAAGGTATAAAATAGAAATGTCCTTAGGGGGCTGCTGAGAAAATGATGAATATTTGCTCTAAACTTCAGGTTTATATGTTATTCTTAAAATATTTAATTTGTTTACAGATAAGGCTTTAAACTTTAAATTGTAAAGTCACTAGAGAAGGCAAAACACCTGCTATACATAAGTTTAGTAATGGAATCAGACTTTCACAGTTTCAGAACTCTGTAATTAAAACAAACAGGAAAGACACACTTCCAGCCAAGATTGAGTCACACGGACCAGACTGATTCTCTTTCTCTTGCCTGAAACACAAACAAAAGTGAACAAAATATTCACAATAATTTTCAAGACACTGAACATCAGGTAATGAAGGTTGGTGTTCCCTATTTGAGTGTAAATAAATAACATGAGCCCTACAATTGTACCAGTATATATCCTTCAGATAGTTTCCAGGACTTGGCACAAAGAGAAAACCCAAGCCCAGCTGATTACCTGAGTTGTGGAGGCAGAACTCAGAATCCTGGGAGACCAAGACAGCTAGGGTTCCTAGGGCAGAGTATCAAAGATATGAGAGCTGCAGAGTCCTCCTTGAGTACACAGCTGATTACAGATCAATACATATATGAGAAAACTACATGAGTCTGAAGGAAGCACCATGTGGAGAGGCCAGAGATTATAGTGCTTGGCACTCACACAGGCTAGAAATAGTAACTATTTCCACCAGCCACAATGGAATCCTAAAGAATCACAATGCATTGGGTAGAGTACACATAAGAGCTTTGTCTTACTGGTGGAGAATAAGTAGCCCTACAATGAAAACTGCTCCATTTTCACCTAACAAATCTTTAAAGCAAGACACAAAAATCTCAAACTGTCTCTAGGCAACTTAATTACATCCCAGAAAAAAAAAGCTCAGGAACATATATATAACAATGCAAAGCCATTCAGCATTCAGCAAGGTAAAATTCACCATGTTTGGCATCTAATAAAGAAGTAACTAGCCATGTAAAGGAGCAAGAAAATAAGACCCACACCGAGAACATAAATCAGCCAAGAGAGAACAACCCTGAAATGACACAGATGTTAAAATTAGAAAACAAGGACATTAGTGCATTATGACTATATTCCATAGTTACCAGAAGTTAAGTAGATACATGGAAGATATTTTAAAATATGCAAATCTAACTTCTAGAGATAGATTACTACAAAGTACGATAAGAAACAAACTGGATGGAATTAATGGTATATTAAATATTGCATAAGTTAAATTGAAAACATGGCAATAGAAAATACCCAAAATTAAATAAAGAGAATTTTTAAAATGTAAGAGCATCAGCGATCAGTGAAACGATATCAAGTGGCCAAACATAAGCATAGTTGGAATCTCTTCCCAAATGGTAGGGGCCGGGGGGATGTGATTTTCCAAATTTAATAAAAGCTACAAGTCTACAAATCCAAGAAGCTCAACAAAGCCCAAGCACCAAAAAAACTACACCAAGGAACATGGTAATCAAACTTCTCCCCCAAAAAATCAATAAAGGAAATCTTTAAAGCAGTCACAGGATTTAAAAAAAAAAAAAAAGACGTTAAAGTACTGAAAAATAAAAGTTGTCACCTAGAATCCCATACCTAGTGAAAACATCTTTCAAAACTGAAGGCAAAATATGGCAACAATAATACAATGAATGAGAAGGAGAAAGGAGAAATGGAAATATACTGTTTTAAGGTTCTTATATATACATGAAATGGTGAAATATTATTTGAAGGTAGATTTGATATATTAAAGATCTATATTATAAATCTTAAAGCAACCACTGAAGTAACAAAACAGTTATAATTAATAAGCCAACAAAGAAGATAAAAATGGAATCATAAAGAAATTCAGTTAATCCCAAAGTTGGCAAAAAAACAGAAGAAAGGAGACAGTAAACAGATGGGACAGATAGAAAATAAATAACAAGATTACAGATTTAAACTTAGTGAATCAGTAATCACCTTAAATCCCTATGGCTCAAATACCCCAGTTAAAAGGCAGAGATTGTCAGATTGGCTAAAAACACAATACACAAATATATGCTTCATAAAAAAAATGCACTTTAATCATAAACACACAGATTAAAAGCAAGAGGATGGACAAAAGAAAGCTGGTATAGCTGTATTATAATCAGACAAAGTGGTTGTCATAACAAAGAATATTAATAGCAATAAAGGTGGTAATTTCAAAAAGAGCAAACAATCTAATTAAAAAGTGGGCAGAAGACATGAATATATTTCTCCAAAGAGGAAATACAGATGGCCCAATTGACATACGAAAAGATGCTCAAGGTCACCAATCATCAGAGAAATAAAAATTAAAACCGCAATGAGGTATCACCGCACATTTGTCAAAATGGCTATCAGCAATAAATTAAAGAACAACAAGTGTTGGTGAGGATGTGGAGAAAAGGGAACCCTCATACACTGTTGGTGGGATTGCAAATTGGCACAGCCACTATGGTAAACAGTCTGGAGGTTTCTCAGAAAATTAAAAATGGATATATCTTTTGACCCAGCAATTGCACTTCTGGATGCTTATCCAAAGAAAACCAAAACAGTAATTTGTAAAGATCTTTGCACCCCAATATTCATGGTAGCACAATTTACAATAGCCAAGATATGGAAGTAACCAAATACCCATCAACAGATGACTAGATAAAGAAGCACATATATATACAGTGGAAAATTACTCAGCCATAAAAATGAAATCCTACCATTTGCAATGACATGGATAGACCTACAGGTTATTAGGCCGAGTGAAATAAGTCAGATAGAGAAAGATAAATACCATATGATTTCACTTATATGCAGAATCTAAGGAACAAAAAGAACAAACTAGTCAAAAACAGACTTACAGAGGGCAATGTATCAGCCAGAGGAGAGGGAGGTTGGAGGTGTGAAGGGTTAAATAAATACAAATTAGTAGTTGATAGATGGTTGCAGGAATGGGGAGCATGTCATAGGGAATACAATTAGCATTAATGTAATTGCTAGATGTAGAGCCAGGAGAGAAAGCAGTTGGGGGATCATTTCATAAACTATATAAATATATAACCAACGTAATGTGTACTTGAAACTAATTTAAAAATATGGTTATTTCATAATGATAAAATGATTAATTCATCAGAGTACAGCTCAATCCTAAACATTTATGCACCTAATAACAACTTCAAAATACGTAAAACAAAAACTGATAAACTAGCAAGGAGAAATAGACATTCGTAAAATTATAGTTGGAGACATTTACACATATTCTCATTAAAATGCAAATTATAGTAATTACATATAGTTGAAGATTTTAATATCCCTATCTCAATAATTGATCAGTTCAAACATCATTTAAAGAACTCACCAGGAAAATTGGACTACATTTTGAAATGAAGATAAAACATAAGAGACCAACATGCCTAACATGTTAATAAAGTAATATTTAGGGAAAATTTTTCAATACTAAACACCTTTATTAGAAAATAAGAAGGGTCTTAAAGCACTGAGAGCAACTTTTCAGCATTAAAAAAAAAAGGACAAAATAAGTATCAGCAGAAATTTGATCTAAATGAAATGAAATAGAAAACTTTCAGAAAAAAAGGGAAAATTGAGAGTGATGGCAGTGTGAGAAAACCTCTTGGTGTCTACCCTTAAAGATAGAATAGGTTGGACAAGCATAATTCAATAAAGGAGTCCCTACTTAACCCAAACATATCTGAGAGATCTGCACATTGAGACATCTGAAGGTGGGCCTCTAGTAGTGAGTGCAAGACACATGATATGGGGAAGGACAAATACCAGACAAAGACCAGAGCCACAGATGTATTCCAGCACTGGTCTTGGCTTCAGTGAATGTGGTAGCAGTGAATGTGGTGCAGCCCCCACTGGGCAAATTGAATAGCTTTGCCCATCCTGTAGCTTGCTGGTTCCAGCAAATGCTGCAGCAATATATGTGGGTTGCCAAGGGGCAGAAGCAACATTCCAGCTAGAGTGCCCTGCACTCATTGTGCTGAACCCAATGAAAAGAACATAGCCACAGATGCCAGGCCACCTCCCTTGCCCAGCCCTCCCCCACCTGTCACTTTGGGACCTAGTAGAGGCAGCTGAGACACCTTCTCATAGTATGCTTAGTGCCGGTGGTTCTGATTGCAGGAGAGAGCATCAGGAATTCACAGGCTGGGAACACCATCACCCATCACACACCTTCACAAGGGTGGTGCCCTGAGACCAAGGCAAACTGGTTTTAAGGGTTGCCCACCTTCTCAGGGAATATGGGGCAGTTTTCAGGCTGAGGCAACACCACCCCACTGAGATCCCAGAAGTCCCAGTAGTACATGTAAGAGAAAACTAAAACTTGCACTATAGCAGCATATACTAGTAAACAAAAGAAAGAGCTCTACTTACCAACATGCTGAGCAGAGTTAAAGGCAACTAGTAGTTTAAAAAGCAGAGAAAAAAAAATCCATCAAGTACCCTGGCTAACCAAGGTAACAAGGTAGTTCAGAAAGAAAATGAAAAATCTCCAAAAAATAAACTCAGAGATCTGGGAGGTTGTGATTTAAATGACAGACAATTAAAGATGACAATTCTGAAAATAAAAGACATATGAGAAGCTTCAAAAGAAAACTCACAAAGCTAGTTTGTTGCTCAAGAATGAAATCATCAAACAAAAGGATACTTTACCAGAGAACTTGAAACTATTTAAAGGAACCAAACAGAACTTCTGGAACTGAAGAAATAAATGAGATGAAGAATGAGAGAGCTTAGGAAATAGACCAGATGGTAGAAAGATTTAGTGATCTTGAAGATAGATGGCTGCAAATGACTCAGGTTGAAGAAGAGAGAATTGAGAGGAAGGAAGGATGGACGGACAGACAGAAGGACTCTGCAAGAACTATCTGACTCCATTAGAAAGAGATATATAAGAATAAAGAAGAAGAAGAAGAGAGGGAGAAGTAATCAAAGAACTTATTCAAACAAGTAATAGATGAGAACTTCCCAAACTTATAGAAAGAACTGGACCCTGGGATCTAAGAAGCTAAAAGAACACCTAATTATCTCAATTTAAAAAAAAAAAACAAAACAAAACTTCAAGGCACATTGGATTAGAACTGCCAAAAGTTAATGACCAACAATTCTCAAGGCATCCATTGGAAAAGAAGACTGTACCCTATAATGGAAACCACATTAAATTAACTTTGGATTTTTCAGAAGAAACCATACAAACTAAGAATGAACTAGTCAGAATATTGAAAAAGAGCAATCACAAGCCAAGAATAATATGTCCAGCACAGTTATCCTTTAGAAGGAGAAATAAAGGATTTTTCCAGACACACAACACTGAGGAAATTTATCACCACAAAATTTGCATTACAAGAAATGTTGAAAGGAGCACTTCTACCTGAAATAAAAAGTCAAAAGGATACAAAATTGAGTAAGATGACAGATGGCTCAGGAAGTTGCAACTTTTTCAGAATAGTGTATTAAACACTTAGGCATAACACAAATTAAAGGTGAAAGCATTTTTTAAAAATAAGAAAATAGCTTTTGCAATTTGGTATTCCAATTTGGAAATAAACACACAGCACAAAAAGAGATGATTTAAGTGGAGAGGGGAAAAACAGAACTTGCACAGATGAATAGAAATGACATGCAATCCAAAGAAAACAACTATGGTATATATGACTTTTTTTTTTTTTTTTTTTTTGCATAAACCTAATGGCAACAACAAAAAAAAAATCTAGAGCTGAGACACATAACATAGGAAAAGATCACAGAATACTACCAAACTAAAATAACAAACAGAAACACGGGGGTGGGGGGAATGGAAACAGCAACCAGAAAACAAACGATAAAATGGCTATAAGAAGTCTCCATGTATTAATAATTACCCTAAACGTAAATGGACTGAACTCAACAATCAAAAGACACAGAGTAGCAGGATGGATTGAAAAATGAGACCCAACTATATGTTGCCTTCGGGAGACCCATCTCAGCTACAGACACACATAGACTCAGGGTTAACAGGTGGAAGATGGTATTCCAAGAAATAGTATCCAGAGAAAAGTGAGTGTAGCTGTACTTTTATCAGACAAAATAGATTTCAAGATAAAAAAGAATATCAAGTGACAAAGGTGGACATTCGATAATGATAAATGGGACAATACATCAGGAAGATGTAACACTTGTAAATATATATGCACCCAACCTGGGAGAACCAAAATTACTAACAGACCTAAAGGGGAGAAACTGACAAAAACACAATTATAGTAAATACCCCATTGATAGTGATGGATAGATCATCTAAAGAGAAAATCAATAAGAAATTTCAGCCTTAAATGACAAATTAAAACAAATAGACATAGTCTATAGTTACAGAGCATTTCATTTCAGAACACCAGAATATGCATTCTTCTCTAATGCACATGGAACAGTCTCAAGGATCGACCATATGTTGGGGCACAAAACTAGCATCAATAAATTTAAGAAGACTGAAATCATATCAAACATATTCTTTAATCATAATTCTTTGAAATTAGAAATCAACTGCACAAAGAAAGATGGAAAAAAATATGTGGAGATTAAACAACATGCTACTGAGTGACTGGGTCAAAGAAGAAATTAGAGATCAAAAGATATATAGAGACAAATGTGAATGGTAATATGGTATATCAAAATTTGGGGGATGCAGCAAAAGTGATAATAAAAGGAAAGTTTATAGAATTACAGGCCTACCTAAAAAAAAAAAAAAAAAAAAAAACAAGAAAAATCTCAAACAACCTTACTTTACCTTTAAAAACTAAAAAGAAAACAAATGAAGCCCAAAGTCAGTAAAAGGAATAAAATAATAAAAAATAGAGCAGAATTAAACAAAATAGAGAACAAAAAGACAGTAGTAAAAGTAATGCAACAAAGACACAATTCTTTGAAAAGGTTAATAAAACTGACAAACTTCTAGCTATATTCACAAAGAAAAAAAAAAAAGACTCAAAATCAGAAACGAGGGAGAGGTAAAATGGACACCACAGAAATATAAAGGACTATACAAAAATACTGTATGGTCCTGAAAGGCTATATGCCACCAAATTCAATAAACTACGAGAAGTGGACAAGTTCTTACTAGAATGAATCATGAGAATTGGAGAATCTAAAGACTGATCAGTAAGGAAATTGAAACAATCATCAAAAATCCCAAAAAGTAAAAGTCCAGGGCCAGATGGCTTCACTAGTGAATTCTACCAAACATTCAAAGAATATTTCAATACCTAGTCTTATCAAACTTTTCCAAACAATTGAAGGAGAGGATGTACTTCCTAGCTCATTTTATGAGGCCAACAATACCTGATATCAAAACCTAGTAAGGGCAATACAAAAAATTACGGAGACAAATCACTGATGAATGTAGATGTGGAAATTCTAAACAATATACTAGCATATTGAACCCAACCATACATTAAAAAGATAGTATCATGATCAAGTAGGGCTCATCCTAGGGATGCAAAGAGGTTTCAGCATATACAAATCAATCAGTATGATATATCACATTAACAACAAAAAAAGAGATAAAAATCACATGATTTTATGAATAGATGTCAAAAAATGCATTTGAAAATATACAACCTCATTTATGATTAAAACATTAATAAAAGAGTACAGAAGGAAAGTACTTCAACATAATTAAGGCTGTTTATGACAAACCCTCAGCTACTATCATCCTTAATGGTGAAAAACTGAAAATTATCTCTGAGATCAGTAACAAGACAAGGATGTCCACTCTCAGCACTGTGAATTCAGTATAGTACTGGAAGTCCTAGCCAAGCAAGAAAAATAAAAGGCATCTGAATTGGAAAAGAAGTAAAATTGTCACTTTTTACAAATGACAGGATTCTTTATGTATAAAAACCCTAAAGACTCTACCAAAAAAACCTGCTAGAAACAATAAACAAATATATTCAAGTTGCAGAATCCAAAATCAGTGTACAAAATCCATTTTATTTTTATATACTAACAATGAAACATCGAAAAAGGAATGAGAAAACAATCCTATTTGCCAGGTGCATCAAAAAGAATAAAATACCTAGGAATAAGCTTAACAAAGGAAGTAAAGGACCTATACGCTGAAAACTACAAGATTTTGTTGAAAGAAATTAAAGGAGACACAAAGAAATGGAAACACATTCTGTGTTCACAGATTGGAAAAATCAGCATTACTAAAATGGCCATACTACCCAAAGCAATATTCATTTTTAATGCAGTTCCCATCGAAACTCCACAACAGCATTTTTCAAGGAAATAGAACAAAATATCCTTAAATTATATGGAACCACAAAAGACTCCAAATAGCCGAAGGTAATCCTGAAGTATGGGGGACAGGGGGATAAAGCCAGAGATACCACATTCCTGACTTCAAATTATACTACAAGCTACAGTAATCAGAACAGTATGGTACTGGCAGAAAACTGACACTCAAATCAATGGAACAGAATTGACGTCCCAGAAATAAACCCATACCTAAATGGGCAACTATCAACTGAGGAATCAAAAAACTACAGTGGAGAGAAAGAAAGGCTCTTAAATCAGTGTTGTCGGGAAAATTGAAGAGCCACATAGAAAAGAATGAAACTGACTCCATATACAAAAATTAACTCAAAACAGATTAAAAACTTAAATAATAAGACCTGGACCAGTAAAATACATAGAAGAAAACATAGGTACTAAACTTATGTAGCTTGGTCTCAGGTTTTTATGAACTTGATCCCCAAAGATAAGGGAATTAAAAACAAAAATAAATGAATGGGACTACATCAAACTAAAAATCTTCTGCACTGCAGAAGAAACCATTGGCCAACTAAATGGGCAAAGATACTTGTAAACAATACCTCCAATAAAGGGATACTTTCCAAAATATATAAAGACCTCTTAAAATTCAACAACCAAAAATCCAGTCATTTAAAAAATTGGGCTGAGGACCTGAACAGACACGTTTCCCAAGAAGACAATACAAATAGCCAACATATATGAAAAGATGATTAGCTTCATTTGCTGGAAGGAAAATGCAGATCAAACCACTCCGAGATACCACCTCGGCCTGACGAAAAGGATGAAATATTGCCAACAATATTAACAAAATAAATAGACCTTGAGAGTATCATACTGAATGAAGTAGGTCAGATCCAGGACAAGAACCATGTGGTTTCACTCATGTGGGATATAAAACAAAGTAACAAACTCATAGACACAGACAATAGTTTGATGGTTACCTGAGGGAACAAGTGAGAGGGGGATGAAGAGGGAAAGGAAGTCAAATATATGATGATGAAAGGAAACTAGACCTATGTTGTGAACAAAGAATGCAATATAAAGTTCCTTTGAAGACACATACTAACAAGCTCACTGATGAAGAAATAGATAACCTAAATATATTAAAGGAATTTGTACTGGCAGTTAAAAACTGCCCCACAAAAAAAGAATTACCGGCCCCCATGGCTTCACTGTTAAAATCTACCATATGGTTAAAGAAGAAGTAATACCAATTATCCAAAAAATTCATCCAAAAAACTAAAATTGATGAAATACTCCCCAACTCATTCTATGAAGCTGTTACCCTGATACCAAAACCAGACAGACAATATGGAAATTAAAAAAAAAAAAAAAAACGGGGTGGACTATGTACTGTATTCCTCATGAATACAGTCAAATGTTTACATAAAATTTTAGCATATTGTATTCAACAATATTTTAAAAAGGATAATATAACTTTGGCTAAGTTTGGTTTATTCCAGGAGTATAAGATTGGTTTAATGTTCAAAAAAACACTCAGTCTTTCACCAGAGTAATAAACTAATAAAGGTTATCTCAATAGTTCAATAGTTATAGACAAGTATTTCCCAAAAATTCAAACATTCTTTCCTGATTAAAACTCTGAAGTACTTGAAGGCAGTTTCCTCAACCTGACAAAAGAGTGTCTGAAAAAACCTACAGCTGATATCACACTTAATAGTAAAACAAAAAATGCTTTTCCCACAAGAACTAGAACTAAAACAAGATGAGGATATTTACTCTCAGCCCTTCCATCAGCATGCTATAGAGGTTCTAGCCAGTACAATAAAAAAAAAAAAAAAAAAAAAAAAAAAAAAAAAAAAAGTAACAGGCCTCCAAATGGGAAAATAAAACAGTCTTTATTCACAAATGACATTAATCATCTATTAGCTTATTCCTTGGAGGCTACAGAGAAACTGCTACAAGTTGTAAATGAGTTTAGCAAGATTGCATGTATAAAATAACATCAATATACAAAACTCAATTGATTTATATATACTAGCTACAATTAGAAATTAAACAGTGCAATTTACAATAGCATGAAATATGCAATATTTATTTAGTATATGAACATATCTATATAAATATAAATGTTTCATGTAAATCTGACAAAAGATGTGGAAGGACCTCTTACTGAAAACTATAAATTATTGAGAGAACTTAATAACCCAAATAAGTAAGGAGATATACCATGTTTATTGGTAGAAAAACTCAATATTGTTAACATGTCATTTTTCCTCAAATTGATCTATAGAGTCAGTGCATTTTTGTTCAAAATCCTAGCAGGCTTTTTTGTAGAATTTGAAAAACTTATTCTGATTTGTGTGGAAATTCAAAGTACCTAGAATAACTAAAACTTTTTGGTGAAGAGTAACACTACCTTGTTTTAAAATTTATTTTAAAGCTCAATAATCAAGAGAATGTATTATTGGTGTCAAGACAGAAGGTCCACAAATAGTCAAACTTATGGATTGCTAATTTTCCATCATGATGGACTATTTGTGGACCTTCTGTCTTGACACCAATAATACATTCTCTTAGTAACATTGGATTAGGAAAGATTTCTTAGATATAACACCAAAAGCAGTTTATAAAAGAACAAATTGATTAATTGGCCTTCATTAAAATTAAAAAATTCTTCTCTTTGAAAGACTGTTAAGAGAATGAAAAGACAAGCCACAGAGAAAATGTTTTAGATTTAAAGAACTCTCAAACTCAATAATAAAATGAGTAGTCCCCCCCCCCAATTTAAAGCAACCCAATTACTTTTAAATAGGCAAAAGATTTAAACATGCACTTTACCAAAGAAGATATCTAGATGGTAAATAAATACATCTAAAGGAGGTAAATACCACTACTCATCAGGAAAATGGGAATTAAAACCACAGGAAACCGTTACACACCTGAGGATTTGGAGAAACTGGAACTCTCATGTACTTCTGCTGGGAATATAAAACTGGATAACTGCTTTTGAAAGCAATTTTGCAGTTTCTTTAAAAGTTAAGTATACATATACTATATGAACCAACCATCTCATTTCTGCATATTTACCCAAGACGAAAGCATATCCATTTAAACACAAATAAGAATATTCAAATGAAAGCATATCCATTTAAACACAAATAAGATTCATAGCAGCTTGAGTTGTAATAGCTAAAAACTATAAATGATCCAAGTAGTCATGAACAGGTATATGGATAAATAAACTGTGGTATATCTTTGATCCAGTAGGATACCTCAGCAATTAAAAAGGAATAAACTATCAACACACGCAAAAAAAAAAAAAAAAAAAAAGGGATGACTCTCAAAACAATTGTGCTGTGTGAAAGAAACCATGCAAAATAAGAGTACATTATTTTGTATTACTCCATTTATTCCAGGAAATGCAAACTAATCTATAGTGATAGAAATCACATCAGTAATTGACTTATGGCAGAGGAAGAGCAGGGAGAGTGAGAGGAAGTTATTCTAAAGGGGCACAAGGAAACTTTTTGTGGTGTTAGATATGTTCATTAACTTGATTGTGGCAGTGGTTTCACAAGTGTATGTCAAAACTTATCAAAGATGTATACTTTAGATATATTTGTCCATTATATTTGTTTGTATGTCAGTTACACTTTAATAAAGCTAGCAAAAAAAAAAAAAGTAAAGGGAAGAAGGAAAAACAATCTTTTCCATGTAATAGAGCTTTATGTATAATTATCCCTAATAGGTAGTTCAGATGATTATGTAACCCAGCTTGTCTACCGACTAACAAGAATGAGGGACTAAGGAATTAGTTCATATCTTTGTTAATTAATAATTATGATTAAGGGAACTAAGTTTATCTAATTGTAAAACCACTTATTCTGGATCATTCCTATAGAGTTTTAATATTTAACAAATCATGCGATACTATTTATTCCTTGTAGTGTTTCCCATGGTCATTTGTCTAAGTTAAATTTAATATGTAGTTTGTTTCAAACCTGGGATTAACTTTTTAATAGAATAAATGTAATATTAAAATTACTTTTAGGATGTTAAAGTTAATTGTTTAAAGATGTTTTTCATGACCTTAATAAGTTTTGGTATGCTGCTTTTACAATTTTAGAATGCCTCTTTGACTTCTTTATTTCATGGTACTTCTTGTATAAAGTTGTTTTTTATTAGCCTGTTTTTGGTACCTGTAAATGTTGAAATGAATATAAACATGATTATTTAGAAAAAACATTCCTGTAAACTCTTACCCAAATTAAATTCCAAATGTATTACTTTTAAAAGATTCATATACTTAAAAATTATTTCTAATTTCAAATTAACTATTAAACAATTTTTTTTTAATAACTAGAAATTGTGTGGGCTTAATTACTCTTTGGGGTTTTTGTAACTAAAAGCTTTGGTTGAATAAGTCTGTGCAAATGGAATAAGTTAGAAGGGGAAGGTGCATAACTAAAGTTTGAATTACATAGAAATGTTTTGAAATAGTTTGGTGTAAAAACCTTTGCAATAAAGTAGAAGTAATCTTGGAATTCTCAATATGCCTTGTTTTTCCCTTTCTGCAGAGTGTGTATAAATGTGACTTCCTGAACTTGCAGCTTCAGCAGCCACTCCAGCTTGCACAGGATGCTATAGATGCCTTTTTGAAGCAGCTGAAAAATCCTATTGATTCTCTTCCTGGAGAACTTTTCCATGTGGTTGTTTTTTCTCTCCTTCTTTCTTATTTTCCCTCACCTTACCAGAGATGGATTTGCTGCAAGAAAGCCCATGAACTGTTAGTATTAAATGGTTTATTGCTTATCATCACACCTGATTCCTCCCATCAAAACCGTCACGCTATGATGATGAAAAGCTGGAAGATTGCTATAGAGTCCCTGGGTTTTAAACGATTCAGGTATTCAAAATTTTCACATATGCATCTGATGGCATTTAGAAAAATCTCACTAAAAACCACAAGTGACTTGGTTAGTAGGAACTACCCTGGAATGTTATATATTCCTCAAGATTTCAACAGCATAGAAGATGAAGAATATTATAACCCTTCCTGTTACGTTCGATCAGATATAGAAGATGAACAACTGGCATATGGTTTTACAGAGCTCCCTGATGCTCCATATGACTCAGATTCTGGAGAAAGTCAAGCCAGCTCCATTCCTTTCTATGAGCTAGAAGATCCCATATTACTTTTAAGTTAATATAAAAGCAAAAGGCCCATTAGTCCAGACTCCTAAACTAATTGCTTACACTAATTAGAAATACTAACATGAACTCAGTACTTAAACCTGGTTTGCATAGGAATGCAAAGGTTTATAGAGTTTGCTATTTTTTTCTACTTCTGGATTTTAAAATTTATTCTTATATAGAAAGCTTAAAGTTTCATGCAGAATGACCCTTGTCATAGCAGAAACCACTGTTACTTTAGCATTTAGCACTAAGAGATCATAGAAAGATACCTTTTTAGTGTTATCGTGAAAAATGAAGCTTAGTTTGCTCTGTATTTTTCTTTTTTTAAATCTTTTCAATGTTGACTTTAAAACATTACAATGAGAAACTTTAAGATATGTAGAAAGCAGTAGATTTTACTTTGATGATTCACAAGTTAAGTGACACAGATAGATTGGTTTAGTTGTTTTGTAATGCACTTATTCTTTTTTCTAACTAAATTGTTATCTTTTACAGAAAGCCATTTTCTGTGTCCAGTTTTGTCTGATGATCCAACATTTCCTGAACTTTTTGGAATTGATGATTATTTTTTTTTTCCTTGTTCTTGCTCATTTGGCAACATCAGACATTGGGGGTGAAATTTCCCCCGAAGTATGTATTGTAATTTGATTAGCACAGTACAATAAACACCATTGCCAAAGTAGAATTTTCATATTTTGGGGGGGCCTTAGTGTTAGTATATTTAACTGTGAGAGTTCACTTTTACTTTTTTAAATTTAGGTTTCATTTATAAAACGTTCTATTTAAACAAGGAACAATACTCGATATTGACCTTTGTGAAAGGGTTTGCACTTGTAAGAGAGCTTTTATTTTACCTGGACCAGCCTTGATAAAGGGTCCTCACCTTTCTGTTAAGGAGGTGCTGCACTACAAGTCTGATTATATAGAAAAAAAATTTAAATTAACCCTTTGCTGGTCATAAAATGGTTCAGACCTTTCGGTATTCTTATTACTGTCTAAATCCTAGCTAAAAATTTTCTTTGAAAGTATAAACTGTTAGCTGTGGGAAATTTCCCTTTCCACATTGACAAATGCCTTTCTGTGTTTCTGAATCAGAAGCAAATGATTAAAGAGAAATGTATGTCCCAATAAGACAAGATTTAGTTTAAGTAGCTAAGAACATTTAGTCCACGTTATCTTGTCAGCCAGCAATTGTCATGTAAATTATCATTTTTAAGAGTGCCACTGTGTGGAGTTTTTTTCAAGTGGTTATTACATTAAAATTACCTCATACTGAGGTTTTTGCACTGAAATATCACAGTTTCAGATTTCTTGGTTAATGTACGTATGTGTGTGATTTTAAAGGAACTTGCATTTTCAATAGTTGACCTAAATTTCATAAACTGCACTTCTTTACTCTGGTAAAACTGATGTTTTTGTGCTTATTGTGAATTGCTGTAGTTAACTTTGAATGGCAAACTTTACATAGAAATACAAAATGTATTCTTTAAGATATAAATGGTTGAGTGTGTACCTGATATTTCAAATTAAAATCACATTCTAAATCAATGAAAGTAATAAGATTGTAATTAACCTTTAAAAAGTTAATTACATGCAATAAATATTGATTGCTCAAATATGCCAGAAGTAACTTGAAATTTTTCATTTACTTTTCAATAGCATAAGATAGCTTAATAATTAGGCTTGACTTTTCTTTCCAGTTAAGCATTGTTGGATCAAGTCTTGTAGCTCCCTCAAAAGAAGAAAACCAGTTTGATGTTCAGGATAACACAAAACTGTATTTAGGTAGTACTTTTACTGTATTGCTTGTTTTCTTTGATTTGACTAAATACTATCCTAAGAGCAAAGAAAACATACCAAATGAAAATGCTTTGAAAGTAAATGAAACAGTGCTTTTGAGAGGTTGGTGTAAATACAACCTTGGAGTCAGCCTCTGTTACAGCTAAAATGTTGGTGCTATAAATTCTTTGTTTACAGATGATTCTGCTTATGCTCCAAAATGTGCATGATGTATTTTAACTAGTACTTTACAGAAAAATCTCTTTATAAAACCTATACTACCACTTAGTATAAATTTTTGAAATTATAAATATCATTTGTTACTATAAATTCAGCTTATTCAAATTAGGTTGGCACAGGATTTAAACTAATACATTTTCCACCAGAGCCAATTCAATGTATAAGTGTTAGAATATAAGCAGTTGTGTGGCTTGGTGCAAGATTATATATGTAATGACAAGAGAAGTTAATGGAGTTTTCTAATATTGTATGGGTATTCTCGAGAATGATTTCATTTGGATATAAAGAAGTTAAGGGGTCTCCTGTCATGTTTACAACAGGGTTCTCCAAAATAATTTGGTGTTTGAAAAACAAATGATTATTTGGTTGGATTCTTCAAGATCAAGTAGTTTATATCATAGTTGCCAAGTGGTAGGAGGTGACATACCTGAAATTGTATGTTTGTGTTTGTTGTATTTTTCACATTTTGTGAACAAAGCACATTTATTAAAAATTTTAAATTTTCTAATATTCATTGTCTGGTATTTGTAAACAAAGTTTTGTGGTCTTTGACCTAGCTTTTAAGTGATTTCAGATTTGGGAAGCAATTTAGAACTTGAATGACAGGATTTTATAGGTGGATTCATCTAACCCCTTAATTTCATAAATCCATTCACTGAGATCCTGAGAGCTCAAGTGATTTCCCCATTATTATGCACTGTCATTATGTTTATTGAAGAAACATGACAATCCAGCATAAATTCTAGTTTATTGTATGTCAATAATATCATACTCTGCTCTCCTTTAAAATTACATCAGATAATTTAGGTAAGAATATCAGTTTTTAGGGTAGCAGATGTCTTTCTCATGATGTGAAAGTTTTTTATTCATTGAACAAATGCTTGAATTCTGCCATGTGCAATATATTAGGCAAATAATAGGGATAGATGTGGTCACAGTCCCCTGCTTTCATTGTGTTTATGACCTAATGAAGATGATAAGCATCCTGCATGGAGTCAATGTCTTTCTAGGAATGATAGATTACTGATCCTACACCTTTGCCCCTCCTTAAATCCCTTTTTTTGTTTCCCAGAAATGGAACAGAAGACAAAAAAGTTCATTTAGCAAATTACAAACACATTGAGGACAAAAGGGATGTACCATTCAACCTTCTAGAAAAGTGCAACCTAAAGTTTCTCTGATTGTTAAAAGCAGGGAAAAAATGGAATTGAGCTTTTGCTTCATTTTCCCATACTTTTCTGAGCACAGGTATTCCTCTTTAAGAGTCCACACACTAGGCAAGCAGCATGTAGATTTAAAACTTGGCTTATGTTGCAAATTGTTAGATGATAGCAAAGGTAGAACATAAATTTTTCTAAATTACTAGTCTAAAGGACAAATGTTTATTACAATATTTATAATTGAATTCTTCCTATTAAAAACTGAATTATAAGAACTTCCATAATTCATAATAAAAATTCATATTCATGATCCACTAAACACAAAGCTCCCTGAGATTATTAGTTGTGGCTTATATTACACAATATCCAACAAACAAGCATGCCACAATAGCTAACAATTATATTAATTAAGAATCTCTAAATGTTATAAAAAGAGAAGTATTGTGTTTTCTGAACCCTACTTTGTATTATTAGAGAAATTCAAACCTCAACAATTGGAAAGTCTTTTGTTCTCATTAAAATCAGGTTTGAATATATGTTTTATCCTAAATTCTTTCAGAATGAGCTCAGTAAGTTTAATTTGTATTTTTCAAGTAAGAATCTTGTTACATATGGCACTGTTGAGTGGTAACTTTTAGTCAACATAAATAGCATTCAACTTGTACATTTCATTTTTAGCCATGATAACTTTGCTCAATTAATAAAAAGCTATTCCACTTTTGGCAGTGATATAAAACTTATTAATGTCACTGCTTGTTTTTAGTAATCAAAAATATTGATAACTATTTTACAACATAGATTTTAACAATTTATAAGATTGGGCCCTTCAATAGTACCAAAGATGGTACCTATTTTCTTTTAGTTAAGGGAAAATACAAGGAATTAAGTCATAGACATTGACTAAAGAATTTGTTTTTAATTTGTCAGTAATTAAAAGGCTGTAAAACAAATTTGTTAATATTATTTGATTGGAATGCTCATGTAAACCATAAAAATAATAGGGAGCATTGTTCAAAAAAAAAAATATCTGATAATATTTCCTAGATCCAAAACTGTTTGCAACTCTTTATAAAGAAAACCCAGAACATACTTGTATCCTTTTATTGCCTATATGTCATATGTACTGAAGAAAGTCACAAGTAAATCATTCTATAGTCTCCTAATGACAATATTCTTTCTATAGATCTTTGGGCCTGTGTGGGTAATCAAATATCTATAAGAATATGATTAATGATCACAGAGATACTCTATATGAGGCTATTACAGAACCTACATTTAAGTCATATACATTTACTTTTATTCCCTAGACCTTCAAATCTTTTTTTACATTTAATGCCACTCTTTAGCTAGGTCTGTTACCTTCAACCAAGGAAAAACTACAAACATGACCATGGCCAGTATTAATTTAGTTCTTCCTCATATTCTTGTAACACATCTCTGGATGACAGTCTGCAGAGACAAGCTAAAATATATAGGAAATATGAAATCAGCAAGAAACATTCATAGTTTCCAACTTCCCATAGGCCTTTTCACTAGGAATCCAAGAGATAACATATTTCCCAAAGGCAGGAGTGGATGAAACATTCCCTGGAGATAAGGTAGATGGGCGATTACTGGAAAGAAGAGAGGTATGCAGTCCAAATCCCCGGAGCCTGCCTGCAAGAAGAAAAATGCTTAGGAAACAGACCTGAAAAGGAAGGGGGCACTAAGGGATTGCCTGTAAAAAGCTTTATATTTTCCAACCCCATTGAACTATTAATAAATATTAAAGAACCAAAGTACAGGTTACTGTGAAAACATTTGGGACCTGGGACTTGAAAGTAAGATAACATTTTGATAGGAAAGGTGATGATCTAGAGCTTATGTAACCAGAGGTATTATTAAGGTAGGAATGACCCTGGTGGCCTGGAGAATGGTACTGTACTACTTAGAATGAGGAGCTACAGAATTAGAGTTAAGATGTCACAAACTATCTTTTTAGTCTTGCTTGGTTCACATGACCTTTTGGCACATTGTTCATAACCAATCTAGATGCAATTTACTTTAATATGGGTATCCCTCATGGAAGTGCCAAATATAAATGATGTTGCCACTCCCTCTCCCATTTCAACCTAACTCTCTCATTCACTTTAACTTCTATGTTAAAGTCCTAGTGGGGAACAAACCTCTGCCCACCTTTTGCACTAGCTAGTCCCTCTGCCTAGAATTTCTTTTATTATATTGATTTGCATGGCTACTTTGTTTTCGTTATTGAGATCTTAGCTTACATGTTACCTCCTCTGGAGGACCTTCCCAGTCCACACAAACTACTGCAGTCTCTTCACAGAACTGTCGTCTCTGAATAACCCTACATGAAGTTTCTTTTTCCTTGTTTGTGTGTCATGTAGGCAAGGCCCTCATCTATCCTGTTTTGTATCTTCACCCTAGAAACGGCCTCGCATAAACTGGTGAGCAATACATGCAAATGAATTCATTTTACCAAGTGAAATGACACAGGACCGCTGCTGATACTTAGTTTACGAATTTTGGAGGGTGGTCTGATTCTGTTTTATTAATTAGTTTAACACAATGTATTCTCAAAATTAGGTTATAGCTCAATATATGCTTCAGAAAAGTGAACTGGCTTGTAGAAATATAGCTTAGGTCAATGATAAGTGACTTAGAGCTATATAATTTTTTCTCCGCTCTACTTACCCTTACCCATTTAAATTTTTTATATCTTTGTCTCAGACCCAACTTTCTTACCAGGTCTCAATACTATCCAATTCCTACCTCCCCCTTGTCGCCAATAAATAATTTAAGTTTGTAAACCATCATTAGCTTTACCACATATTTAAAAGGAAGATTTAGCTAATTGATCTCTTCAAATCCATAAGTAATGCTCCAATAGCATTACTGGAGCTCTAGTTTATTCACATAAAGGACACTACTTTCCAACTACTTTCCACTGGCTATGTATTCAGATCATTTCCACCACTAAATACTATGAGACCTTGGGAAAATAGTCACAGAGTAAGAATACAACACATAGTGACTTATTTATTTTAGCAAATAGCCTTTAATAACCTTGTTCCTTTTTTCTCTGTCTCGCCTCTTCTGTGCCCTCCATGCACATTGACCATTTCACCTCCATCATTACCACCCAATTCAAAATCTCTGATATCCACTCTCTAGAACTATGCTGAGCAAGTTAATCAGTGTTAAATTTTCTTATCTTCTATTTTCTCCCTCATGAATTCCCAGAAAATGATGTAAAAGATACCCAGTTTATTACAACCAACTTTGTAAGAGTTCAATGGAAACTGCAAGTTTCAACATAAGCTTGTCTTATCTCTTTAAAATATGAATTTGTAAAGACAGGTAACCAATTCTTCAGTATTTTTCATTCAACTATCCAGTTATTAAGCATAAAGTATGACAGTTAATATAAATTAGAAGAATCACCAATTTTGAGTAGGAAAGGATTAGGGATATTACAGCCTTAAATGATAAGGAAAAAAAATCCAAACACTTCAATTTCTAAAGTACTGACTTCTCTAGCTCTACAAAAGCACACCCACTGTTGCTTGGGCTACATTCCAAGTTAGGAGTATAACCTCATTCATGGAGAAAGTACTTGTCTGAATCTATCAACTAAAGTTATGGTACTACAGAGGTTGAATACAAGGACAAATTGGAGACTTGGTAGCCCCTTTTGACATGACAACAGCCTAGAAAATGACTGGAGCAATGCAAAAGATATATATGTGGAAAATACCATTCAGTTCTAAAGTCCTTTCAGTAGTCATAATAACAATTATCATTTATTAAGTAACTATTATCTATCAGGTCTTAGATGCTAAGTAAACAGAACATTGTCTCACTTTTATCCTCTCAAAAAGTCTTCGAAGTACTATTATCACAATTGTACTAGTGAGGAAACCGAATCTTTGAAATGTTAAGCCATTGTCTAAAGTTATAGAATTAGAAAAGTGGCTCAGCCAGAATACAACTTAGGTCTATCTGATTTCAAAGCTTATGCTCATTCACCACATTACCTGGGTTGCCTAATCAATGTAACTGAATGAGTATATCTTTTTGAAACTAGTTTCATAAAAATTGGGCACTATGTATATGATGCTGTGAGGAAGTAAAGTTAAATAAGATATAAGTATTTGCATTACACTGTGCAAGGCATTCTTTTACTTACCAAATTCTGCTATCAAGATAAATCATAGTTTACAGCCATGCCACCCTGAACTTGCCTGATCTCTTCTGATGTCAGAAGCTAAGCAGGGTTGGGCCTGGTTAGTACTTGGATGGGAGACTACCTAGGAAGACCAGGTGCTGTAGGCATTTAAAAAAAAAAAAAATTATATATATTATGCCTTCAAGATGTCTTTCCTTATAGGAAAGACAAAATACATACATGAAAAGTATAATACAAAGTAGAAAAGGACTGTCAGGGAAAAAATTGAAAAGGGAGTCAAATATTTTCTCATTAAAAAGTCAAGAGAATCAGACAGTTGTACAGGTGAGTTTTATTAAACTTCTATGTTCCCTTTCTGCTCTTCTTCTGCTCCCCAGGGGACCACATGGGGTCTACATATATCAGAGTACAATAGTGGCATTCAGTCACACATGTGTAATACAATAAACTGAATTATGTTTACATATTTGAGGTGCAGGCACCCTACTACACTAATGTAACATTCTAAATCTGGGGTCCTATTCCTAGCTGCAAGCCTAGATCACAGCCAGACCTGGGATCAGCCAGGCCTGGGACCCATACAGTAAAATGAGTATTTGGAATAACTTAAAACATGTATGTTGAATATTCTCAAAGAAGGGAAATGCCATCAAATAAGAAATAGGTTATAACATAGTAATAGATCTTTCAAGGGGGAAAAAGAAATTAAAAAAGAAAGGCTGAGGGAATTTTTTTTTTAATAGCCTGAGTAGTAAATTAGTAGCTGTGATATCGAACTAGATAATTCTTCCAGAAAACAGCACAAAAAAGTGGGGGGAGGTAAAAAATATGAAAGAAACATGAAGTGTAGATACAATTTCAATATATATTAGAAATAGGAGTTCCACATAAGAGAATAGAGAAAAGAGAACAAAAGGAAATACTAGATAAAATAATGGGCAATATTTTTCCAGAATGTAAGAATGATTAGAATCTTTCAATAAAAAATGATTGCTAAATAAAAATACAGTTTTCTTAAACAATTAAAAACATTACCTACAAAGGTAATCAAATTGGCATCACACTTTTCATCAGCATCTTTAGATGATTGCAAGACGACAGCATTATTTTCAAAATGTTAAAAGGAAAATTACTAAAAAAAAAAAAAAAAAAAAAAACTTAAGGCAAACTGTAATTCACTGACAGTGTGTGTGCAGAGCGTATTGTAAACTGACAAGGTCCTTGCACTCTGCAAGGACAATTAAGGGTTGCCTGGCCTCCACAAATTGCTTCTGAGAACAAGAAAGTACAAATGTAGCTGCAGGCAGAAAAACAAGTGAAAGTTATGATAAGATGTGGCTTTGGAGAAGTAGAAGAAACAGTATTGCTATGCCTTAAAGAAACTGCTTATGCCAGCAATTGTATGTTCTTGTATAAAAGCAGCTTGCAAAACTAAAACTGCCACTGCTCAACCATCAGTGGACAGTGGACCTCCTGATCCTAGCTTTCTGTCTTTTCTTAATCTCCCACCGTTCCCACTCAGGTAAATTTTCCAGAGCTGCACTGGACATGGCAGGATTTACCATTTGC
This sequence comes from Rousettus aegyptiacus, assembly GCF_014176215.1. Lineage (NCBI taxonomy): Eukaryota > Metazoa > Chordata > Mammalia > Chiroptera > Pteropodidae > Rousettus > Rousettus aegyptiacus. The sequence continues at coordinate 75,145,704 of NW_023416288.1, forward strand.
TGGATGTGGCAAGTGAGAACACAAAATGGTTCCTCTCAGGCAAGAAAATCAGAAGTATGAATTAAGAGTCTTAAATATGTTCATATTCTTTAACCTATTTATGAATCTATTCCAAAATGATAACCAGAAATGCAATAAATCACAAGTTCAGTGAGCCAAAGTGCTCATCAGTGTATTATTTTTGATAGCAAAAAATAAATAAATAAATAAATAAATAAATCATGATTCAGCCATATAAGGAAATATTTGCCATTTCATTACAGTGGAAAGGCTAATAAAATAAGGTGCATCAGTTAAAATAGCAAACCCAAGTTCTTCAAACAATAATGACATTTATTATCTTAAGAATTTGGGAGGTAGAGAGAAAGAGTTTGTTAAGCTCTGACAAAAACTGCTTGTTTTCATCCGTTATTTATTCTCCCATCTTTCTCAGAAAGAGAACTCTGATTTTTGATGGGTATTTGGCCACTCAGAAACTTACCACTTTTCCCAGACTCTGTAAATACTAAATAGAGATCAATGTAATATAAACTGAAGTATCTTATATAACTTCCAAGAAGTGTCATTAAAGTGGGGGCGTGGGGAGTACATTTGCTTCTTGTACTTTTTCCTTTCTGTTGATTGGAGTTCAGAAGCGATAGCTGGAAATCAAGTAGCCATCTTCAACTACAAAGATGTCATGTCCTTAGTGGAAGTACAACAAAGAAGAAGTTAGGATCTTTAATACTAAGGAGCACCATATCTGTTCTGGAACACCTAGGTCTAGACTTTTACAAGACAGAAAAATAAACTGCTATTAAGCCACTGAGTTTTCTGTCATACACATCTGAACCTAATCCTAAAATCTGGGCTCTACCTTTAGTGTTTCTGATTCAGTGGATCTAGGGGTAGAGCCTGATAATTTGCATTTCTAAATAGTTTCCAGGTGATGCTGATGCATCTGGTCTAGGGGCCACACATGGAGAATCGCTGCAATAATGAAAGTAATAACTCAGTGGTTCTCAACTCTTTCTTCATATTAGAATCACTGGGGAGCAGAGCAGGGAAAGTCTTTAAAAACACACAATCTACCTTACTCCAGAGGAGACTTTAATTTAATTGATCTAGGCAGGGCCTGGGTCTGGGAATAGATTAAAAATCTTCCAGATGATTCTAATTATACCAGCATTCGACACTGTAACCTTTTCTCTTACTGTGAACAGCAGTAGTGAAACTGAAATGCCTGTGTTCCCCGAGGGAGGGGAATATTTAGAAAGTTGCACTTGATGGTCTAGGACATGAACCTAAAAGAAAGGTTTAATTGCCTGCTCTGGAACAGTCTTTTAACCTTGGTTGCTCTGTCAGTGAAATAGCGATGAAAATATTTACATCACTGTTTTTTTAAAGACTTAATTACACGGTATAGGTGAAAGCACCTTGTAATCTCAAAGTTTTGAGTAGAAATAATAAGGAATTAGGTCCAGCAGATCCAGATCATCTATGGAAAGAAAATCTGTTGGTTTAGCTCTTAACAGGAATTAAGAATTGAAAGTAGGAGGAAAACAAGCAAGAAGATATGAAGAAATAATGTAAGAGTCACCTGCGACTCCCTGCCACAGAGGACTGAAATGTATGATAGAATCATCCATTTCTCTATTTTTTAATTTTTAAAATTGTGATTATATTTTCAACAGATGTTCTTAGCCTGAAATAACTCCTCTGGGAGAAATTCCTGGCCTGGAAGACCTTGTCTTCATAAAAGTAAGTCTTGAGGAATGGTTGTTCCTGCTATTAGGATCTTGACACTCCCATTGATAACTATGCTTGAAATCTCCTGTCACTGAAGTGCTTCCCAGGTGGCTGTTTTATAACCTGGTATTTGGCTGTGAGTGTGCCAGATATCAGGAACTGACCCTGATATTTTTAGTTTGAGATTAAATAGTGCCCAGCAAAGGGGGTTTTGATTGTGTCCTGGAGGGCCTCATGAACCAGACTGAGTTTAGACTTTATTCTGTAGCCTGTAGAAGAAGTCACTTGGTTTTAATCCAAGAATTGGTGCTAAGAGTGTATCAGAGGGCCAGTGTGATGCATTGATTAGTCTGGGGTGAAGGTGATATCAAGATGACCAGCATAGAAGTTACTGAAGTAATTTAGGTATTAGGACCTCAACTAGGGTAGTGGCAATGGAAATTGAAAGGAAATAATAAATGCAAAAAAATATGGTAGGTGAAAATGAACACCTGGCCTTCACAATTGTCAAGTTTTTCCAGTAAATACTGGTAGCCTTCAACAACTAAAGATTGATGAGAGCTACCTGTCTCCTACCTTGCTACTTGGTAATGTCTACGGTGAAAACAAGTCTCTGCTTTAATGCTACTATGCAAATATTTATCAACAAGCAAGCATAAAAACAGTACACAAACAATATTTTGTGAGAAAGTACCAAACAGCAGTCTACATTCAGGGAGCCAATCTGGAAGGTGTTAGTCTGCTATAGTCAACAATGTTTTATACTACATTTATGCAAGGACAAAAGGGCCTATACAATATTCTAGCCAGCCACAAATCTTGAACACCTGTTATTTCCACAATGACAAATTATTTCTAATCTTTTATACTATTACATACCTCTAGTGCAGATTTACTTATATTGGAAGCACTTGTATATTCAACTTTGTAGTAGAGATTACTGATTAGTAGAGATTGCTTTATAGTAGAGATTGCTAATTACCCACCCCAGAATCTGCAGATTAAAGTTAGGTCAAACACATACACATCTCACTGAACTATTCTAAAGTATACTGATAACAGATGGGTACTAGACTTATGGGTTGATCACTTCATAAGTTATATAAATGTGTAATCACTATTGTACACCTGAAACTAATAAACATTGTATGTCAACTGTAATCAAATTTTTAATTTTTAAAAAAGTATACTGACAAGACAACAAGCATCAAAAATGGTTTCAAAGTCACAAAATCATGTTTGAGAAAGATGAAAAAGCACTGTTTTAATGAGGTATTAGTGCTGAGGAAAATAAAACACCTGTAGCTGATTTAAGCAAGAAAAAAATTTATTAGAGGATATTGGGTAGCTCAGAACATTGCTAGAAACTGAGGCTTGGACCTGCATGGCCAGAAAGTACAAACAATAACAAGACGATAGAGATGATGGGAGAGGGGTCTGTGGTTCCCATCATCATAAACAGGCATCTCAAATCACTGAATCACTAATACTGGCTGCCGATTCCACCACTAGAACTATTTTCAATTCTATGCTAGGAGCCTACTTTGCTATGCTCCTGCAGTTAACCATAGAGCAGTTTTCTGTGCCATTTTTGAGTCAATAGCTTCCATCTGGTGGACATTATTGGCTAATCAAGTCCTTCGCATTCCAGTTTCGGCCAACAGATTCCAAGGTAAGGAATTCTCCAAACATAGAAGAGGGGTTCAGGTGGTAGAAATGAAAAAAAAAAAAAAAAAAGAGAAAAAAAAGGTAAATGTCCATTAAAAGCAAGTTGAATTAGAAGTGATGACAATGTATTCAAGTAGAAACATCGAGCAGGTAATTGGATATTGACACTGTGTTTCCCACAGATCCAGAATTACAGATTTGGAAATTGGGTAGTAATTGCATTTAGAGTTAGATAGGAGTCTGAAGACAATCTAATTCAAACTTTTAATTTACATATTAGGGATCTGAGTCTGAAAGTGCTTCATCACTATAGATGCACTGCCCAACTCCACCCTCAACATCTATTAAATGAAAATGCAGAAATTCACACTCTATTAGGAGAGATAGGACAAATATATAGATAACACTAATAGAAAATAAGTAGGAGGAGAGAACTAGTGATTGCTGAAGGCCTACTTTTTTAAACCAATATTTAAGTGCCAACTGTATTAACAGGCACTATGCTCTGCCCATTAATGGTGAACAAACATTTACATGTCCCTGTAATTGAGAAAATGAAAGCAGGCGGGGTCCACAGAGTTGGGGGAGTGTGGTGGAAAATCAAACTGGGCATGAAAAGGGGCCAGACTACACAACAACTTGTCTGTACGTTTTTAAGGATTTTGAGCTTAATACTAAAAGGGATAAACCATCTCAAGGCTTTAAGGATTTTTTTTTTTTACATATATCATCTAATTCCTACAACCCTGTAAGGTAGGTATTTATGAGCATCCATTTACATAGGAGGAAATTGGGGTTCAGAGAGATTAATTGACCTACCTAAGAGCTATAAACAGAAAACAATGGTAGGGATAGAAGGTAGGAAAGCAAGCAGGGCTTCTCAAAGAGGGAAGGGGAATTCATACTTTTTGGAGGGCCCACCTCATGCCAGGAAAAAAAAAAAAAAGGTTTCACTGAATGTTCACAACAAGTTTGCGAAAAAGTTTCTGTTACCATATTTTAGATGGAAAACGCGAGGTCGCACGTAAGGAAGGGGAGGAACCAGGACTCAAACCCCAAGACCATCCTGCTCCACTGCTGCTGTGAAATGCTGCCTCCGTATCATCTCCTTACATTTATTTAGCGTGCTCAGAATACAAATTAGAATCACCTCTGGACTTTAAGAACCCTCAGTATTCGAGGCTGGTGAACGTATAAGAGATGGGGAATTCGGGGATAATGGAGTAGGTCGGAGGTGGGCGTTGTCGGTGGAGGAAAGACCAGGGCGGTATAGTAAACGGAGTCTTAATTTAAAAAAGAGAGAAGGGCTTTGAAGGCAAGCGTAAGGAGCCTGGGCTTTATTTAGACACAAAGCCATATATTATACGAAAGACATTAAAGGGCAGCAAAGCCTCCTGCAGTATTTACAGTCCACGTGTTGCAGTCCTGCCCGTCCTACCCGTTTCGGTCCAGCGCGAGGCGGCGACCTAGACGCTTGATGGACACTACCGGTCTGGTCCTTCATGGCCTTCCGACTCCCTGTTCTCCGCTGCTGATCTCAGGTCTCGAAAGGCGACGGACCTGCGCCCTAGGTGGGGTATCGCGTTCCCATAGCTTGGGAGACACCTGCCTTTTTCGCCTGCGCTGCGAGTTTGGTGGGAAGGGGGCCGAGCCTCTAGGAGGAAGCGCGCCGCGCAGTTTGACCCCGGCGGCGTTCCGTACCGTCGCGGATTAGGCGGCAGGAACATGGTGGCGGTGGCTCGGCGGGTTATGGAGAAAGTTACCAAAAGGACTGGCCTGTGCTAGTGCGTACAGCCTCGGGCCCAAGACCACATCCCCACCCTGGCCAGCCACCACCCCGTTTCGAGTCGTAGGCCCAGCCCTTAGGGCCCTCCTTTTACTGCGTTGCCGCCAGAGCCGATTCTGAAGATTAAGAAAGCGTTGGCAGCGGCCTAGTCAGGTAGGGGAGTTAGCGGGTAAACAGCAGGACGGCGAGCCCTGGGCACGGACACCGCCCAGGGCTCCCCGTGGTCTGGTCCTCAAGCTCCATCTAGCCGGCTTCCAGGGGTAGGATACTTACCGCGAGAGAGATTGACGGTGGGGCTTGGAGAATGAAAAGGGGTCCGGGGCCGGTGGGGGAAGTTGGAGGGGGGAGGTGCAGCTTTCCATATCCGTCATCATGTCCTCATTTAGCTGGACGCCGGGTCGTGTTCGTATTCTACCAAAGTGGAGTGGTGATCAAGAACTGCCAGGTTCCTTCTCGGACTTCCCACATCTTGTTAGGAGGCGGAATACAAGAATTGCTGTTACTGCCCTATTGCTGAGGGATTTAATAGTTGAGGCACCATTCTTCGCTTATGAGATGGGCTCAGGCAGTTATGAATTCATAGAACTGAAGCACTGGAATTCCCCGCCCCTGGCTGCTCAGTTTGATTCTTTCAGCTTTTGACACTTTCCCGATAGGACGGAAATAGTTTCTGATTTGAAAGATGATGCAGATGATATAGTGTATTCTCTGGTGAGCCATTCAATAGAGATAGGGCATGGAAGGGAACTTACTGATTTAGAGGACTTTGGATGAATTAAGTCAGGGCTGGAATAAGGCCGAGAGAGAAACAATCTGGAAATTTATGTTCTCTCCCTTAGCTCTCCTACTTATTAGCTCTGGGATATTGGGGAAATTGTTTATTCTTTTCGCATATTAATAAATGTCCAGTGACTGGCATTGTTATTAAGTGTAAGTATTTCTTAATTTGTCTTTATTTCTAAAACAAATATTTGTTAAATACCTACTTCATACCAGACTTTGTGCTAGACCCTGGGCATATAGTATTGAAGACAAATTTTCAGAGACTTTGTGATCTAGTGGGATATGCAAACAAGTGATCAATATTTTACTATTATAGAGGAAGTACAGGGATCATATAAATGGGCTAGGGGTGATCTCCTTAAGAAAACGACTTAAGCTGAGACCTAAAGAGTAGGAGTGAGCTTGGTGTGAGAACTGGAGTGGGGTCTGAAGGAGGAGTGGGAATGCCCTTGGAGAGGGAATAGCATTGGTGCAGTTCAGAAATGAAAGGTCAACATGGCTGGAATACAAAGTTCAAGAGGGCATTCATGAGGGCAGAGAGTTATTCATGTCTAACACAGAGTATCTTATAAGGCATTTTAAGTTTAAACGTGATTGCTAAGGGTGATGGGAAGCCATTGGAGGGTTTTACATAGTAGAGTGAAGTGACAAACTTTGGTTTTAAAAATGGCCCTAATTGGAGAAAGGCAAGAGTGGATACAGGGAGATGGTCAGGCATGAGACAGTGGTGGCCAAAATTGAGATTGTGACCTTGGGGATGGAAAGAAGTATAAATATTCAAGAGGTGTATAGGAAGAAGAGTCGACAGTACTTGGAGAGGATTAAATGTAGGTGATGAAGAAGAAGCAGCTCAGAGGAGTATATGGGTTTTATGAAACAGATTCTGGCAGGCATTAGTTAAGTTTTCCCGTGTGTAGACTGACTCTTTTTGAGATCCATTTTTACCTGCCTCTCGAGTAATTAATTCCCCAGCGATAGCAGATCAATTGAAAAGGATCATAATTCTCTCTAATTCAGGCTCATTATTTTGAAAAATGTCAGAATGGGAAAAGACTTTAGTAAATTAGCCATTTAAAAAAAATATTCCACCATGTTCATTTGGTTCAGAAGAATGGCTGCATATATTACATCATATGGATGTGCTGTATTTTATTATTTACATGTTTTCATTTACTTTTTTCTAGGTTTTTATCTCTATTAACAGTGAAGAACTGAGCTGGTGCTTTTATTTGTATCAAGTAGATTAACATATGTGTGTGTGGACTTAGGGAGAGATAATTGAAGAGATGGAAAAAGATGAGATTGCTCATAGAAAATAGGTAGTAAGAGAAAAGGTTGCTTAGGATCGAACATTAGAAGATTGGATTGAGAATGAACAGCATGCAAGGAGACTAAGAAGGAGAGACCAATAGTTAGGAAGAAAATCTGGAGACTGGTCTTTGGAAGCTTAAAGGATGGGTAGGTTTCAGAAGGTGAGAGGGTGAGAGGAGTCAACGATATCAAAAGTCGTTCGAAGATGTGCAGTATAATGAGTGAAAAGTACCCATTGGATTTAGGAACTTAAAAGCCATTTCAGAATTTGGCAAAGCTGTTTATTGTGTGGTGGGAACCACAGTTTTAGTGGTGTGAAAAATAAAGCAATCGAATATTAGCTGTCAAAAATACAGAAAGTTGAACCTGGAAGAGGAGATGAGGTTGGGTGAGGATAGTTTTTGTTTGGTTGTTTCTGTTTCTCGGTTTTTTTGTTTTTGTTTTTTGGTATTTTTGAAGAGAGCTTTGCCAGTGTTTAAATTCTATTGGAGAAGAGTGGGAGTTTGGAGAGAGGCGAGAGTATGAAGTTCTGAAAAAGACAAAGGGGAAGGGATACTTAGCATGGCTGAAAAATTTAGCCTCTGATAGGCAAAGAACATCTTTCTTTTGTTGTATTAGGAGATATAGGTAGAGGTGGGTTTGTGGTGCTGGAAACCCAAATTCCCTTCTGATTTTGTAGGCAAAGTCATCTGGTGAGAATGGAAGTGGGTTTCAGAGACATGAAGATAGGAAAGAGAGGTTTGGATAGTCACAAAATGGAAGAGAGTATTGACCAGAGAAACACGGAAGGATGTCTGTGGTTAAGTGACAACCATTTACCTTAGTGTGTAATTTTTTTTTTTTTCTCCAGCAGTGTTCATTCATCTGAACTCAGACTGTACCATCAACCGTTTGAGGATATATATTCCAACATACTTGTTGAATAATTATATAACACCACATAGGAGTGATGTTAAAAAAAAATGCACTGCCATCTATATTTTATCAGTTTCTCATACTTAAATAAAAAGATAAAGCCAAAATATACATGGAAGACATTTGATGTAGAGGTGTGTGGTAACCTTAAGTAAGAAATGATCGAAAATATAATTGAGAAAAATCAGTTACAATACTGAGCTAATTAAATAGATTCAGCTATTAAAGAATGTATTTGTTGAATATGTAGAAGTAGAATTAGTAAAGTTAGAAGTAGAATTAGTGGAATCTCCCACATATCCCAGAGTTGTCACCCAGTGATGTTCTTTAGCCAAATGGGTAATTAAGGGTTAATTCCAGCTTATCTCATGTTTCTTTTGGGTCTTTTTTTTAGTCTCCTGCTATTAAGAAAGTATAAATAAGCTGATCACAAGATAGCTACTTTTTGAATTTTTATCTGGTTGAATTCTCCATAGATATTCAATGTGACCAAGAACCTTTGTATGGATCCTTTCTTCTGAAATTTTGAAGAATTATCTAGCAGATAGTTAAATCATTTTTAGACCACTGTCATGTTTTAACTACAACTTGCAGGGGGTGGGAGGTACACTTAAGGTTGAAACAATCATCTGGGTTCTTTAACAAATAATCATTATGGTAACTTTTTTTAAGGTAAAATTATTACTAACTATTGGTTAACATTTCAACTTTGCGATTTTGCCTATAAAGGTCAGGGATTGGTTTGCTACAGAGATAGGTTTGATAATCAAAGTAATTTAGTAGAGATAAAAGTACAGGGAGATTATGGATCAACTTTAGGGACTGAGTAACACAGTCAAATTTTGCTTCTAGTAAATTTGTTAGTTAAACTATGTAAAGACTAAGACTTTAGAGCATTTTAGAGCTACCTTGTAAAAAGATGTAGAGAATTTTAGGCAAGTAGTAATGATCGCTTTTGTGGACACTGGTGCTTTTCAAATTAGAGGTAATGATGAAGTTTCTCAGTTGTATTTAAAACCTGAGAAGCTTTTCATTGTGCCAAATCCATCTGCTACAGTCTAAGTTGACTTTGTCTTATTTGCATGCTGTTTAATTAGGCTAATTCCTTACCACCTCCGGAAAAAGTTTCATTGTTGATAATTTAGTCATACAACCTTAGCATATGATGAGTAGAAAGCACATTCTTTTTGGTTTAAATAAACTACTGAGTTTTTAAGCCAGAAACAGTTATCATTAAGACACATTCAAGTCAGGTTTTAAACTGGGATTCTGAAGAAACTTTACTTCTCACTTATTATTTTGTATGAATAAGCTGCATGTGAAAGGTAAATTACATAAAATTAATGTTGAAATTTTTTTTTCTTCTTTTCAGATCACTATAAAGAAAAATTCCACCAGAGAAAATGCTAAAATAGGAGTTACAGATAAATGTGATTTGCCGGATGAAATACAAGCACTTAATTTTTGTAACGTGGGAAGAAAGCCCAAATTGCCAGATTACATGTGTAAATCATTGCGTTACTGCTTTAGTCATTGTCTCTATTTAGCAATGACAAGACTGGAAGAAGTAAACAAAGAAGTGAACATGCATTCTTCAGTGCGTTATCTTGGCTATTTAGCTAGAATCAATTTACTGGTTGCTATATGCTTAGGTCTTTATGTAAGATGGGAAAAAACAGCAAATTCCTTAATTTTGGTAATATTCATTCTTGGTCTTTTTGTTCTTGGAATTGCCAGCATACTCTATTATTATTTTTCAATGGAAGCAGCAAGTTTGAGTCTCTCCAATCTTTGGTTTGGATTCTTGCTTGGACTCCTATGCTTTCTTGATAATTCATTCTTTAAAAATGATGTGAAAGAAGAATCAACCAAATATTTGCTTCTAACTTCCATAGTATTAAGGATATTGTGCACTTTGGTGGAGAGAATTTCTGGTTACGTCCATCATCGACCCACTTTACTAACTACAGTTGAATTTCTGGAACTTGTTGGATTTGCCATTGCCAGCACAACTATGTTGGTGGAGAAGTCTCTGAGTATCATTTTACTTGTTGTAGCTTTGGCCATGCTGATTATTGACCTGAGAATGAAATCTTTCCTAGCCATTCCAAACTTAGTTATTTTTGTAGTCTTATTGTTTTTCTCCTCATTGGAAACACCCCAAAATCCAATTGCTTTTGCATGTTTTTTTATTTGTCTGATAACTGATCCTTTCCTTGATATTTATTTTAGTGGACTTTCGGTGACTGAGAGGTGGAAACCCTTTTTGTACCGTGGAAGAATTTGCAGAAGACTTTCGGTCATTTTTGCTGGAATGATTGAGTTTACATTTTTTATTCTTTCAGCATTTAAACTTAGAGACACTCATCTCTGGTATTTTGTAATACCAGGCTTTTCCATTTTTGGAATTTTCTGGATGATTTGCCATATTATTTTTCTTTTAACTCTTTGGGGATTCCATACCAAATTAAATGACTGTCATAAAGTATATTCTACCCACAGAGTAGATAACAATAGCCTCGATAGAATCATGGCATCCAAAGGGATGCGCCATTTTTGCTTAATTTCAGAGCAGTTAGTTTTTTTTAGTCTTCTTGCAACAGCGATTTTGGGAGCAGTTTCCTGGCAGGTAAGCATATAGTTTTATTATGTCTGTGCTTGTGATGTATGATTAAATGTTTGCTTCAAGTGTTAAATTATTGAAATTGAAAGGTCAATTTCCTGATTTCTAAAGGAGATTAGTTTTTGTTGCTTATTTAATTTTGTTCAAGGAATTGAAGTACTGAATGAATATTGATAGGATAATTTAGTTTGATCTTTAGCAGAGCAGTACTAAATGTTAGGAATACTCAACATGTGATGTACCCGCCTACCTTCTGGTTGTTCATTAACGAAGCAATCATAGATTAAAGATTCTTACAGAATATTGACATTCGAAGAGTGCTTAGAGATTGTACTTTAATCCTGTCATTTTACACATGAGGAAACTGAAAGCCAGAGAAGACATTCCAGAGTCACTTGTAATAGCCAGAACCAGGTCACCGAGCTTCTATCTAGTCTACTGATCTCCTCACTACAGTACATTTCTTTTACATAGCCATTTCTCTAAAAATTTAAATAAAAGGTGCTTGGATACATAACAGTGTATCAAGTATCTAATTACAGATCAGAGACTCTTCTAAGAAAGAAAAAATTAGGAAGGAATGTCTCTATTTTTGACACAGTCTAGTGGGAGGGGGTCTAGGCAGGCATGTAAACAAAGAATTATTACAGTGTTACAAATGCTCTAACTAGAGTACAACAGATTGAGATGTAGGACATAAAGGAATGCTAACTGAGCTTGGTGCAATTCTCTACTTCGCACCAGTTAATTGCTGCAGAATAATTTCTAGATGTGAGTATTTGAAGGGTGATATGGAGACTTGCCTAGGTGGCAGCCTGTGTGGGAGTCAACCAAATAACCAAATAATGAAAACATTGTGAGTGTTGCTTGAGGATATCTTCCTCACTTTACTTGCCAGTGCTAAGGACTATGAGAATGATGACGATGGAGAAGGTGGGAAACTAACAAGAGTTCTTCCTCTTCTCCTTATTAGCTCCTTTCCCAGTCCTACTTTTTGATTTCCAAATTAGCCTCATTCATACTTGACACCTTTCCAAATCAACAAATCCTATTAACCAAGTATTTTCTAAGTCAACAAATTCTTGTGGGGTTTTTTTGTTTCTCTTTTTACTGGTGGTCTTCGAATATAGTATGGATGCCACTGGAGACACACAAAAGCTTTCCAAGGAGTATGTCAGCAGAAAATTTTAAGAAAATCAATTTTCAGTTTTTCACCTTCCATTCTACTCTTTCTTAAAGTCGATCTCCTTGAGAATGCCTTTCAATTTAGGTGTGGAGCAGTATCTCATTGTGGTTTTAATTTGTGTGTTTCTAATGACATTGAGTATCTATTAATATGTGTCTTAGTCATCCATTTATCTCAGTTATTGAATATTCAAACCTTGTGCCCATTAAATTGTGTTGTCATCTTATTTTTGAATTTTAAATGTTCTTTTTATGTTATAGATACAAGCTTTTTATGAGATATGTGATTTGGAAATGTTTTCTCTCAATGTTATCTTTTTCTCTCAGTGATACCTTTTGAAGAGTATAAGTTTTTAATTTTATGAAGGCCAGTTTATCAGATATTTTATATGAACTGTGTTTTTAGTATCATATCTAAGAAATCTTCACTCAACCCTAGGTCACAAAGATTTTTTTCTCATAGTAGTTTTATTGTTTTAGCTTTTACATTTAGGTGTATGATCTATTTTGAGTTGATTTTTGTTTATGACATGAGGTAAGGGTCTATTTTTTTAAAAAAAATATGGCTTTCTAATTGTTCCAGCACCATTTGTTGAAAAAGTTACCCTCTCCCCTGTTGAATTGCCTTGATGCCTTTGTCTAGAATCAATTAAATATAAATGTAAGACTTAATTTCTGAACTTTCTTTTTTGTTCCATTGATCCATGTCCTTATGCTAGTACTGTGCTGTCTCGAGATATTTTCTGATTTCCCATGAAATTTCTTCTTTGACCTATAGAGTGTTTAAAAGTTTATTGTGTAATATAATTGGGGGATTTCCCATATTTCTCTTTCTGTTACTGATGTATAATTTAATTCCATGTAATTAGAAAACATATTTTAAATTATTTTAGTCATTTATTCAGACTTGTTTTATGGCCTGGCATGTGTTTTATTCTGGAGAATACATCCTGTTCATTTGAAAAGAATGAGTATTCATTGTTGTTGATCAGGTTGGTTGTTGGTGGTGTACATGTATCTATATCCTTGCTGATATTCTGTCTAATTCTGCCAATACTGAGAGGAATGTTAAAAATCTCCATAATAATTGCTAAATTGTGTATTTCTCCTTTCAATCTTGTCATATTCTTGCCTCATATTTTGGATCTCCATTCATAAGTGTCTATACATCTTTAATTATTATACCTTCTTAATATAAGTGATCTTTTTTAAATAATTGCGATAAACAGTTGAGTAGTTACAGAAACATAATGGTCTACAAAGCCTAAAATACTACCTGACTCTTTCAGAAAAAGTTTGCCAACTCCCATTCTAGGCCAGTGCTTCTCAAACTTTAATATACAGAGGAATCACTTGGGGGATCTTATTAAAATTCTGGAGATTGGAATAAAGTGATTTTGGGGGAGAACATGAAATTCTGCATTTATAAAAATCTTAATGGTGATGCAGAAACTCCTGATCAGAAGTACACCCATTGACTAGCAAAGTATTAATTTAACTGTTCAAGATTAACGTGAATCTACTTGAGTTTTGTCTGCATTCTCCAACTAGTTGCCATTTGGTAACTACTGCCTATAGGTGTTGTGTCTTTAAGGCAATTAAATTTTTTAAAGTTTAATTTTATTTGTACAAGTTCTAACCCTTTGGACTGATGAAAGTATCAGAAAATAATAATAGCGAAAGGCAAAAACTTAGAAGCTTTTTGAGGCCAGGACTATTTTGGGCATAAATCATCACTATTAATCCAAGTAACTTTTAAGGGCTATCTCAAATTCTTTAAATTAGGTTTTAACTTTTTTTTTTTTAATCGAACTGTTTTTGCTTAATCATTCCAAAATGATATCGATACTGATTAGTTTCTTAATATAATCTAAGCCCATTTTTCACATTTCTGTGGGTGTAATACTCAAGTACTAAACTGATTTTCCCCATTAAAGTATCCTTCAGTGGATTTCCACTGGAAAAACTTCTGCCAATTGGATGTGGCAGACCCAATGTGACAAGAAAAAAAATGAACTAAAAGAAGCCTTTTAAGTAGACCAGTTTAGTCAGTCATAGATAGATTCAGTGAAAGAGATAGATTGAAATCAAGAAACTAGGAGGAAAAGATAAAGGCCTAAACTAAGGTGATAGGGAAATTCTGTGCTAAGAATAAGACTAAGAATAATCAAGGGAAAAACTGATAGATCTTGAGAAGTAAAATATAAAGAGAAATAAATTGATGAAATATAGAGTTTAAGAATGTTCTGAACATGGTGGATAGTCTAAAAATGTTAAAAAAAAAATGTTAAAAGAGATTGAAGGGATCAGACGAGAATGTAGGATGGTGGGTTTTATTGAGTTCATGACTTAGTGGGCATTTTTTTTTTTAATTATATTTTAGGAAGTCAGATGAATTCATTTTACTACCAGAGAAGTAAAGCCAAACAAAAACATGAGATAATCTGCCTCATAGAGCACAATTGTATCTTAGAACTTAATTTCCCAAAATAGGCTTTTTCTCATTTAAAAATTTTTTGCATGTCAGTAGTTTTGGGTTTTTTGTTTTACTTAATAACATGATTTTTTTAATTAAGGAAAATTTTGCATACAGTAATGTTCACCCTTTTTAGTGTACAATTCTGCCATTTGACAAACCACTTAGTTGTGTGACCACCACTACTACAGTCAAAATATAGAACAGTTTCACCTCCTCCCAAAATTGCCTCTTGCTCTTTTGTAGTCAGTCCCTCTTCTAAACTAGTATTTGTCAACCACTTATCTGTTTTCTGTCCTTAGACATTTTCTTTTCCAGAATGTCATATACATGAAATCATATAGTATATAGTTTTTTTTTTCATTTAGCATAATTCATATAAGGTTCATCTATGTCGTGTATGTCAGTTTATTCTTTTGTATTGCTGAGCAGTAGGGGTGTATGGGTGTCTCACGGTTTGTTTAGTCATTACTCAATCGAAGGATATTGAAATTATTTAGTTTTTGATGCTTATAAATAATGCTACTGTAAATATTCATAGATAAGGTTTCTATTTTACTTGGATTGCTGGGTCATATGGTAAACATATGAATTATATGTTTAACTTCATAGGAAACTGCCAAACTGTTTTCCAACATGGCTGTATCATTTTGCATTCTTTCTAGCAGTGTATGGGAGTTTCAGTTGCTCCACATACTTACCAGTGTTTGGTATTGTCTGTTTTGTTTTTGTTTTTAACCATTCCAATAGGTGTGTGGTGGTAACTCTGTGATTTTATTTCTATTACCCTAGTGACTAATAATATTTAGTATCTTTTCATGTGCCAACTCACCACCCACATGTCGTCTTTGGTGAAGTACCTATTCAGATCTCGGCAATTTTTAAAATTGGATTGTTTGTTTTCTTCATATTGAGTTCTTTATCATTTCTAGCTATAAGATCTTTTATCAGATATATAACTTGCAAATATTTTCTCCCAGAGTATGGCTTGTTTTTTTCATTCTCTTTTGTTTTTTGAAAAGTGGAAATACTTAATTTTGCTATAGTCTAATTCATTGACTTTTTTATGAATCATCTCCTAATGTCGTATGTAAGAAATCTTTACCAGACGTCATTTGAGTGAAATATTCAACCCACCCCACATGGATATCTTGTTTTTCATTAGTTTTACTGAGTTTAATAACATTTTCGGAATGAGTCAGTGGTATTTACATGAAAAAGCTGGGATTTTACCATTAATTTTTGTTGTTTTGTTCACAATTTTAGTCCAATTTTAAAATGCAACAATACAGCTGTTGTTTTCTACAGTTTGAATTATGTTTATGGAGTGTGCTATTTACTTTTCCCCTTTATACTTTTTCCTTAAGTGAGTCATTAAGAAAGACACAGTGCTACAGCATTTTGTGGTAGTGTTTTTGTTTCTGTTAAAGTATAGTTGACATACAGAATTAGTTTCAGGTATAAAACATAGCGATTCACCATTTATATTCCTTACAATATGATCACTGTAAGTCACAATACAAAGTTGTTATGATAATATTGACTATTTTCTTATGCTGCACTTGCTGCACTTTATATCCCCATAACTTTTAAAAATGTATATAACTGGAGGTTTGTACCTGATATTCTCTTTCATCTTTTTTCATTTATCCTGCATCACCTTCCCCTCTGGCAGCCATGTTTGTTCTCTGAGAATCTGTTCATCTTTTGTTTTATTTGTTCATTTGTTTTATTATTTAGATTACACACATAGTGAAATCACATGGTATTTGTCATTTTCTTTCTGACTTATTTCACTTACCATAATACACTCTAAGTTCATCCTATGGTTGTCGCAAATGGCAAGATTTCATTATTTTTTATGGCTGAGTATTATTCCATTGTATGTATACTCCATGTGTTCTTTACCCATTTATCTATTGATAGATACCTAGGTTACTTCTCTATCTTGGCTAGTCTAAATAATGCTGCAGTGAACACAGGGTGCGTATATATTTTTGAATTAGTGTTCATTTTCTTCAGATAAATACCTAGAGTAGGTGTCATGGATGGTGTTGTAATTCTGTTTTTAAGTTTTGGGAAACTTCTGTACCGTTTTCCGTAGTGGCTACACCAATTTACAGTCTCACCAACAGTTCCTGAGGGTTCCCCTTTCTTCACATCCTTGCCAACATTTATTTGTTGACCTTTTGATAATAGCCATTCTGATTGGTGTGAATAATATCTCATTGTGGTTTTGATTTGCATTTCCCTGATAATTAATATTTCAGCCATTTATATGTATTCTTTGGACAAATGTCTGTTCAGGTCCTCTGACCAATTTTTAATTGAATTGTTCATTTTCTTTTTTTTTTTATGTTAAGTTGTATGAGTACTTTATCTATTTTGGATAGTAAACCTCCTTCACACATATCATTTGCAAATCTCTGCTCTCATTCAGTAGGTTATCTTTACATTTTGTTGATGCCTTCCTTAACTGTGCAAAGCTTTTTAGTCCCATTTGTTTATTTTGACTTCTGTTACCTTTGCCTGAGGAGAGATATCAAGAAATATATTGCTAAGACTGATGTCAAAGAGTTTATTACATGTTTTTTCTAGGAATTTTATGCTTTCAGGTCTTTAATCTATTTTGAGTTTATTTTTGTATGTGATGTAAGAAATCGATCCAGCTTTATATTTTTGCATGCACTTACCCAGTTTTGCCAACACCATCTATTGAAGAGACTGACTTTTCCAATTATATATTTCTGCTTTTTTTGTTTTATATTATTTGGCCATGTATGTTTGGTTAGTTCTGGGTTTTCAGTTCCATTCCATTGATGTCTTTATCTGTTTTTGTGGCAGTAGCATACTGTTTTATAGTATAGGTTTAAATCAGGGAGCATGACACCTCCAGCTTTGTTCTCTTTCAAGATTGCTTTGGGATCTTTTGTAGCTCCATATAAATTTTATGATTATTTGTTCATTTAATCTGAAGAGTGCTTGGGTAGTATGGACATTTTACAATATTCTTCTAATCCACAAACATTGTATATCCTTCCATTTGTTTGTGTTGTCTTCATTTTCTTTTTTCAATGTCTTATAGTTTTGCCTTTTTGGTTGAATTTATGCCTAGTTTTGTTTGGTTTGGTTTGGTTTTTTTGGATGTAATTGTAAATGGAATTGTTTTCTTAATTTCTCTGATAATTCATTATTAGTGTATAAAAATACCACTTACAGATTTCTGTATATTAATTTTATATGCTGCAGCTTTTTTGAATTTGTTTATTCCGATAACTTTTTCTTGGAGTCTTTTGGGTTTTCTACATACAGTATCATGTAGTCTGAGAATAATGACAGTTTTACCACTTCCTTTCCAATTTGGATGTTCTTTATTCTTTATTTCCTTTTCTTGTCTAATTGCTATGGCCAGGACTTACACTAGTATGTTGAATAAAAGTGGGAGTTTTATTCTTGATCTTAAAGGAAAAGATTTTAACTTTTCACCATTGAGTTGATGCTAGCTGCGGGTTTGTCATGAATGGCCTTTATCATGTTGAGATATGTTAACTCTATTTCCAATTTCTTGGGAGTTTTAATCATAAATGGATGTCGAATTTTGTCAGATACTTTTTCTGCATCTACTGAAGTGATCATATGATTTTTATTCTTTCTTTTGTTAATGTTCTGTATTACATTGACTGATATGTAGATAATGAATTATCCTTGCACTCTTGGAATAAATACCATTTAGTCATGGTATATGATATTTTTAATGTGTTGTTGAATTTGATTTGCTAATATTTGAAAATTTTAACATCTATATCCATTAGGAGTATTGGCATATATATATATATATATTTTTTTTTATGTCTGACTGCTGTTGGTACCAGGTAATGCTGGCCTGGTAGAATGAGTTTGTAAGTGTTCCTTTTTCTTCAGTTTTCATGAATATTTTGAGGATAGGTATTAATTTTTCTTTTTTTAAATAATTGGTAGATTCACCTGTGAAGCCATCTGGTCCTGAACTTTTGTTTGTCAGAAGTTTTTTGATTACTGATTCAGTTTTGTTATTAGTGTTTGTTCAGATTTTGTTTCTTTCTGATTCAGGCTTAGAAGATTATGTGTTTCTAGTAATTTATCTGTTTCTTTTAGGTCGTTCAGTTTGTTGGCATGTAGTTATTCATAGTTTTCACTTATGATCCTTTGAATTTCTATGGTGTTGGTTTTAACTTCTCTTTAATTTTGGATTTTATTTATTTGGGTCTTTTTTTATGATGAGTCTAGCTAAATTTTATAGATTTTGATCTTTTCTACTATTTTTTAGCATCTATTTCATTTATTCCCACTCTGATCGTAATATTTAATTTACCTTCTTCAACTAACAGGGCTTTGTTAGTTCTTTTTCTAATTCCTTTTGGTAGAAGGTTAGATCGTTTGAGCTATTTCTCATTTCTTGAGTAGGCCTGTATTGCTATGAATTTCCCTTTCAGAACTGCCTTTTCTGTGCTTCATAGATTTTGGATCATTGTATTTCTATTTTCATTTGTTTCAAGGTACTTTTTTGATTTTTCTCCTTAATCCATTGATTATTTATTAACATGTTGTTTAGCTTCCACGTGTTTGTGCTTTTTTCCCCCAATTTTTCTCTCAATTGATTACTAGTTTCAAATGTGTTATGTTCTGGGAAACGTTCCACGTGTACTTGAAAAGAATCTGTATTGTGCTGTTTTGGCTGAAATGTTCTGTAAGTACCTCTTAAGTCTATCTGCTCTAACATGTCATGTAAGGCCACCATTTCTTTGTTGATTTTCTGTCTGCATGATCTATCCATTGATGTAAGTGGGGTGTTAAAGCCCCCTGCTATTATTGTCTTTATTTTTTATATACCAAATACAGGTTTTTAGTTTGCAGTTACCATGAGATTTTTATATCAGTCTATTTTAAGTTGATGGTCACTTACGTTTAAATGCACTTTAAAAGCACTATGTTTTTATTTACCCCCCTCACACATGTTTGTTTTTTTAGATCATAGTTTACATCTGTGTGTGTATAGGTGTATCCCTAAATTTATTTTGATGATACCTATGATCTTAGTAGGTTTTTTTAACCTTCATACTACCTTTATAATTGGTTGATCTACTAAATGTTTGCCTTTATCAGTGAGTTTTTTTTCCCCAGTGTATTTTTTTAGCTTTGGACTTTTCCAATTAAAGAAGTTTTTGTTTTGGTTTGTTTTGTTTTAACATTTCTATTATTGTTAGTTTAGTTGTGATGAATTCCTTTAGCTTTTTCTTGTCTGGGAAACTATCTTTCCTTCAATTCTGAATGATAACTGTGCTGGATAGAGTATTCCTGGTCATAGTTTTTTTTCGTTTTGTTTTTTGTTTTGTTTCCATTTCATCATTTTAAATATATCATGTCATTCCCTTTTGGCCTACAAAGTTTCTCTGTAAACTCAACTAATAATAATATGGGGTTCCCTTGTATGTAACCTTTTCTCTTGCTGCTCTTAAGATTCTAGCTTTATATTTAACATTTAGCATTTTAATTATGACGTGTCTTGTTGTGGGCCTCTTGGAGTTCATCTTGTTTTGGACTCTTTATACTTCCTGGACTTGGATATCTTTTTACTTCACCAGATATGAAAGTTTTCAGGCATTATTCCATCAAATAGGTTTTCTGTCCCTTTCTCACTCTCTTCTCTGTTGGGACCCCTCCGGTACAAATATTGGTATGCTTGGTGTTGTCCGAGATAGTCCCTTAAACTATCCTTATTAAAATTTTTTCTGTTTCAGTTTGGTGATTTTCACTACCTTGTTTTCCATATCGCTGATTTGTTTTCCCACATCATCTCCCTTGCTTTTGATTTCCTCCAGTGTATTTTTCATGTCAGTTATTTTTCAGTTCTGAATTTTTATTCAGTATTTTCCTTTTAGTTGAAGTTCTCATTGAGTTCATCCTTTCTTCTCCTGACTTCCTTGAGCAGCTTTATAACCATCGTTTTGAACTCTGTTAGATTGCTTGTCTTCATTGTGTTTAGTTCTTTTTTTTTTGGAGGGGGGAGTGCCCTATTCTTTTTTTGGAACATATTCCTTTGTCTCCTCATTTTGGCTTGGGAAAGGCTGCAGTGCGAGCCAAAGTCAGTGTGTGACCAGTCTGGAGCTGCTCAGGAGCTTCAGCCAGGCCCTGTGAGTTGGGTGGGGCAGGGCAAGAAATCAGTGGAATGAAGGGGAGGGGCAAACAATGTTAGGTTAATGAAAAGTGACAGATTTGTGGCCAGCCAGATGGAAGGAGAGTACAACAAAATACAAATGGCACCTTCCAGCTGTTTTGTCCTCTGAGAGAGTTCCCACTGATCTCTGCCATCTCTGGCACTTGCCCTAAAGTTAGTCAATTTAATTTCTCCATATATGACCCAGGCACTTCTCAAATTGCTGTCTTCGTGCTGGAGCTTGAAGCAAGTGGGTTTCCTAATTAGCCCTTTAAGAGCAGTGGCAGTGTCTCAGTCACCCACAGTCCATTTCTTGGAAGTAATCCCTACTGGTTTTCAAAGCCAGATATTGTGGGGACCTCTTTTCTCACATAGATCCTCTAGGCTAGAGAGCCCAGTTTAGGGCTCAGACACCTCACTCCTCAGGGTGGATTATGCTGTTGATTTCCCTCCTGCTTGTAAATCATCACACCATGAGTGCGGGACCTGACCATACCTTGTCTCTGCTCCTCCTGCCCATCTCAATCTGGCTTCTTTTTGCTATCTTTAGTCTTAAGGTGGTTCTCAGCAGTGGTTGCTCTATATTTAGTTGTAATTTTGGTGTATTTATTGGAGGAGGTGAGCTTTGGATACCCTGCCATCTTGACTGGCAATCAATCTGGTGCTAGTTTTATTGCTCAGCTCTAGGTTTTTCTGAAATTAGAATAATTTATAATTCTTATAAAGATAAAAAGAGAGGCAAGTATCCATATACCCAAAGAAATATACCCCAGGTCTTGCTCTTTAGAGACTCTCATATGCTTTCATATGCCTTTCCTTATCACCCATTATCATTTGCAGATTTGGGGTTTGATGCAACTTTGTATAAAAGCCCTTTTGACTCAAACCAGAAAGACAGTTGATTTTTCTATATGCAAAACAATGAGTGTGACACATGTAACAAGACCTGCCTCACATAAAAGACAGGGATGGAATCTAGAGATGCAGCACAGTTTCATTTCTAGCAAGATGGCAGGTTCAGCCATATTACTTCACTCGGCATGGGAGCAGGGAGTTTTCAAATATGCTACCAAAACTAGAATTGTATATGTTTCATATTTTTTCTTTTGTTTTAGTTCTCTTCCTAAAGTTTTGAGCTATTTTAGTTGAAATGAGAGGGGGCAAGATTAAGGGTATACTTTTTTCCCCCTCAACTTTATTGAACTGTAATAGACAGTTGCTCGTATTTACATTGTACCGTTCAATGGGTTGTTTTTTTCAATTATAGTTGGCATGCAATAATATATTAGTTTCAGTTGTACAGCATAGAGATTAGACCTACATAACTCACAAAGTGATCACCCCACTAAATCTAGTACTCCTCTTCCCCTTTGCATATTTATTACATTATTAACTATTTTCCTTATGCTACATTTTATATCTCCATGTCTGTTTTGTAACTATCCATTTGTACTTCTTAATACCTTTGCCCTTTTTCCCCATTCCCCAACCTCCCTCCCACCTAGTAATCCTCAGAATATCTCTCTGTAAGTTTATTTCTATTTTTGTTATCATTGTTGATTTTGTTCTTCAGATTCCACATGTATGTGAAGTCATGCGATATTAGTCTGTCTCTGTCTGACCTATTTTATTCAGCACAGTACCCTCTAGGTCCATCAAAGCAATATCTTTTTCCATCCCTTCCTTTTAGTCGGTGTGTCTTTTAATCTGAAGTGAGTCTCTTGTAGGCAGTATATGTAGGGGTCTTGTTTTCTTATCCATTCAGTCACTATATCTTTTGGCCGGAGCACTTAATTCTTTTCCATTTGAGGTAGTAGTTGATAGGAATGTACTTATTACCATTCTTAATTCATGTTTTTGATTCATGTTTTTCTTCTTAAAGAAGCCCCTCCAACATTTCCTGTAATACTGGCTTGGTGCTGATAAATTCCTTTAGTTTGTTTTTGTCTGGGAAACCATCTGTCCTTAGACTCTAAATGATAGTTTTCCTGGATAAAGTATTCTTGTTTGTAGATCCTAGGTTTTCATTATGTTGAATACTTTGTGTCAAGCCCTTCTATCCTACATAGTTTCTTTTGAGAAATTAGCTGTCAGTCTTATGGGTGCTCCCTTGTAAGTAACTAACTGCTTTTCTCTTGCTGCTTTTAAGATTCTCTCTTTGTATTTAACCTTTGGCATTTTAATTATATGAAGTGTCTTGGAGTGGGTCTCTTTGGTTTTCTCTTTCTTGGGACTTTAAGCTTCTGGGGTAGTATGTCTGTTTCCTTCCCCAGGTTAGAGAAGTTTTCCATCATTATTTCTTCAAATAGCTCTTCAACTTCCTGTTTTCTTTCAGGTACCCCATGACATGGATAGTTTTACCTTTAATAGTGTCCCATAGGTTCATTAAATTATTACTATAGTCTTGGCTTTGTTTTTCTTGATGTTCTGACTGGGTGTCCTTGACTGCCCCATTCTCTATATTGGCTCAATCCTCTTTATACGCTCTGTTGATTCTATCTAATATACTTTCATCTCAGATAATGCGTTCTTCATTTCTGACTGGTTTCCTTTTATAATTTCCATTTCCATTTTAATGTTTTTTTCTCTTTGTTAAAGTTCTCACTGAATTCATCTACACTTCTCCTAAGCTCATTGAGCATCTTTATAACCAGTGTTTTTAACTCTCTGTTAGATTGCTTGACTCTGTTGTTTCTGGATCTCTGTTCTGTTCTCTCATATGGTTTCTGCATCTTTGTCTTCCCATTTTGACTGCCTTTCTGTATCTGTTTCTATATGGTAAGCAATGCTCCCAAATCTTCTGGTTTTAGTCCTGTGGCTTTAAGTGGTAGGTGTCCAGTAACACAGTCCTGAAGAGTGGTTCAGGTACAGGCCAAGTACCAGCCTATGTCCCGCTGCAAGCAATCCACAGATGCTGTACTTACAGTTGCTTCAAGAAACCACACCAGAAAATGAGGCCAACTGCCACCAGTGTGGGTCTTGGCATTTCTCAGCAAGGAGCACCAGTCTTGGAGAGGACACACCTGGATGTAGCTTGAATGGGGCCAGGAGTTGGGGGAGGCAGAGTTTCAGGGAGTCTTCTGGGTGGAGCAATCTCTGTTATCCAGTTCAGTGACATCTCAGCTATGGTGGTGCTGTGTCCCCACACTAGGTGCAGGGGAGAGCTCAAAAGAGGATAATGGATATAGGCACTGCTTCTGTCTGGGAGACAGACCTACCTCCAGCCCTCATTCCAACACCTCAGTGACCCCTGTAAGTCCCTGGTGCCCCCTGAGTAGCCTACCCACCTCTGGTGCTCAGAGCAAGCAGATCCGTTATCATGAAAATCTCACATACACGGCCCCTTAAGAGGCATCTGCAGCTGCAGGCTGCAGTTGCCACAGCCTCTGTCCCACTCAGCTGCTTGGGACTGGGCAGTGTCGCATCTTCACCCCTATCTTCCAGTGTTGCAGGTTGATTAATTATTTTTCTCCCTAGTTTTAGTACTTCTGTTCCTTCAGATTCCAGGTGACTTTACTTGTTGTTTGCTCTGTGTTTCTGTCACAACTTTGATTTGATTGCAAGAGGGTTGAACAAAGCCTCTATTATCTACACCTTTTTTTCCCATCAGGGTATACTTTTTATTTGATTTTTTTTTATTCACTTCTGCCAGATGCTGTGAAGCAGGAATAGATGCTTTTGTTTTGCTGCAACACCAATAACAATGGTCTGAATATTATTTTATTCATAAAGAACATTTTTCTTTCCCCCAACTGATATTCCAGCTTTTAATTTTTTCCTAAATTTTAATGGGGAGATAATTTTTTTCATTTTAATAATAGGAAGACCTTCCATTTATTAACTGTTGTGCTATCTACGTGCTGTCTACCATTCTGTGTACTTTATTTAATCCACATGGTATTATGAGGGCTCATGAGATAGGTACCATTATTATTCCCATTTTATAGATAAGAGACATGCTTGTGAGATTAGGAAACTTGCTCAAGACTACCTAGCTGGTATGAATCCAGGCAGTGTGCCTTCACAGCCTTCACTGTTAATCACTTTTCTTAGTTCCAGGTATTTTTAGAATTTAAAATGAGCATAGAGACTATTTGGTGTAGTCTGTTTATTTTGCCCATGGGAAAAGATATGATTCAGTAGACTGCCTGAGTTTGATTTCCATACCCGTGTTGTTTCACCTTCATTGAGACAGCAGTCCCCCCAAATTTCTATTTTTGCTACCTCTTTCAAGGGTACTCAAAAAAATTCTAATGCATTTACTAGGGCCTTAACTCTACACCAAGATTTCATATATAACAATAGCCATTTAGATGAAAAAGTAATACCCTTTTAGATTTCTGTTTTGATCATAATGAATTTCAGTTTTAAAATGCTTCATTGCTAATTATAGCTACCATTTTTTGTATGTCAGACCTATTTCACATACTTCAAATCTATAAAGTAAGCTAATAAAATAAATATCCCCCATATATAGATGCAGATTCAAAGGGTCAATTAATTTGTTTATGTACACATGATCATTGACTGAGCTGGGACTGAACCAGTCTAACTCCAAAGGTTGAGTCCCTTCCACTACTCTCTGTTTCCTCTACATAAGGGAAAAATAATCACTTGACTAAAGTAGCTTTCCTAATGTTCTTAAACTTCCTGAACTATGCAAAATTTTGGAAGTTGCCTATTGTTATTTAGGTATGGGTTTCTCACATTGAAAAGCATGATACCTTCATTTATATATTGTTTTGTAAAATACATTTATATGTTATTTTTCGGTTGGTGTTCATTTTTTTTATTTCTATTTATAATATTTCCCAAATCTGGCTTACTTAAGGTGACTCAGACAAAAATATTTAGCAACAATTATTATATCTCATATGTAAATGCCAGATTTTAAAAAATGAGATTCAGACTGGTATCTATATGTTGCATAAAAAAACTTGTTCTTATTACCTGAGAAATTTTAGGATATGAAAGTGTTAAATATTTTGACCATGACTTGAAGCCCAGCTGAATACAGAATTAATAGCTAAAGGATATTACTTACAGTTATTTACCGGTCTGCTCTTAAGTTCAGTTTATACATGCTTTGAAATTTGAACCATGTCTTAAAGTTTGATCATGAGCTTAGGTTGACTTGGAGAAGCAAAGGAAGAACAGTACCTACACTTATTGGTTTTGATCAAACAAGTCAATCATATTTGTTATAGGGAATTGTTTAAAATGTAAGTACTCCCAAGTCACAAATAACTTTTAAGTCGAAGCTAGAGAATAAATGTTTGCATGCCAGTAAAATTGGAGCTTTCTGAAAGTGGTGAATGGATAAAACATCATGAATTTATTTTGCAGCCCCTGGACATGTTTGCCATCTGTTAAGATTGCAGATGTATTGTGTTGCCAAACTGTTTGTGTGTGTTATAATATATTCGATGTTGTTTTTCTAAGCTTGCTTACTCAAAGTAACCTAATAAAAGTGTTTAATGATTTTTTCTGATAAATTCGCTTTTTAAAAATTAATGAAAACATTTCAATTTTCTACTAAGATTATAAAAAGCAAATAACAGTTTGTTGTTTATGAATTGTAATCAGTCAACATCTGAATATCTGGTTATTTAGTCCTGTTTTGGTAAGTATTATCATCAGGACATAAAGATACTGACTAACATCAATTAACATTTTAATTGGAATTTTAAATTACTTGAGTCATCTACGAATTGGCAGTTGAACTTTATCATTTATGTAGTTCACTGCTGAATTATAAACTGTTTAATAATATTTTTTTCTAATGGTAGAAACTACATTTTCATTTTACAATAAAAATCTTAGTGCTGGTAGCTTTGTAGAATTCTTGAAGGTAATGCAGAAGTCAGTAATAACCATTGGTATTCTATACACATGAATATTTAAAGAAAGGCCAGTCTCTACACTTATTTTAATAGTGCCAAGCTTAAAATAAATATTTCTAGTCCTGCTTTCAGATTTTCATTCTTTTCTGTAGAAAATAATAAAAAAAGATAGATTGCAAATGAATAATCTTAACCAAAGAAAAATAGTTTGACTGAACAAAACAAGAAGTGAATATTTTTGATGGTACAGCATTCTAATCTTTTACTATTTATATTTCAAAATTATTTATTAGATACCATAATCTTTACATATGAATGTTAATATATATATATATATATTTGTCTCTATGTTATGAAATTTCCCAGTAATTCTTGGTACAGAAAGAGTACGTGAACTTTTCATTCTTCTAGAAACTATCCTGATATTAAGATTAATGTACAAGGATATTTTTTTTAAGAGGATGCTATCGTAAGTCTGTTCTTTAAAATCCTATACTTATGTCTGTATAGCAAAATAAATAGACATGCCTGTAAGATTATTTAATCAACCAATTTCGTGTGGTCAGAATACGTTTTTAAGTGTATTCCTTTAGATAGCAATGCACTTTTCTTTAGAATTCTTACCACTATTTTTACTTTCTACAGATGCTTCACCTATCTGTTTTTCTGGCCCCTAATAGCATTTGAATTTGTGAGCTTTGCTTTACATTACAACATGATAAATTATTTAGTTTCTTATACTGCTATGTTGATCACAAAATTATTAGTTATGTGAAGTTAAAAGTAGAAATAATAAAATTGTCAGGTATTGGTCCCGCTATTCAGTAATTTATTTTTAGTGGTTCTGTTACATGAGTGGATGACATAATTTGAAAGTAATCCTTTTATGTGACTAGGAGTTTAATTATTTTAATTATAATAGATCAACATATGCAATAGGAGGTATAGAAATTGAAAAGAAAGTAATGAAATTATCAGTATTTATAGATAAGGTGATTATCTAGCAAACCTGAGAGTTAAGTGAAAAACCAGTTGAAAATGTTGTAGTAATAGTTGCGAGAATTATGTTGCGTGTTTAAAGTTGTAAACTATGTCATAAACAGTTGTTCTTTTTCCACCGATACTGTTATCATTAACCTACCAGTATAAAAATTATGTAAGTTTTTATGGACTTATATAACATAAATTATATGAGAGCATATAAAATGTGCTTGTAGTGAAAATACATATATTTATTTTTGGTTTTATACTTTTATTTTTTTATTTACCAAATCCACCCTCCCCACCCCCTTGCCCTCTGGTAACCACCATTCTCTTATCCGTATCTTTGAGTTTGGTCTTGTTTCTTTTGTTAGCTTGTTACTTTTTTGTTATATTTCCCATATAGGTGAAATTATACTGTTTTTGTCCTTTTCCAGCTGACTTATTTCATGTACTTTAATACCCTTGGGACCATCTATGTGTCCCAAATGGCAATACTTCATCCTTTTTATGGCTAAGTAGTATTCCATTATATGTATACCACATTTTCTTTATCTGTTCATCTGTCAGTGTATACTTAAGGGATTTCCATATCTTGGCTGTTGTAAATAATGCTACAGTGAATATAACGGTGCATATATCTTTTTGACTTAGTATTTTCATAGTTTTTTGATAACTACCCAGAAGAGGAATTGCTAGATCATACAGTAGTTCTAGTCTTAATTTTTTGAGGAACTTTCATACTTTCAACTAGTGAAATTGAACATCTTTTCATGAACCTGTTGACTATCTGTATATGTCTTCTTGGAAAAATGTCTAGTAGATAACTCTGCCTATTTTTCATCAGATTGTTGTTGAGCTATAGGAATTCTTTACATATTTTCGATATTAGCCCCTTATCAGAGATATTGTTTCCAAGTATCTTCTCCCATTCTGTTGGTTGCCTTTTTGTTTCGTTGGTGCAGAAACTTTTTATTTTGAAGTAGTCCCATTTATTTATTTTTGCTTTTGTTTCTTTTGTCTTCGAAGTCAAATTCACAAAAACACCTCTGAGACCAGTTTTCAGAAGCTTAGTGCCTATGTTTTCTTCTATGTATTTTATTGTTTCATATCCTACATTTAAGTCTTTAATCCATTTTTTCTTAATTTTCATATGTGGTGTAAGATAGCAGTCTAATTTTATTCTTTTGCTTACTGCTGTTTAGTTTTTTCAGCACCATTTATTGTAGAGAATTTCCTTTCTCCATACTTGGCTGTTTAGTTGTAATTAGTTGCCCATATATGTGTGAGTTTTTTGGGGGGACTCTCAATTCTATCTTATTGGCCTGTGACTTTTTCTACCAGTACCATAGTGTTTTAATTATAGCTTTGTAATATAGTTTGCAAATGGGGAGTGTGATACCCATGTTCTTTTTTTTTCTGGATTGCTTTGGCAGTTCAGGGTCTTTTGTGTTCTATACAAATTTGAAGATTTTTTGTTCTCAAAAACTGTCATTAAGATTTTGATAGGGATTCCACTGAATCTGTAGATTGCTTTAGGTAATATGAACATTTTAACAATGTTAATTCTTCCAGCTGATCATGGAATATCCGTTTCTTTGTGTCTTCAGTTTCTTTCATCAATGTTTGGTAGTTTTCAGTGTACAGATCCTTTACCTCCTTTGTTAAATTTATTCCTAGTTATTTCATTCATTTTGCTGTGATTGTAAATGGGATTGTTTTCTTCATTTCTC
This sequence comes from Rousettus aegyptiacus, assembly GCF_014176215.1. Taxonomy (NCBI): domain Eukaryota; kingdom Metazoa; phylum Chordata; class Mammalia; order Chiroptera; family Pteropodidae; genus Rousettus; species Rousettus aegyptiacus. The sequence goes on from NW_023416288.1 coordinate 75,174,929, forward strand.
TTTCTGATATTTTGATGCGAGTATATAGAAATGCAACATATTTTTGTATATTGATTTTGTATACCGCAACATTACTATATTTATTTCTAACAGTTTTTTTAGTGGAGTTTAATGCTTTCTCTATATAAAAACATGTTATTCGCAAATAATGATAGATTTACTTATTCCTTTCCGCTTTTTATTTATTATTCTTGCCTAATTGCTCTGACTAAGATTTCCAGTACTGTGTTTAATAACAGTGTCAAGAGTGTCAAGTCTTGTCTTTCTCTTGTTCCTGATCTTAGAAGAAAAGACTTCGGTTTTTCACCGTTGAGTGTGATGATATCTGAGGGCTTGTCATATATGGTCTTTATTATGTTGGGGTACTTTCCTCCTTTACCTGTTTTATTGAGAGTAATTATCATAAGTGGATGATGTATCTTCTCAGATGCTTTTTCTGCATCTACTGAGATGATCATATGATTTTATCTTTTATTTTGTTAATGTGGTATGTCACATTGAACCATATTTGCATTCCTCAAATGAATTCTACTTGATCGTGATGTGTGAATCTTTTAATGTAGTGTTGTATTCAGTTCACTAGTATTTTGTTGAGAATCTTTGCATCTATTTTCATCATACACGTTGGCCTGTAATTTTATTTTATTGTGATGTCCTTGGCTGGTTTTAGTATCAGGGTGATGTTGGCCTTGTTAATTAGGAAGCATTTTCTCCGCTTCAGTTTTTTTGGAAGAGTTTGAGAAGGATAGGTATGAAATCTTCTTTGAATGTTTGGTAAAATTCACCAGTGAAGCCATCTGGTCCTGAACTTTTGTTTTGGGGGAGGGTTTTTATTTTATTTTATTTTTTTAAATTACTGTTTCAATAGCCTTAGTAGTAGCAATCTGCCTATTCAGATTTTCCAGTTCTTCATGATTCAGTCTAGGAATGTTCTGAGAATTCATTCATTTCTTCTAGATTGTCCAATTTAGTGGCACATAGTCTTTCATAGTATTTTTGAATAATTTTTTAATTCTGTGGCAGGCTTGTAAATGCTCTTTGATTTTATTTATTTGAATCTTCTCTTATCCTTAATGAGACTAGGCGGAGCTTTGTCAATTTTGTTTATCTTTTCAAAGAACTAGCTCTTCATTTCAGTCATTTCTATTTTCATTCTCTATTTTTCTCTCTGATTTTTATAATTTCCCTCCTCCTATGGGCTCATTTTTTTTCTAGTTCCTTAAAGTGTGATGGTAGATCGTTTATTTGAGATATTTCTTATTTTTTTAAGGTAGGCTTGTATTGCTATAAATGCCCTCTTAGTATTGCTTTTGGCTAATCCTCCAAATTTTGGTATGTCATGTTTTCATTTGGCTCTATCTTTTGATTTCTTCTTTTATTTCTTTTTTGATAAAATAGTTGTTCAGTAGCATGTTGTTTAATCTCCACTTATTTGTGATTTTTTTCCCAGCTTTCTTCTTGTAATTGATTTCTAGTTTCTTAGTATTGTGACGTGAATAGATGCTTGATATGATTTTAATCTTCTTAAATTTATTGAGACTTGTTATGTATCTGAACGCATAGTCTGTCCTTGAGAATGTTCCATGTGCACTTGAGAAGAATGTGTATTCTGTCATTTAGAGTTGGAAAGTTTGATAAATATTAAAAGACTACTGCAAATATCTATTAAGGCTACATGGTCTAATGTGTCGTTTAAGGCTGATATTTTGTAATTAACTTTGTGTCTGGATGATATAGCTGTTGATGCAAGTGGGGCATTGAAATCCCCTAGTATTATAAAACTATTAATTTCTATCTTTAGGTTGGTTAATTTCTTTATATGTTTTGGTGCACCTAGGCTGAGTGCCTATATATTAACAAATGTTATGTTTTCTTGATGGATTGTCCCCTTTATCATTATAAAATATCCATCTTCATGTTTTATAATCTTTTTGTCTTAAAATCTATTTTTTGTATAAATGTGTTTCCACTCACTTTTCTGTGGATACCATTTGCTTTCAGTATCATCTTTTACCCTTTCACTTTGAGGCAGTATTTGTCTTTGGATCTGAGATGGGTCTCCTAAAGGCAGCATATTTAGGTCTTGTTTTTTAATCCATTTAGCTACTCTGTGCCTTTTGATCGGTGAGTCCAATACATTTGCAGGTAAGGTGATTATCGATATATGAGAACTTACTAGAGCCATTTTATTCTTGTTTTCTAGTTGATCTATATCACCATTGTTTCTTTTCCCTTGTGTTTCTCTCTGATACTTTATTTCTTATTAAATTTATCAGGGTGATATTGGTTAATAAATTTCTATAGGTTTCACGTGTCCAATTCGATAACACATCATCCGTATATTGCATTGTCTGTTCACCACTCAAGAGTCGAATTGGTAGTTTTCTGTGATGCTTTTTAGTTTTTTTTCTTTTTTACATTTCATGTCTCAGCTCTGGATTTTTGTTTTGTGATTACCATGAGGTTTATTTAAAATGTCACATAGATAAAAGTCCTTTTTATTCTAATAGTGTCTTCATTTGCCTATATGACTTCAGTTTTTTCCCTCTTCCTCTTTTATGTTTTTGTGTCACAAATTGTCCTTCTTTATGTTGTGCTTTTGTTACCAAATTGCAATAATTATACTTATTTTTAATGCTTTATGTCTCCCTTGTAACCTTTGTGTTATAATTGTTTAATACCCTACTCTAAAATAGAGTTGTAATTTCCTGCTTTTTTCTGTCACCTTACTCAAAGTTTTGTATACTTTTATCTTTTTGTTTCAAGTAGGAAAGCTAATTTCAACATTTCTTGAAATGCTGATCTTATGTTGGTAAATTCCCTTGGACTTTATTTCTCCTTCATATCTAAAAATAACTTTGCTGGATATATTATTCTTGGCTAGTGCTTTTTCTTTTTCAGTATTTTGAATATGTTATTCTACTCCCTCCTGGGGTTTATACTGAGAAATCTGATGATAATCTAATTGTATTTCCTTTATAGGTTACAGTCTTTTCCCTGGCTGCCTTGAAAATTCTTTATCGTTAACTTTTGAAAGTTTTAATATAATATGTCTTAGAGAGGTCTTTTTGCATTTAGATCATTAGGTCTTCTGTTAGCTTCTTGTATCAGATGTCCATCTCTTCCTAAGATTGGAAAGGTCACATCAGTTATTGCTTTGCATAGGTTCTCTGATCCCGTCTCCCTCTTGTCTCCTTACGAGATACCCATTTTTTTTTCTTTTCTTTTTTCCCACCTTTTTTCTTTTTTTTTTTTTAAGTTTATTGGGGTAACATTGGTTAATATAATTATGTAATTTTCAGGTGTACATTATATTATGTACATCATGTATATTATAGTCCTCTCCTGAATTTGCATCCTGACCTTGTGTCCTGTTATGATCCAACCTGGATTAAGTGGTCAAACCGTGATTAAGATATGTAGTGTGGTAAAGCCCCCAATTCTCTGGAAGAAACAAACAAAAGTCCTCTTGGAGAAGGTACCATTTTCCTAGGCCTGAAATTAGCCATATAATGATTTTTTTTTTAAATACAGTTTTTAGCTCCTCAATATAATTAAGCATACATAACTGGCGTTAAGACCAAGAAACAGCTGAACCAGCAGAAGGGACAGGGAACAAAATGTGCTGAGATATTGAAATGATCAAACACAGATAGAAGACCATCATAAAAAGTTCATAATAAAAGCAAAGGAATTACATAATGGTGGGAAGTTGGAAACTATAAAATGTGACACGGCAGATTTGAAAAAGAACTAAACAGAAGTTAGAATCAGAAAATAAAATGCCTGAAATTAATTCAGTGTACAAGCTTAACAGATTAGATAAAACTGAAGCAAGCATTAGTGAACTGGAAGGTATAGTTCAGAAGAACTATATGAGGAGCATAGAAGAGGAAAGAAATAGAGAAAATTCTATACAGAAGAAAAGGGTAAAACTCAAAGAGGATACACTAAGAGCTCAATCTGTATTTTATTGAAGTCCCAGAGAGATAGGAGGAAATAAAAGCCAAAGGAAATATTTGAAATAATATACAAGTAGACCAGTGAAACAGAAGAGAGTACAAAAACAGATCCCTTAATAATTGATTTATCACAAAGTAATGTGGAATGGTTGATATTTTTAATAATTGGAAATTGAGTCTTCATATAGAAAAAATAAAATTGGGTCTTCATATAGAAAAAATAAAATCATGTCCATATAAGACGGTGAACTTAATCGATAAATGTTTTGTGTGTTCTGACTGTTGCCCCATCTCTCTCCCTCTCCTAGAGTCTGTTCCATGAGACACAACAATTTTGAAATGAGGCCAGTTCATAACCCTGCAATGGCCTCCAAGTATTCAAGTGAAAGGAATTGTGCATCTCTCACTTTAAATCAAAAGCTAAAAATAATTAAGCTTAGTGAGGAAGGCATATCAAAAGCTGAGATAGGCCAAAAGCTGGGTCTCTTGTGCCAAATAGTCAAGTCGTGGATGCAAAGAAAACGTTCTTGGAGAAAATTAAAAGAGCTATTCTAGTGAACACTTCTTGCTGATATGGAGAAAGTTTTAGGTGTCTGGATAAAAGATCAAACCATTCACGACGTTCCCTTAAACCATAGCCTGATTCAGGGCAAGGCCTTAACTTTCTTCAATTCTATGAAGGCTATAAATCAGTAAAAAAAAAAAAAAAAAAAAAAAAAAAAACAGCAAAATATTTAACACTTCATCAAAGATGAAATCCAAATGATCAGAAGTATTTAACATAATCAGAAAACTAAGTACTTATTTTGGTTTTGTTTATCATAACAGCAAATTAAGAGGAATCTAAATAGCAATAATGGGTAATAAGCTAAATAAAATTTCATACAGATAATAGGAATGCCATTTGGTCTTCACAAGTGATTTTTAGAGTTAATAGGTCTACAATATATTCAAAAGTTTACAAAACACTAGATGTCATCTCTGGTAAAAAATATATATTTTCATGAACATATATTGCAGGATGTTTGAAATAGTTTAAAAAGATAGTACCTGTGTATGTGGATGATAGTACTTGCAATAATTTTAGCACTTTTTTACTTTGTATTTTCTAATATTTCTAAATTGGGCACGTACTGTATTATGTAATTGGTAACATAGAACATACCAAAAATAGGGCATTTTGTCCATTTTTCTTTTGTGGGAGTCAGCTTTCTATTTTATATTAAATTCTGATCAAATGAACCACCTTGCACACAGGACCATGACTGTGTAGTATGTGCTGTAGCAACACAGAATGTAGAATAGTATCAGTATTGTAAAGATATAGAACAGGACTGAGTAACTGTCATCCTTAATTTTCTTTTCACTTAAATGGGTCCTAAGTGTCCTTTATTTATTTATATATATATATTTTTTACAATTTTATATTTAGTCTATAGATAGTCTACAACTTTTCAAAGGAAAGCTATAAGATAAATTTAATTCATTTTGATAGCTTTAGGATCTTAAATTTTTTTAAAGATTTTGTTCCCTTAATTTCTGGACTTTTCACAGAAAAAAAAAAGAGTACCTCCTGAAGTTTCTTTTTGATAAAGTAAATGAATGTGTTATTTGAAAAATGGTTTGGGTCATGTGGGTTTTAAGAGGAAAGAATTTGTTCTCTGGCTTTTTCTCAGACTTATCAAGAGCGGTTATGTTTTTGTTTTGTTTTTTAGTTTGAGTGTGTCATTATCTGACAAATTTAAAAACTATGTGCTGTGTTTTTTTTGCCATGACTTCCAAGAAGCTTAGAGGTAAATTTAGGCTTCACTGCACATCCATTTATTCTTGTCTGCTTCAACTTATAATTGATCTTAGATCATTCATTGTCCTTTTTATTCTTTTTGGAAGTAATGGCCAGAAATGTAAGTAAATATTCATGTACGTAAATATATATATACATGCACACACGTAAATACCATTACACTATGTAAACATGCTATTTTAAATTTCTTTTAGCCAGCAAATGGAATCTTCTTGAGCATGTTTTTGATTGTTTTGCCATTGGAATCCATGGCTCATGGGCTCTTCCATGAACTGGGTAACTGTTTAGGAGGAACATCCGTTGGATATGCTATTGTGATTCCCACCAACTTCTGCAGGTACAGTAATCTAGTATACAGTAATTAGTAATAACTACTTGATTCTTAACATTTTCTTAATATTTGTATGACTATAGTTATAAAATTTGATAGCTCATGTTCTCAAAACTAATATTTTCAAAATATAATGCTGTTGCATTTTTTTTATTCCAAATGTTTAAAAGCCTTTACTCTGAGTAATAATATAATCTTCAGGATTCAATTTAAATATTTTTTTTTGTTAAATGTGATTAGCTTTTATTTTAGCTAGAAATCAGGAAATATGAATGGATTTTCTAAGGAAACATTCTACCCTTTCTTTAGAAAGGGATATCTTGTTTAAGGAAATATCCCATGAAACAACATAGTGAAATATAATAGAATGTACACTGGACCTGAGAGTCCTAAATTCTAGTTGCCATAGGCAAATCATAACTTCTCCGAACCTCTCAGTGTCTTTACCTAAAATGTAAACAACAATACCTATTCTGCCCATATCAGAGAAATGTTATAAAGAACTAATGAGAATATGAATATAAAAACACTCTGCCCACTAAAAATTACAAATATCAGAAATTCAGAAGATTGGCAATATATTTTTTATATATAGTGTGTATATAAATATCTATATTTGTGTATATATATAATATATATTTGATTGCAATTATATTTCAAAATAATTTTTGATCCCAAATATGTGGCAGATCTCTCTAAATCTGTAAATATTAACACATTAAAATTTTTCTTTTATATAGTTAAGTACCTTTGTAATAGAAAAAATGAGTTCTTTGCCTTTAATGAATTCTAATGACCAAGTAAGTTTTCATCATAACTTTCCTTGGGGTGGGGAGGACTTGAAATCAAAAAATTTTTATCTGATTTCAAATATTTGATATAAAACCCTCAAATAGACTATTTGTATTAAATATTTTCCTCCATGTTAAAGACTTAATAAAAAGTTGAAGATTCTCATGAGAAGTAAAATAGATTTAGAAGGGTCCTGTAAAGTAAGATGTGACGACTGCATAGAAAGAGTAATTTGCACAGTTAGATTTTTATTCCATTATAATTTTCATGTATTTCTTTTTCTTTTTTCTTTTTTTTTTTTTTTTGTAATTGTTAAGTATTACAAACCTGGAGTAAAAGTTTTATTCTTTTAATGAAAACTGAAGTGTTGTAAGAATAATATTGATAATACATGAAGCAAAATGTAAAGTTTTCAAAATTCCTGATAGAAATTCCTTTTCTGGTAGGAGTGATGGTTTCCTTGTGCCCTTAATTTTGATAGAATTTTGATTTTGCTAGTTGTAGGACCTTGTTTATTATCTTTACTATAGAGTACCATTGTAAATTTGTTCCAGGACCTAGATTTTAATAATTGTTCTTAAATGCCATTTACTAATAGGTAACTTCTTCTATAATTAATATATCTTATGTTAGTTAAACTTGAGCACAGCTTTATAAAGATATTTTTAAATATAGAAATTAAATAAATATATAATTTAAAATATTACTTCCATATTTTATTAAAAATGTTTTCTCAAGAAAGAAAAGTCTTCATGATAGTCCCCACCCAGTTGTTCTTAAAACATTTTTGGAGTAAAATTAGTATAATTTCGCTTTTAATAAACCTTGTACAATACCTGTCATTTGGTGAGAAGATATGAATAAAGAACAAAGAGTTAGTACTATCAACATTTGGAGATATTATTCTTTCAGCTTTAAGTTTGATTATAGTTTTATTGATAATAAATATAATTTTTAGAAACTAGGCTTTGAAAATCAAAGCCTAGTTCTTAGCACTATAGGAATTTTAGAAAAGATGATTTTTTAAAAAGCCTTGCCATTTAGTTGACAGCAACTATTATGATTCCTAGGTAATTAATTATAAACGAAGGACAAAAATGAGACATAGAATGAATACTTCTTAAACACCAAAGTAATCTTTTTTCTCCTTTTTCAGTCCTGATGGTCAGCCAACACTTCTTCCACCAGAACATGTACAGGAGTTAAATTTGAGGTCTACTGGCATGCTCAATGCTATTCAAAGATTTTTTGCATATCATATGATTGAGACCTATGGATGTGACTATTCCACAAGTGGACTGTCTTTTGATACTCTACATTCTAAACTGAAGGCTTTCCTTGAACTTCGGACCGTTGATGGACCTAGACACGATACATATGTTTTGTATTACAGTGGGCACACCCATGGTACAGGAGAGTGGGCTCTTGCAGGTAAAGTCATCTCTGGCAGTTTTCACTATTGGAGATATACCTATTGTGGAAATCTATCCTTCACAATGAAACACTAAATTTTCAAATTCTCAATTTTCCACTATACGGTTTACCAAGTATACTATGACTTGTTTTTTTTTCTTTTCTCTAGCATAGAGGTAAATGATTTTATTGGAAGAAGAAAATCTGACTGATCTGAGACTTATAATCAGTTTCACTTTAATGTATTTTCAGAATTATTAGAAATAGTAACATTTTTCATGAGCCGATTAACTTGACTGGTACTTTTAAGTCTAAATGTTATGGACGCTGAATTTAATAGTCCTTCACATATACAGTTTTATTTATGTTAGAAAGTTCACTAGAATTTTGAAAAGCAGCTGATGTAATATGGTGGGAGAATCACCTAGGTCAAGAGACTTTGGTTTTGGTCCTAATTTGCCACAGTAGTGTTATGTAGGTAAGTTACTTAACTTCTCTGGCTTTGGTTCTCTTATTTGTAAAATGAGAGGGTAACATTAAATCTCCAGCCAAAGGAGAAATGAGATCTCCTTATATTATATGTAAATTTGTTTGTTGGTTTTCCCAACTAAAATAGATACCCTGTAAGTCAAGGACTTTGTTTTATGAATTATTTGCTTTGTATCTAGAACAGATCCTGGCGCATATTAGGGGATTCCTAAATAATTGATAGTTGAAACCATTAAATCATGAAAAAAAAAAGGGTAATTTTCTTATTTTAGATTAGAAATAGTTCTTTTAAGTTTAACTATATCCTTTTTAAATAAAATATTTTAGATGTTTTATACCAAGAACACATAAAAATAATAATCCAAAAAATAAATATAAATAGTGTTTCAGATCAAACAAGAATATAAACGCAACTATTATAGAAGGACAAAGGCAGAGCCAGTACAGGAACTCCAGAAAGAAGGAAACAAACTCAAGGTTAAAGTAGAGATGATTTTAAACCACCTTGGTGTCACTAATTTCTTGCCAGATTTATAACCAGAGTTTTATGATAAAGAAAAATAATGTAATTTTTTGTTTTTGTAAATAAATATTGAATAACTCAATGACTGGCAAACTAACATTTATTGGGCACATTTGAAGCATAACCACTATGCTTGGTACTTTATACCCATTAGATTTAGTCTTCACTTGAAATCTTTTGAGGTAAATACTGTCACTTCTGTCATCTACATTTTTTAAAGGATGTTAAAACTGAAAGTAGTCACATAACTTATTTATTGGTCATACTATTGATAAGTGAGGGAACCATGATTCAAGCTCAGATCTGCCTGACTCCTAAAATGTATTTTTTTCCCCATTGTACGGTGTTGCCACCAAGAGCAAAAAAACACAAAAACCAAAAACAAAAAAACCCAAAGGTAGAGAAAAGGCATATTCTGGTTAAACAGATGTTTTTTTGTTAGTATGGTTCACCCATTTTAAAAATATACAATGTAGAAGAAGGTAGTCAACATTAAAACTACTCGAATATAGTTTATAAAACCTTAACTTTTTAATAAATCAATATAGCAAACAACTTTTTAACTTTTATGGCTGATTTAATTCCAGGTAAAGTATTCTGTGTACTTAAGAGCACAAGAGAAAAAGTTCTAGTTAATTAAAAAATCTTCAGAGATGTAGAATTTCAGAGCTAAAAGCAGGAATTAATTACTGAAATGTTCCTGAAATGCTTATAATAATAAACTATCCCCAAATGAAATGGGAAAAAGCATAATTTTGGTGGTTATGCATAAATCTTTAGTTATTGTTAGATATTACAAGAAAGTAATTTTAAAAGTAAACTTGTATTTATGTGAAGGATTTATTAATATAAACATTTTTCAAAAAGTTTGCATTTTTCTTAAATCTTAAAGTTTGTTTAAAGTATATTTTTAAAAATATAGCTTTGGAAATAAATTCTAGGTGTCCAGTTTAGTAATATTTGTGTTAGCCTTTTCTCGTCTTAGGAAAAGTAAATAAACAAGATATATATATATATATATATATATATATATATATATATATATAGTGTGTGTGTGTGTGTGTGTATCAGTATTCTGAAATTTTCATTCACTATCAGGAATAATTTATGAAGATTTAAAAACTCTAAAGTTAGGTTATATTTTAGGTAAATGTCAAGCAATTACTTTCTGGAATAGTATCTTTATTTTTTTTTAAGTACTGTTACCAATAGACCATTATCGAGAATTTCTCTGTTAACCAAGATTTAATCCTTATGTGTAACTTTCTTTATCAGAGACTTTATTGTTAAAAAATAGAAACAAACAAAAAAAAAAACCAATGGAGAAAGCAAAGCTTGATAGGGCCCTCCCCTAGAGGGGTAGGTTTTGTTCTATAATTCAGCATTTGTATACTTACACCTGAGGCACATGGCTCACTTGCTGGTAACCAGATTAAACCAGGCCCAGAGGCTGAGCCTTCTTTTCAGTCAGGTCCTGCTGGAGACACAGCCCTCAAAGGCCATTTCTACCTCAGAAATAGCATTGAACACCCCTCCTCTGAAGAAGATGCTTTAATCCATTCTAAACCAAGTGACACAAAGAACTCTGTGCTCTGAGAATTTTTTTAATAGTTAGCTTTCTAAAAACCTCTATATAACAGGAGAAACATCATGACTGGATTTTATGTGAGTTAGCAAGTTAAGAGCAGAGTCAAAACAAAATATGACTGCAAGAAAAAGAACATATATTTGCCCTTTATTCCATACTCATAGTACTTCTTAGATTATGTAGTCTTATACTTATGGGGTTTTACAACATGGACCCTGATATTTTTGCCTTTTTGCTTGATGGTAAAAAACAATGATAGTAATGACAGAAATAAATGAAAAAAATGTAGATTATCTGCAAAGTACTTTATCACAGACAGAGCTTTTAAAAAGCAATCTCGGTTACTTGAACTGCATCTGATGATGGTTTTATGAAATAAATGTAAGTACTTTACATCTGGAACAAAAGCCATGAACCAATTCATAGGGGAAAGCAGAGCGAAACAAAACAAGAGAGGAGAAATAGTGTTTAAAAGGCTTTAGTGCTTCTCTAAGTCTCTTGTTGATATCTAAAGAACATGTGTATAAGAGAATTAGTGTAGAATGTGCTGAAGAATATTTATTGAAATAGTGTGGAAGACAAATTATATAGTCATGTTTTACGGCAGGTGGAATTTGTATAATAGCACTGTAATGTCATCCTCTGATCTCTAGAGAAATTTAATAGAATTGTCAATAATGAAAAGTTAACATTTGACTATCTTTGGAAAGGTATCTTCAGGAAGTATTTAAGACCAATTTATAAAACAAGTTTTCATTGTTAGAGTCTAAAATATAGCAGGCCGAAGAATAAAAGAAAATTAATTATTCATGAGGAATGTGATATACCCTGACTTAAGAGGATATATTACTAATAGAAGCTAATTTATTATTTTAGGCGAGGCAACCCTTGGTTGACCTCACAGATTACAAGGACCTTGTCGTCTTACAATCCCTATATATTTATCTGTCTGTCTGTCTATCTATCTATCTATCCATCCATCTATCGCCTACAGCACCAGGTCTTCCTAGATAGTCTCTTACCCAAGTACTAAACAGGCCCAAACCTGCTTAGCTTCCGAGATCAGACAAGATCGGACTTGTTCAGGGTGGCATGGCCGTAGACTACTAATAGAATCTAAATTCTGAAGGATTCTTTCTCACTTTAGTGTTGTCATTTTGATAATTTAGCAAAGAGTATGATTATTCTTGGTAGAAGTGTATTATCTGATATTAGGTTTTGGATCTTGCACTAGTAAATTGTAGCATGTTAAAACTTTCTAATTATAAAAATAACATGCTCAGTGTAACAATTTTGGAAAATATAGAAAAATATAACAAAAGCCATCTGAAATCTAAACACCCAGCAATAACTACTGCTATTATTTTTGTAGATATAATTCTGTGTCATGCTTCTTCTAATTTCGAATACTTTCACGTCATTAAAATTTCTTTATAAATACCATTTTATTATAATTTTCTAATAAGGTTTTATCATAATTTATTTCCATTCCTCCTAGCCATTTCAGATTTTACACTGTCTTAGATAAGAGAGGGAAGAGGGTCTTTATATGTAATTGTTTGCCCCCATTTCTGCTTTTTTTTCAGGATAAATATCTGGAATTGTAGTGACTATATCAGTGTACCATTAAAAGAGCCAGGACTAGGGTAAGGTGAGGATAACAGTAGGCCTCAGGCATGAAATTTAAGAGGGCGGCAAAAATTAAATAATCGAGGTATTTAATGTAGCATTTAAAAATCAAAATTAATGAAAATGGAAAACCTATTAGCTATAAGACAGGTTTCTAGTTCAAATTTGTTTACTTTAGACCTTTCTGGGTAACTATTTTTAATCCTTTGTTGTTTTTCAGGTATAAAACTGATTTAACAGTAAAGTTATTCTAAACTCATTCTCGGTACAGAGAAGAAGAGTTTCATTTAGTAGCTATCTACATGTGAGGACAAGGTAACATTTTATTAGTGGTATAGAACAGGATTGGCAAACCTTTTTCTGAAAAGGGCCAGATGTTTTTGGTTTTATGGGCCATAAGGTCCCTTTTGCAACTACTCAACTCTGCCATTGTAGTTGAAAAGCAACCATATACAAAATGAAAATGAATGTGATTTATGGAAACAATGATACGAAATTTTAATTTTCTATTTTTTCCCATGAAAAATACTGGATTTTTTCAATCACGTAAAACTGTTAAATTAATTTTTAGCTCTTAGTCTGTACCAAAACAGGTAACAGGCTGGATTTGCTGCTTTCAATGTAGAATATTAGCTTTCCTTTATAATTTTTTTTTCACAAAATTTAACTTTATAAAATATTTTCTTGATTTATTATAGCATGTCCTATTTTTTTTCATATGAGTTGTAAGCATGATTAGTTTTGTTGTTGTTGTTGTTTTACCTGAAATTGAATGTTTTTGTTTTAAAAAATTTTCTGAAAAGATACTTTGGAAGGAAGATCCTATTTTTTTCCCACATACTTAAATATAAGAATTTAAAGAAAATACACTTAGAAAAGTATTCTTAATGAGAGGGTTCAGAAATTATTGCTCAAATGAATTTCCTTTCGTTCACAGGTGGAGATATACTACGCCTTGACACACTTTTAGAATGGTGGAGAGAAAAAAACGGTTCCTTCTGTTCCCGCCTTATTATTATATTAGACAGTGAGAATTCAACTCCTTGGATAAAAGAAGTAAGAAAAATCAATGACCAGTATATTGCAGTGCAAGGAGCAGAGATGACAAAGTCAGTAGATATTGAAGAAGCTGACCCACCTCAGCTAGGTGACTTTACAAAAGACTGGGTAGAATATAACTGCAGCTCCAGTAATAACATCTGCTGGACTGAAAAGGGACGCACAGTGAAAGCAGTATATGGTGTATCAAAACAGTGGAGTGACTACACTCTGCATTTGCCAACAGGCAATGATGTAGCCAAGCACTGGATGCTACACTTTCCTCGTATTACATATCCACTAGTGCATTTGGCAAATTGGTTGTGTGGTTTGAACCTTTTTTGGGTCTGCAAAAGTTGTTTTAGGTGCTTGAAACGGTTAAAAATGAGTTGGTTTCTTCCTACTGTGCTGGACACAGGACAAGGTTTCAAACTTGTCAAATCTTAGTTTGGAACCCAAAGTGGAATATTACTGAGAGTTCACAGTATCAGTTATTATTCACTTGCCATTTTTTGTACATGTTTTTTATTTTTGAAAAATATCTTGCTACTTCTGTTGCTGCTCTCACTTTGTCTTTTCTCAAGTATTATGATATATATAAAATGTTGAGAATAAGCATCATTTTATACTAAAAGTATGTAGAGAGTCATAAATTCTGACTGTAAATGCATAAGAGATGTTAAAAATAATGCACTTTGAGGAATGTTTGCATATGCCCCTTATTAGAAAGAAAACACTGTCTGCTCTGCAATGGCCAATGAAGAATTAGCAATGCCTTATTTTTGAGGCGTAGATTAGAGGATGTAGACCAATTTGTTTACTCTTGTTAAGAAAACTACAAATTTGCTTACAGAAGACCCTTGGTAGAATTACAAACTCTTTCTTCGAAAAGGAAAAAGGAAGAAGTCTGCCTGAAATTAATGCAAAATTTGCTTAAAGTCGATCACATTCAGATGTCTTGCTTGTGACCCGTTACCAGTATAACAGAGAAGGCCAAACCATTGTTTAGATCAAAACATTTTTTGTGTGTGTGTAGGTCACTCAAGAGGCTAGAGCTTATAAGTTGCTCCTGCATGCATTGTTGGGGGCCTCTGAAAGTACTGACAATTTTAAGTCTTTCTCAGGGTAACCATGTTTTCTTAACAATGTGTTCAGCTACAGATTTCTTCCAAATAAACTGCCTTCTCTTTCGAAAACTCATATCAATGTTTTATCTGATTAAAACAGGCACTGATCAGGATATTTTCTAAGAGGTAATTTACCTCCTATTTCCTTCTAGTAATTCTTATATTCTAAGTTTCATCTCTGGGAAATAACAAGAGAGGAATATAATTAAATTGGTGGTAATCTAATCGTTGTTGTTTAAATGCATCACTTATCATCATCAAAGCCATTTTTCCAGCCTCAGAAAGATGAAATAATGCCTCTACCATTTTCTACTTGGTAACTTGAAAATTGAAGTTTCAGTTAGAAGTCACTAAGCATCAGGGAACTTGTATACCACTATCTATGCAGCATTGTTATAATGTGAGTGTTTCTGTGTTTTGAATATGATTTTCCTAATGCTTTGAATAAAATTTTGTTAAAAACTAATTTTTCATGTTATGTGCAAGTAACAGATATTGAATATTTTAGTATATTAAAAATGATAGTCATAAAAATTGCCCATGCATTAGAGTTTATGGTTGGTAGTGGGTTGATTGGAACATTTCCAGTATTTGGTTACATATTTATATCAACATCATCCAAATGAAATGTAGTATTTCATTACTATTCAGAAATAGTATAACAGAAAAGCCAAATGTTAAAAGTATTAGCTATAAAAAAACAGTTAAATTAATGTGAAGTAAAATTTTTTAAATTTCTGAGCCAATATTGAGCAGATTAGCTTTAACTAAGCATATCTCTTTTACTCTGAGGAAGCCAAATATAAGGGTATATTTTGCTTTTAAGTAAAGTATTATTAAGATGGTACTAAAAATCATATTCAAAAGATAGTGGATACTTTTACAGCCATAAAACATATTTTCTGTGTACTTTCATATCAAAAAAAGTTCTGGGCTCAAAATGTGACTTGAGCCAGTTTATTAACCAAAAAGTTATGGAATATCCACTTCAGTGATTTCTCCTACCCAAACAAAAAACTATAAATGACTTAAGAGATAGAGCCCTAAATTAAAACCTGCCAATTTTTAAACATTAATGTAGCTGATAGTATAGAGAAGGAATAGTATGGGAAGGATAAATCGATTGATCACTTTTACCTAAAGATTTAAAAATAGATACAGTTAATGAGACTAATTTTATCATGGCTTTCATTTTATATATCATATGTTTTGGTAGGAGTTAGTTGGAATGATAAGGATTATGTTGGGACAAAACTGCCATTCCAGTAAAAAGAAAGAATATGGAGGTATTTTTCAACACAGTGTTGACTTGTATCCTCACATGATATCTTGCTAAAACTACAAAATGACTACCCCCTAAAAACATCTTTTTTAAAAATGTACACTATTATGTGATAAAGAGCTAAGTTCTTTTCCCATAACTTTTCATTCAAAAATTTGTTTTAGTTTGCTCTAGCTCAGCTCTTTCTCTGGAATGCTTATATTTTATCTTTGCTTACTGTTACTCTTGCTCTTCTTAATAAATACAGTATACAGAAAAGACCTTTTCAGAAGATCATTTTTTGACCAGTGTTTTCATAAATTCTATGCATTTAAAAAATTACATTGTTAATTAAAATGAATTTATATTTAGTGAATTAGTGGATTTAGTAAAATCTTCATTAGAATCTATTTTTAAGTGCATATTTTGTTTTTAAGCTTTGGCTTAAATATATTTGTTGTTTGGGGTACAGACTTTTTATATGTGTTCTTTCACATTCTTTCAAAGTAATGTTCTGCATTACCTGTCCACAGGTAATGTGATAGTTAACATTATATTTGCCAGAAGAAAATGGTTTAATTTTAAGAATGATTAGGTATAATTGATAGTAAATGTTCAAAGGAGTTACATCTGTATTTTTGAACATCTCTATTGGAAACTACTAGACTGTCATCTCTTTTCCGACAGAGGCTTATATATCTTGGTATTTCTGGTACGCAGTTATCCAGAAGAGTATTTTTTAAATTTTTTTGACTGAGAGAATGAATTTAGAATCCCAAGGAGAAATTGGAATAACATGATTGTAAATTACTACATTTTCTTTATAATTTTATTTTTAGTGGATATTATTTCAAGATCATCATTAAGTTAATAATTACTAAAGACTGTTATGGAGTCAGCAAAACTAAAATATCTCACATTTGCAGTTAAAGAGTAGTGTCAAGATTAGGGAGGAAAAACTCAGGCAGATTTGAAAGAAAACATAGTTGATGTCACCAAAAAATAGCTTTTCGTGAATTGAATTCATTTTCATCATGTTACCAGTATGATTAGGATTGAATCTTTTGTTGATTTTCTCTTAGAAATGAAAATTTATCAAATGGAAATTATTTTTTTTTAAGTCTGATGAACAAAAGAAATTTGGCCCTGCATATTAGTGACAACTAGACTGTAAATTCAGAAAAAATTGGCCTATAAACATAAGCAGGCTCAGGACAAGCTAGGGCAACTACAAATATCAAATTTTTTCACCATCTTCCCTATTCACTAATTGCAATTCATAGACATAAAATATGAAACAAATTTAAGTAGTTATTGTTTTGAGCAACTGCTTGGTTGATAAAGTAATTTACATTTATGTTTATTAAAAAATACTGTTGTTACTTAGACCAAAGCTGATTTCAAATTGAAAACTACTCTAAGCGCTTGGGTTTTTTAATGTTATACATAAAAACCATTTTGATTAAAGAAATCAAATTTACTAATTATCTTGTGTGATGACCTCAATATTTTATAAGTATGAACTTAAAAATTAATTAGAATAAGTGACAGTTTTATTAAACTTTTATTAGGTGTTCTGGACCCAAAAATATTGATCTATCCCAAGTCAAAGTTATTTAGCAGTGTGCCAGAGATAAGAAACATGGCATTGCATATTTTTAGACCAGCAATGTTTATTTCATGTGCAGTAAATATATTTTTATATTAAAACATACCAATGTATTGATGAGCAAGATTTACATTAATTTTTAGTCTAAATCATGAGTCTTTTAAGTAATTTTAATCTTGCAGTAAAGCATTTATTGTATTCTCCTCACCCCTGTACACTGAAGATTCTTTATTTTTTCCATAACTTTAATCTTATTTTTTATTATTTTTTTAAATTAAGTTTATTGGGGTAACATTGGTTAATACAATTATATAATTTTCAGGTGTACATTATAATTTAACATCTATACATTCTATTGTGTGATTACCACCAGAGTTCAATTTCCTTCAGCTACCGAAGAGTCTTTAAACACAATATCAGATGTTAATGACACTATACAGAATATTTCTTCTTTTCAAAAAAAGGAATTCTTTGTTTTATGGATTGTAAATGCAAATAGCACAATGAATTTTCTCTAAATAATTTAGTGTGTGTATATATAAAATAATATAGAAATTCAGATGGATGCTATTTTAATGCATTTTTATAATAGATATTTCTAGATTCTTTGGAGTCCTTATACATATTGATTTCTTGTTTTACACAACTAGATATTGTTAAGGAAAGTAGGATGGGGGTTTTAATTTGTAATCCACACACACACATTGATACTCATTCTCACCTATTTCTCCTACCTAATTAGAAAAGATGTTCCTCTTTCTAACATCTAACCTGTGGATTATTTTCTTTTCCATATAAAATAAGTATTTGATTAATAACAATAAAAATGGCAATGGCTATCTATTGAATGTTTACTATGTTCTAGGCACTGTGCTAAGCACTTCTGTGTGCATGATTTTCTTAAATCCTAGCAACCACTTTTTATTATGGATATACTTTTTATGAGTGAGGAAACAGGCAATGAACTTAAGTAACTTTCCCCCAAATAACATAGCTATGGCTAAGAAATTGGGTCTCAAACTCAGCCAGATTTTATGTTGTGGGAACCCCTTCAGGCCAGGAAAAGGAAGGTTTTACTTGAGTGTAAATACTTACGTGCCCTTTAGAGAACTGTTTTGAGTATTTTGTCAAGGGGATAAACACCTGGCTATAAGCACATAAGCATAGGGAAGAGGGGCAACAGGTCATTTTAAAGACCTTCAATCATTAACTACACTAAAACCAACCCACTTCTTAGCCCCACCCTAATTTTCCAATAATCTCTGATACCAGAGCCTTTCTAGGTTTGTGATGGATTGGTCAGACTCTCATCACCAGAAGCATCTTCTGTGAGGCCGCTAGGGTACAGCTTGTTCTCTACCTTCCCAGTTCATACTCTTCTATTTTGTCTTCTGGATGTATATCAAAATCTCTGGTCTGGTGATAGATTCTCCCATTTCTCACATCTTGATGGTATAGTCACTTGTCCCATTACTACAAATAATTCTTTTCCTATTTAATGGGAACTGGAGGAGATATAAAGTCATGTGTTCACTGTCTTGAACTCAAAGCCAATGTAAATTTCACACTTAAAAAACATGGTGAAATTGACTTCTGATCAGGATGTAAAATAGAACTTTGATCCAGTGGAAACACAAAAAGTCCAGGTAAAATAAACATACTCTTTATTGGAGCTATTTCAGAGCAGAATATACAAGCAAATCTGAAATACAAGCAAAGATGAAATCCAGACAGGGATGAGTTCATTAAATAAGCAGAGATTGAAGCAGCTACTATACCTAGGGCAAATGACTGAATGTCGGTGGTTTAGAAGTGGAGCTGCCATATACCAGAAGATTTTGCAGGAAAAGAAATCAACTAAACTTTTTTTTTGGCCAATATTAAATACAGTTTTATTTACAGTTTTATTAAGGCATCGCATTTTCCACTTTACAATACAGTGTCTATAACGTACATCATTATTTCCTTTTCCTGTGCACACATATTTCATATTCAAGTGTCACGGACACCCTGTTATTTACTGTAGAGCACCTCAACTTTAAAACTGCCATGGAATTTGCTACAAATTTTAGTCCTTCGATATTTTGTGTGAAACTGCTGAATATGTGCTCAAGGTTTGCTCAGTTAACCTCTTTGTTAGTATGCCCAGAAGAGGCACCACCTGTATGAAAGGCTCTACTACCAGAGAAGCCCCTAAGCTTCTTTCTGGCATGCCTCCTGCACTCTGGTATAGCCTGGTAATAATAATGGGGTTGCAGACTATTTCCAACTCTTTCTGCTGATATTCAGATTCTTCTCTGTTAGTTCTTATCAAGCCAGGTGATGATTTCATTGCACTTGTCAAGAATCTTCTGTTTGACTTCATTAATGATCTTGCCTTGAAGTTTTTCATCTTCAACAGTTGCTTTCATGTTGAATACATAGGATTCAAGTGAATCCTTGGAAGACACCTTGTACCTCTGCTTCTCATCATCAGCTTTGTACTCCTTGGAAGACACCTTGTACCTCTGCTTCTCATCATCAGCTTTGTACTTAGCTTCCTGGACCACATACTCTGTCTTCCCTGCTCAGACAATTTTTGTCATTAGTGATGGTAATCTTGTTCTCTTTTCCTTTTACTCCTATTTATAGCAAAGACACTGAGGATGCCATTGATATCAATATCAAAAACGACTTCAATCTGAGGAAAACCATGAGGTGCAGGAGGCACGCCTATGAGTTCAAACTTGCCAAGCAGGTTATTATCCTTGGCCATGGCCTGCTCACCTTCATAAATCTGAATGAGCACACCAGGCTGGTTGTCAAAATAGGTAATGAAGGTCTGTGGCTGCTTGGTTGAAATGGTAATATTGCACTTGATGAGGACAGTATGACTCCATCAGCAGTTTCAGTGCCAAGAGAAAAAGGAATGATGTCCAGCAGCATCAAAACAAACAGATTTTTAGATTTTCAGATGTGTCTCCAGAAAGCAGACAAATAGTGTCTGGACAACTACACTATAAGCAACCGCCTCATCAGGATTAATGCTCTTTTTCAACTCTTTTCCATTGAAGAAGTCCTGTAGGAGTTTCTAATCTTGGGTAGAACCACACACCAAGACAATATTATGGATCTGGGACTTGTTGAACTTGACATCCTGAAGGGCTTTCTCTACAGGGTCCAGGGTGCCATGAAAAGGTCAGCATTCAATTATTCAAATATGGCATAGAGGTATAGAAGTTAGTTCCTTCATAGAGTGAATCACTCTCAATACTGGCCTGGGTACTGGAAGAAAGTAGTACGGAGGCAACAGCCCTCTTGTTCTCACTAATGTCATGCTTGCAATTGAACTCTGCAATAAAATGGTTGACCAAAGTATTCTCCACCTAAGTGAGTGGCCCCAGCTGTAGATTTGATCTCAAAGATTCCATCTTCAATTATAAGAATTGATACATCAAAAGTGCCACCTCCCAAGTCAAAGATCAGCACTTTCAGCTCTAACCTGTTTATCTAAGCCGTAAGCAATAGCAGCAGCAGTTGGCTATTGACAATTGTAAGTATGTTAAGACCATCAGTAGTTTCAGCATCTTTGGTAAACTGACACTGAGAGTCATTGAAGTAAGCAAGTACTGTGATGATAGCATTTGTAACAGTCTTCTCAAAGTAGGCTTTTGCAATATCCTTCATCTTTGTCAAAACAATAGACGATACCTCCTCTTGATAGGAACTTTTTGTCTCTTGTACTTTACTTAGACTTTGGGCCTACCAACATCATTCACCACCATGAAGGGATGATGCTTCATATCAAATTGGAAAATAGCATCATTAAATCTACATCAATCAGGCGTTTGGCATCAAAAACAGTGTTAGTGGGGTTCAATACAACTTGATTCTTTGCGGCATCACTGATAACGCATTCAGTTTTCAGTAAAGTTGACATAACATGGAGTTAGTTCAGTGTCCCTAATCATTGACAATTATTTCCATTTTCCCATGCTGGAAGACACCCACACAAGACTAGGTGGTGCTGAAATCAATGCCAACTCCAGGGCCCTTTGACATGGTTGCTTCGGTGTACACGCAGCTTGCAGAGAAGAGAGATTTGGATAGCTGCCCCCATGTTCAATGACAAAACCAACTAAGCTTGATAACATTGTGAGATGGGTCTGCAAGGGCATTAAGTGTCTAACCAAACAATTCTGCCTCTTCCCTGGAATTTTGCCAAGAAAATTGCAATGGAGGAGGGCCTAGTAAGCAAAGAGTTCATGCAGCTTTGTACATCACACTTAATTGCCAGAGTTGGAACAAAATTTGACTTCAAACTAAAACTGAGACCCAACTCATTCCAGTTAAAATGTTTAAAGAAGTTAAATTGCTCAGTCTCTTGGCAGATGAGGCATGGGAGGTTAGGGATTAAACTAAACAAAGGTGAACTCAATGTAATTAAAGCTGCAGCTCAGCAACAGCTCAGTTCACCTTGTGAGGGATTTTGAAAGATAAGTCCCTCACTCTAACGACCACAGAATGAAAGGCATGCATTATGAACGGACACAAAATTATGTTTTACTCTCCACTGTTGTTTTTTTTTTGAATGCCTAATACAGAAAACATTTTTTAAAATTATAAGTCTAATGAAAAGGGAAGGAATTGGACTCATTATCAAGAGTAAGCAGTCATTAGAGACTTGTAGATTACTAGCAGACAAGAACTTTAAAAAAAAAGTGTTTTGAGGAATTTACAGAAAAAGTGGATAATATGCAAAGAGGAAATTTCAGAACCAAATGTATATTCTAGAATTAATACATAGAAATAGAAAAGTCACCAGATGGCACTCGTGTGTGTATGTGGGGGTAGGAGGGAGCAGTTCCTGACAATGGATATCAACATATGGCAGGAGCAGTCCACAAAGAGTGACCTGGTGTGAGCTCAGGAGGGCATCCACACCAAAGATATGGGAGAGATGATGGTGAGAGATGGGTTACATAAGGAGAGATTCATCAAATATGAACATACATTAAAGGTAATGGGAATGGATTTTTCTGTTGAAAGGAATTGCAGATATGGAAATGGGAGAGACCTAGAATGATTCTGAAGGTGCTGAATTGGAAGAGGAAGTATTAGGTAGATATAGAAATTAATATAGATGTAAATCTGTAAGTGTATGTATGCACGTGTGTATTTTTATACATATAATCCCAAGCTTTGTTTACTAAAAGAGCCTGAGATCAGTAGCGATGAACACATCTAGATTATAGATCACAGCTGCTGAATATTATTCTCTACTGAAAGGAATCAGGCATCTTTGGAGAAATAACTGATTACTTCTGATTACTTTTTCTGGAGGAGCAAAACAAACAAGATAAGCCTGGAATATTTGTTAGTTCCAGAAAGCAAACAGTGCTAAAAGAATAACAGGGACAAGTCAAAAAGGCTTGAAAGTCAGCTTGAAGCAAATCCTATTGGCAAAAGTTGGAACAATTTGAGCATTAAAATAATGATACTAATAGACAATAGCCCATAAAGTAAAATAGGAACCTGTGAGCTCATACTGAAATAAATAGAAAAATAAATTAATAATTGAAAACTTTGATGAACAGGATAATTACACTAAAGAAGCATAATACAAAATCATTAGAGGAGATAGAGTACTAAAAAAATAATACTTGATTAATTCAAAAGAAGGTAGAAAAGAAAAGGAATGAATAACCGATAGGACAAATGGAAAACAAATAGCAAAATTTGTTCAGATTTAAAATTAACTTTATTGCTAATTATAGTAAGTGTAAATAGACTAATGGTTTCAATTAAAAGTCAGTAATTGTCAAACTAAATAAGACTTTTGCTCCTTCAGCACGTTTTTGGGTTACCTAACTTTTTGTTGTAGAAAAGTGTCGTGCAATGCACAGGATTACTGAGGATGTCTAACAGCATCCCTGGCCTCTACCCATTAGAAAGCAGTAGCAGCATCCCTCTCCCTTTAATAGTGACAAAAAAAAAAAAAAAAATGTCTCCAGATATTACCATTTGTCACTTGGGGGACAAAATCAGGACCGATTGACCAATACTTGGTGAAAACCAAAATCCAACAATATGCTGTATATAAGAAATACATGTAAAATATAAAGACACTGATAGTTTTAAAGGATGGAAAAAAGAATACAAATATTAATCATAAAGTTGTTACTAATATTAGTACAAATTTGAAGACAAAGAGTATTTCCAGAAATAGCGATATTTCACAAGAATAAGATCTACCTATTTAGTTAAATAATTAGGAGCTTTTGGTCAATGTGGAGGAGTAGGAAGACCCTGTGCTTGCCTCCTCTCACAACCATGTCAAAACTACAACTGAACTACAAAATAACCATCTTAGACTTGAGAATTCCCTGAAGTCTAACTGAACAGAGGTCCTATAATTAAGGATATACAGAAAAAGCCACTTCGAAACAGAGATACAAAACAAGCTGATCCCACACACACACAAGTGTGGCGAGAGATCAGCTATTGAGAACCTCCTGAGAAGTGAGAGGTCGCAGCCCCATATCAGGCTCCCCAGCCCAGGGTTCTAGTGCCTGGAAAAGAAGTCCTCACTTCTTTTCACTTGTGGCTGTGAAAAACAACAGAGATTGTGGCTAACATGGAGGGCTGCTGGAGCCATAGGCTTCCTCTTAAGGAGCCCATGCATGAAATTATTTGTTCATGACTCATTTGCTGTGAGCTCCAGCACTGGGGAGTAGAGTAGCTCAAAAGGCACCAGGGATACCTGGGGAGGAACTGAATTCTTTGGCTTCAAGGCAGGGTTAGTGGTGTAGCTTTCACACAGAAGTGCTTATAGAAACGATTGTTCCTTTGTTGAGCCTACTCCTCACCTACGTGCAGACACAAGTGAGTCCCATATCTGAATCTCTAGGAACCTAGCTAACACTTTTTCCCCCACCTTGGTGATTCCCTGAGAACCCATCCCACCCAACTTGTGGGCCCACCCAAGCCACTTCCAGGCTTTTTCAAATAAGTGGCCTGTCTTGGCTCATGCTACAACTTTCTAAAATCTCTCAAAGGTTCACAAATTCCAAGCCTTGCCCTATACCACTTGCTCAGCAGCCTAACCCTGTCACTAGCAGCAACTAGCCTCAGTTTGCAGCTTAGCCACTTCCAGACATCTACAAGTCCAGAACAAGTGGCAACCATCTGCAGATTAGCGGAGTACAGGCAGCAGCTGACCTTGGCCTGCAACAGTACCTCTCCCAAGAAGCCCCATAACAAACACACCCAGTGGCCAGCTTCAGACCACACCAGCACACCACCCAACCACCTACACAAAAGAAACACCCAAAGGGCAAACTGTGCAGGCACCAGAGTCGTGCTAAAGTGAATTCTATGCCATAGAGTCAGCCCCTGCATAACAGCACCTTCACTGTAGTCATGGCCAATCCTCATGACCAACAGTCTGAGGATCAATCTCTCCTACTGATGTGCAAACAGCAACCAAGTCTCAACAGGAGAGCACACACAACCCACTTGAAAAACACATCAGTGGCGCCCAGCTCAGGTGACCAGGGAAGACTGGCCCTGGGCCTTGCAGGACACCCACTATGTAAGGCCACTCTACTAAGACCAGGAGAAATAGCGGGCCCATCGAACACATAAAAACAAAGGGTGGCAGCCAAAATGAAGAGACAGAAATGTCCTAAATGAAAGTACAAAACAAAGCTCCAGAAAAACAATCAAACAAAATGGAGACAAGCAATCTACCAGATGCAGAGTTCAAAATACTGGCTATAAAAATGCTCAATGAATTTAGGGGAAGAATAGATGAAATCAGTAAGAACTTTAGCAAAGAAAATGTAAGAAAGAACCAGTCAGAAATGAATAATAAAATAACTGAAATGAAGAATACCTTAGAAAGAATCAATAGTAGATTAGATGAAGCAGAGGATCAAATCAACAATTTAAAAGACATGGTAACAGAAAACACCCAGTCAAAACAGCAACAAGAAAAAAGAATCTAAAAAAATGAGGATAGTATAAGGGACCTCTTGGACAATATCAAGCTTACCAACATTTATGTCATAGGGGTGCCAGAAGGAGGAGAGAGAGCAAGGAATTGAAAACCTATTTGAAGAAATAATGACTGAAAACTTCCCTGACCTGATGAAGGATATAGACATACAAGCCCAGGAAACACAGAGAGTCCCAAATAAGATGAACTTAAAGAGGCTCACACCAAGACACATCATAATTAAATGCCAAAGGTTCAAGACAATCTTAAAATCAGCAAGAGAAAAGCAAAGGAGCTCTCATAACAATCAGCTTATTTCTCAACAGAAACTTTGCAAGCCAGAAGGGATTGTCATTAACTATTCAAAGTGATGAAAAGCAAAGACATACAACAAAGATTATTCTACCTGGCAAAGCCATTATTTAGAATTGGACTGATAAAGTGCTTCCCAGAGAGAAGAAGCTAAAGGAGTTAATCACCACCAAGCCAGTATTGCAAGAAATTTTGGGGAGACTTCTTTAAAGAGAAGAAAAAAAATTAAAAAATATGAATAATAAAATGGCAATAACTACATATCTAGCAACAATTACTTTAAATGTAAATGGATTAAATGTTGTAACTTTTAAAAAAGTGTGGCTGAATGAATAAGGAAACAAGACCTTTACATTTGCTTCCTACAAGAGACTCACTTTAAATCAAAAGACACATAGAGATTGAAAGTAAAGGGATGAAAAAAGGTGTTTTGTGAAAATAGAAACAAGCAGACAAAAGTTGGGGTAGCAATACTAAGACCAGACAAAACATACTAAAATCAAAGACTGTAACAAGAGGCAAAAAATCACCCATTAATCCTACTTCTGGGTATTCATCTGAAGAAACTCAAAACACGACTTGAAGGGACATATGAATCCATATGTTTCTTGCAGCATTATTTACAATAGCCAAGATATGAAGGCAATCTTGGTGTCTATCGATGGATGAATGGATAAAGGAGACAAATGCCATATGTCACATGTGTAAAAAAACAAACATACCAACAAAACAGAAACAAATTTATAGAGAACATTTTGATGGTTGCCAGATGGGGAAGAGTGAGATATTGGTGAAAAAGGAGAAGGGATTAAAAAGTACAAAGTAGTAGTTAAAAAATCATCATGGGGATGTAAAGTATAGTATAAAGAATATAGTCAATAATATTTTAATAACTATGTATGGTGTCAGATATATTGGGGTGATCACTTCATAATTTGTATAAATGTCTAATCACCATGTTGTATGCCTGAAACCAATATTGTATGCCAACTGTAACTGAAATATAAAAATGTATTTGAAAATTGATCTACCTATCAAAAGCACTTAAATATGCATGTGCCTAATAATAAAACTTCAAAATACATAAAGCATAAATCAATAGAAACAAAGAAGATAAAATTATTTCGAGATTTAAACACTGCTTATTCAGTAATTGCTAGAATAACTAGATGAAAGTCAAAAAGGTTATAGAACATTTGAACAATGCTTTTAACCAAATTGACTTAAATGATACTTTTCAACAGTTGCAAAATATGCATTCTTTTCATTATGCCTGGAATGTTCACCAAGATAGGCCATATTGTTGACCAAAACAATACAACTCTCACTAAATTACAAGTGACTGCAATGAGACAAAATATTGCTATACTACAAAAGAAATAAAAATCAATAATGAAAATGACTAATGAGAAAGACAAAGATATCTAGAAAAATCCCCAAATATTTGAAATTGACATACTTAAAAAAGAAAACAAACAAACAAAAACAAAAAACTCCTGGGCCAAAGATGAAATTTTAAATATTTTAAATTAAATGTCAAAATTCTCCAAAATCATTTGTTTTCATACCCTTTCTTTGCTGGCACTTTAAGTAAATGATAGAGTAAAGCCAGCATTGAGTCAGAATTATTTACATTGTCAGTACACAGAATATAGATACTCATTTTTAATGTACATATAGGTCAAATGATATCTGGAAAGAGTTTGTCAATTAATAGATATGGTTAAAGCATATTTTAGGTAACAACCAAATCATAAAGATTTCTCCAAAGATTTATATATAAGAAACTTGAAGCTCTTTTTAAATCTAGGGCCCCTGGGATTCTTCTTGTGGAGGATTACAGATCCATGTAAAACCTCCAACACAAGAAAGAACTCAGACCCTCCTCACATGGAACCCTACCTCTTGAGAGAAGACATTTCAACTAAGTGACCGGTCTAACTAGGAAGTGATTCTCCCTCTTGAGTACCGTAACTGAAGCCCCTTACCTAAGTGATTAGGACTATTTAACAAGAGATACAACCGAGCTTATTCTGGCACTTAAAAAATAGATATTCCTATCCTAGCCTAGAAACGGTAATTTGCTCTGGCTAAGGTAAAAGTCTTCCAATTACACAACTTCACCAAAATCCCTGAAGCACCTTCAGTCTCACTCAAGTCCTTTCATCTGGTCCATCTAAATTTTTACCTAAATTCCAAACCAGTAATTCTTTTGGACAAATGCACAAATCAACGTTTTTACACTCGATAATACGCGCCAAAATTTTGATTGGTTATACTTGCTATAATAGATTGAAAAATTCTTTCTCATCCCACTTCTCTTTGGATAGCCAAAAATAAAAATGTATTGATTAAAACAATTTAACTGATTTCCTGCATCCTTGGGAAACCATGTACCCTTCATTTTTTAAATTATTAAGTTTATTGAGGTTACATTGGTTAATAACATTATATAAGTTTCAAGTGTACAAATTCTATTATACATCATCTGTAGATTGCATTGTGTGCTCAATATCCAAAGTCTAGTCTCCCTCCATCAGCATAAATTTGACCCCCTTTACTATCCTCATCCTCCCCCCACCTTCCTTCTCTCCTGGTAACCAACAGGTAGTTTTCTGTCTATGAGTTTGTTTGTCTGTTTTTTTTTTTTGGTTTATTTGTGAAATTATATAATTCTTGTCCTTTTCTGCCTGACTTATTTTGCTTAGGATGATTCTTTCAATATCCATCTGTGTTGCAAATGGTAGTATTTCATTTTCTCTTATGGTTCAGTAGTGTTCCATTGAATATATGTACCACATCTGCTTTATTCAATCATCCATCAAAGGACATTTAGGTTGTTTCCACATCTTAGCTACCATGCATAATGCTGTAATGAACATAGATGTACATATATTCTTATTAGTAAATGTTTTACATTTTTCAGGTAGATACCCAGTAGAAGGATCGCTGGGTCATATGGTAGATTTATTCTTAATTTTTTGAGGAACCTCCATACTGTTTTCCAAAGTGGCTCTACCAACTTAACATTCTCACCAGCAGTGTATGAGTGCTCTTTTCTCCATATTCTCAACAGCTATTATTTCTTATTTCATTTATAATAGCAATTCTAACAGGTGTGAAGTAGTATCTTATTGTTTTGATTTGCATTTTCCTTATTGCTAGTGAGGTTGAGCATCTCCTCATACATCTGTTGGCCATTTATATGTCTTCCTGGAAAAAGTGTCTGTTCGGGTTCTCTGCCCATTTTTTAATAGGATTGTTGGAGTTTTTGTTGTTGTTGTTGTTGTTGTTGAGTTGTATAAGTTCTTTATATATGTTGGAAAGTAACTCCCTATCACAGGCGTTGTTTGCAAATGTCTTCTCCCTTTTTGTTTGTTTTCTTTTTATTTTGTTGATGGTTTCTTTTACTGTGCAGAAGCTTTTTAGTTTGATGTAGTTCCATCACTTACTTATGCTTTTGCTATCCTTGCCTTTGGGGTCAAGTTCATAAAATCCTCCCTGAGACTAAAGTCCATAAGTTTAATACCTATGTTTTCTTCTATGTATTTTATTGTTTCAAGTTTTATATTTAGATGTTCAATCCATTTTGAGTTTATTTTTGTGTATGGTGTCAATTAGCAGTCTAGTTTCATTCTTTTGCATGTGACTTTCCAATTTTCCCACCACAACTTATTGAAGCAGCTCTCTTTTTTTCATTGCATATTTTTGACCCTTTTGTTGAAAAATTAGTTCCCCATACACATGTAGATTTATGTCTGGGCTATCAATTTCGTTACATTAATCTGCGTGTCTGTTTTTTCTGCCAATACCATGCTGTTTTGATTATTGTAGCTTCGTAGTACAATTTGAAGTGATGGAGGATGATACGTCTGGATTTTCTCTTTCCTCTCAGTATTGCTTTGGCTATTCAATGTCTTTTGTACAAATTGAATTTCATACAAGTTTCATACAAATTGCATTTTTTGTTTACATCTTTGAAAAAATGCAATGGAATTTTTATGGAGATTGTATTAAATCTGTATATTGTTTTATGTAAAATGGCTATTTTAACTATATTGATTTTTCCAATTTGCGAACATGGAATGTATTTTCATTTCTTTATGTCTTCTCAATTTCTTTTAACAACGTTTTATAGGTTTTTTGCATCTTTTGTTAAATTTTTTTCTAAGAATATTTTTTGTTGTTACAACTGCAAACAGATTTTTATTATTTCTTTTTCCGATAGTTCATTGTAAGCATATAAGAACCAATGGATTTTTGTACATTGATTTTGTATTCTGCAACTTTATTGTATTTGTTTATTATTTTTAATTTTTTTTTTGGTGGATTAGTAAGGGTTTTCTATTTAAAACATCATATCATTTGCAAGAAGTGACAACTTTACTTCTTCATTTCTAATATGGATGTCTTTTAATTCTTTCTCTTGCCTGATTGCTCTGGCTAGGAATTTCTATACTTTGTTGAATAACGTAGGTGAGAGTGGGCATCTTGTCTTGTTCCTGATATTAGAGGAAAAGCTTTCAGTTTTTCATCATTAAGTATGATATTAGCTGAGAGTTCATCATATATGGCTTTTATTATGTTCTATCTTGTCAAATGCAGAAGACAGTGGAATAACATATTCAGAATTCTAGATGGAAATGCTACCAACCAAGAATTATATACCCAGAAAAGCTTGAGAGAATTTAGATCTGCCTACCAAAAAATGCTAAAGACCTTATACTGAGAGGAAATGAATGACTCAGAAGAAAGGAAGAACACCAGAAATGGTAAATGTGTGGGTAATTGTAAAAATTTGTACAAATATTTTTTCTTTTATTTTTTAATTACTTTAAGAGATATTAGATTGTATAAAACTGTAATTATAATACTATATCATTGAGTTTATAAAGTAAATTGATGTCATATATATGACACTAATAGCACAAAAAAGAATGAAGGAAAAACAGTTACATTGGAGCAGAATTGGTCTATTTTACCAAAATTTGTCTGCATTAAGCTAATGTACATTGTGATCAGTTTTGTTGCATACAGTAATCTCTAGCACAGCCACTAAGAAAATAGCTCAAAACAGTATGCTTAAAAATTTGACAGAGGAATTAAAATGATATACTAAAAATGTTTGACACAAAAGAAGGCTGTAAAGGAGAAACAGATAAACAAGAAATATATGAGTTATGTAGAAGACAGCAAAATGAAGATACTTCCAAAGAAATAAATAATTATATTAATGTGATTACACTCTAATTGAAAGGCAGAAATTGTCAGACTGGATAAAAAAGCAATATCCAAATATATGCTGTCTATAAAAGATACAACACAGTTTTCAAGACACAACTAGTTGAAAATAAAAGGATATTAATATAGTTGGAGTGACTGAATTAAGACAAAACAGACTTTAAGTTAAGAAATATTTTTAGAGACAAAGAGAGATGTTTCATAATGATGAGTCAGCATATCATGAAAATGAAATTTTAAATTTATAGTAGCAAAAGAGACTCAAATCGCAATGAAAACTAACAAAATTAAAGGTGATCTAGATAAACAACTATAATTAAGGATTTCAATGCTGCATGTTAAAATTGAATGGAAAAAAATAGACACAATCAAAATAGATATAGAAGAATTAACAAATATTAATTCATTTAACCTAACTAGTATAGACTGTGGTAAATTGAGATGTATGTAGCCATCCACATTCTACTCAACAAGGAATACACAGTCATTTCAAGTACAATTGGAACATTCTCCAGAACAGACCATACAGTAAGCCATAAAACAATCAAAGTATATTCTCTGCACAACTAAATTAAATTACAAATCAATAGCATATATAAATTGGAGAAATCCCCATATCTTTGGAAATTAAATAACATGCTTATGAATAATCCATGAGACTGAGAAGAAATCACAAGACAAATTAGAAAACATTTTAAAAGGCACATTTCAAAAAGTATAGGATGCAGCTAAAGCAGTACTTTATGTGTGTGTGTATGTGTGTGTGTGTGTATAAATACCGATATTCGAAAAGTATCAAATCAATAAACTAAGCTTCTAATTTAAGAAGAATAGACAAAGAACAAATTAAACCTGAAACAAGAGAAGAAAAACAAATAATGGGTAGGAAAATAATGAGTAAGGATATTTTTCCAACTCATTTGAAGGAGCTAGTTGTACCTTAGAACTAAAACCAAAAACTTTATAAGAAAGGAGAAAAATCAACATAAACATAGACACAAAAACTCCTAAAAAATATTAGATATTGAATTCAGCAACATAAAAAGGATAGGATTATATACCATGACGAAATGGTATTTATCCCAGGAATGCAAACCTGGTTAACAAATGAAAATCAACTAATGTAATAAAGCACATTAATAGAATAAATGCAAAAACCACATGATTATCTCAATAGACTCAGAAAAATCATTCAAGAAAATCCAACAACAATTTATGATAAAATTTCTTAAATTAGAAATAGAAGATTGCTTTCTCAGCCTGATAAAGAGAGTCTACAGAAATGTATTAATTGCTTTCTATTCACCCCATTAGTGAAGGAGATATTCTTACCCTAGGGTTTCGGGCACGACTGAATATATAACACCTGCTCCTCGACAAATGAGATCAACATCAGTTTATTAGTCACATATACATATAGTTTAGGGAAGCAGTACACTATGTGCCATAAAGGGCCACATAGTGTTCGCATTGGGGAACAGAGTGAATAATCACGGGTTGTGGGAGGCAAGCTCTGTAGTGTCAAGAGGGTGACGTACCCTTTAGTGCTTGCAAGAGGATGTGATTGGTTTGTTTGAATAAGCCCATCGCCTGCCAGGGAACTGAAACCTGCTACTGCAAGATGAGCAGGAACTCCATCTGGTCTGTTTGATAAGAAGGATTTTTTTTTTTTTAAGCTATAAGACTATATCCATGAGAACAGAAGGGGGAGAGGAATCTGTGGTTAGGCTATTTGAGGCCTTCCCAATTTTACTGGATGACAAGGCAGTTTTTATATGAGGATAAGTTTTTATTTCTCTGTGGTAAATACATAAGAGTGCAACTGATAGGTCATATAGTAGTTGTATGCTTAGTTTTTAAAGAAACTGGCAAATCGTTTTTTCAGAATGGCTAGGAATTATCTTTTAAAAAGTAGTTATGTTTATTGTTAACACTGACTGGATAAGAGAAAGACAAGGAAAGCAAGGTCTTATTTGAAGACCTCATTCAAACTTAGATATTTTTCATGAAAAGGAAACTCAAAGTCTAATCATACCCTTAATTATTGAAAAATGACAGTTAATTATTAACAAAGTATCTTTGAGAGAAAAGCAATTTATTAATAAAGTTAACTCAACATTTACAAATATTTTTAATGTTGACCTAGAAGTTCGATATCAGTAGTACTTCTATAGTATATTGATGTTATATTTAGCAACCTCTGAATATTTTACTCAACATTTTTAGATTGAAAATATGGGAAACATATTCCATATATTCCCAAATATGTAAACCTATTTATCTTGATTTGTTATTATTAAAGAGCAAGCCCTCAGAAATAAAGACATATTGTTTTTTTTTTCCAAAATAAGATAAACCGTATCCTTTGATGTTGAAAAATCAAACTTTCAGTAGATTTCTGAGTGCCTACTAGTTTCATTGTGATATCACGAGAGAGTCTGTGGTGAAAAGATGGAAATAGTTCCTTCCCTAATGGAGAATACAGTGTCTGGTGAAGACAGACATTCCACAAGTGATTACAATGTTAGCAAGCAGAAGAAAGAAAAGCTATAAATATGTACATAAAGGGACTCACTGTGATATGGCAGAAATTGTAGGCTAGAAAAAATAACATCTGAAAATGATTTTGAGTTAACAGAGTCAAATGAAAGAGGAAGAATGTCACTAAAGTGAAAAGAACTTTGGCATATTTCAGAAGTCATTGAATGTCACTGTGGTTGAAACTCAGAAGAGTCAAGGGATGGAAAGCAGGAGCCAGATCATGATGGGTCTGGTAGGCATTAAATTTTATTCAAGTTGCATTTGAAAAAATTTTAAACAAGGGGCTGTCATAATCAGATTTCTACTTTAAAAGTACAATGCACTTTTTCAACGATTTGTATTTGCTTATGTCAGGCACCGGGAAGTGCTTCCTATCTGGATCTTCTTTATTTTTCAGTTTGGGATTTTCCTGCTTGTGGGTAGTATAAATTCAATAGATAGTAAAAATTCAAACCCACAAATTACAAATAAATAAATGGATAGGTTTAAAAATTCTCAGAAGGGACAATATTATTGTTGTTGTTATGGTTGTTATTTTTTTTTTTTTATCACCCAGTGCTATAGCCCAGACAGATTTCCTCTTAGTTTCCGTTTGCTGGCTGTAAATTTTTTTTCTTTTTTCTTTTTCCAACATGTATGATTCTTTTGTTATAATTAATTAATTTTTTTGGTGACATTAGTTAATAAAATCTGATAAGTTTCAGCTGTACATTTTAACAGTAAGACATATATGTATTTACATTGTGTTTTCACCTCCCTCAGTTAAATATTTTCACCCACCACATATTTGACCCCTTTTACCAGATATACCTCCACACTCTTCCTCTTCTCCACCATCTGGTAACCAATAGTCTATTGTCCATGTCAATGATCTGTCCTGTTTGTTGCTTTTAGGTTTATATCCCACATATAAGTGATATCATGCGATTTTCAACTTTTTCTTTTTTAAAACATTTTATTTATTTATTTTTTTAACATTTTATTTATTTTTTTATCACTCTCCCTCCCCTCTGGTAACCACTAGTCTATTGTCCATATCCATGAGTCTGTTTGTTTGTCTTGTTAATTTGTTGCTTTTTGGTTTATATCCCATATATATAATATCACGTGACTTTCAATTTTTTCAATTGGCTTATTTCGCTTAGGATTATTATCTCAAGGTCCAACCACGTTGTCACAAAATGACAGTATTTCATCTCTTCTTATGGCTGAGTAATGTGCCATTGTATAATATGTACCACAGTTTCTTTATCCAATCATCTATCATAGGACCCTTCGATAGCTTCCATGTCCTGGCCACTGTGAATAATGCTGCTATGAACATCAGTGTGCAAATATCTTTTCAGATATGGATTTTCAAGTTTTGGGGGTAAATACCCAGTAGCAGGATTGCTGAATCATATGGTAGATCAATTTTTAGTTTTTTGAGGAACCTCCAAACTGTTTTCTGTAGTGGTTATACCAGTTTGCAGTCTCACCAGCAGTGTATGAGGGTTCCTTTTTCTCTGCATCCTCTCCAACATTTGTTAGTGCTTGTACTGTTGATAACAGCTATTCTAACAGGTGTGAGATGGTATCTCATTGTTTTGATTTGCATTTCCCTAACAGCTACCAATGTTGAGCATCTTTTCATATATCTGTTGGTGATTTGTCTTCTTGGGAGAAGTGTCTTTTCAGGTCTTCTGCCAATTTTTAAATTGGATTGTTTTTGTTGTTGTTGTTATTGAGTGGTATGAATTTTTTGTATGTTTTGTATATTAGGCCCTTATCGGAGGCATTGCTTGCAAATATCTTCTCGCATTCAGATGGATATCTCTTTGCCTTGTTGACAGTTTCTTCTGCTGTGCAGAAGCTTTATAGTTTGATGTAGTCCCATTCATTAATTTTACTTCCCTTGCCTTTGAGGTCAAATTCACAAAATCCTTTTTAAGTCCAAGTCCTTGAGTTTAGTTCCTGTTGTTTTTTTTCTATACATTTTATTGTTTCAAGTTTTATATTCAGGTCCTTAATCCATTTTGAGTTAATTTTAGTGTGCAGTGATAAACAACAGTCTAGTTTCATTCTTTGGCAGGTGGCTTTCCAGTTTTCTCAGCGCCATTTATTGAAGAGGCTTTCCTTTCTCCACTGTATGTTTTTGGCTCTTTTGTCAAAAATTATTTGACTATGTAAATATGGGTTTACTTCTGGACTCTCAATTCCGTTCCACTGGTCCATGTGTCTGTTTTTCTGCCAATACCATGCCATTTCGATTATTGATGCTTTGTAGTTCATTTGCAGTCAGGCAGAGTGATGCCTCCAGCCTAATTCATTTTCTCAGGATGGCTTTGAGATTTTGTGGTCTTCTGTGCTTCCATACAAATCTGATATTTTTTGTTCCATTTCTTTAAGAAATGCTGATGGGAATTTGATGGCAATTGCATTAAATCTGTATGATGCTTTAGGAAATAAGTTCATTTTAACTATGTTTTTTCTTCCAATCCATGAACATGGAGTATTTTTCCATTTCTTTGTATCTTCTTCGATTTCTTTTAATAGGGTCTAATAGTTTTAATTATATAGGTCCTTCACATGTTTTGTTAGATTATTCCTAGGTATTTTATTCTTTTTGTTGCAATTGAAAAAGGAATTATTTTTTCTACTTCTTTTTCTGATACTTCGTTATTAGAGTATAAGAATGCTATGGATTTCTGAACATTGATTTTGTGTCCAGAAGCATTATTGTGTTTGCTTACTGTTTCTAGTAGTGTTCTTGTAGAGTCTTTAAGGTTTTCTGTATAGAGAATCATGTCATCTGCAGAACCTGACAGTTTGACTTCTTTGTTTCCTATTTGGATGCATATTATATCTTTCTCTTGCCTGAATGCACATGCTAGGACCTTCGATGTTATAATGAATAACAATGGTGATAGGGGACAGCCTTGTTCCTGATCTTAGAGGGAAGGTTTTGAGTTTTTCACCATGAAGTATAATTTTGGCTAAGGGTTTATCATATATGGGCTTTCTTATGTTAAGTTACTTTTCTTCTATACCTATTTTGTTAAGTGTTTTGATCATTAATGGATGCTGTATCTTGTCTAAGGCTTTTTCTGCATCTATTGATATGATCCTCTGATTCTTATTTTTAATTTGTTCATGTGATGTATCACATTAATTGATTTGTATATGTTGAAGCATCCCTGTGCCCTTGAGAGGAAGCCCACTTGATCATGGTATATAATCATTTTAATATATTGCTGTATTCGGTTCATTAGTATCTTATTTAGAATTTTTGCATCTGTGTTCATGAGAGATATTGGTCTGTAATTTTATTTTTTTTGTTATCTTTACCAGATTTTGGTATCAGAGTAATATTGACCTCTTAAAATGAGTTGGGAAGTTTGTCTCCTCTTAGATTTTTTGAAAGAGTTTGAGGAGAATAGATATTAAATCTACTTTGAATGTTTGGTAGAATTCACTGGTGAAGACATTTGGTCCTGGACTTTTACTTTTTGGAAAGTTTTTAATGGTTGTTTCAATTTCCATACTGCTGACCAGCCTATTCAGATTTTCCAGTTAAATTATTGATTCAGTCTAGGAAGACTGTATTTTTCTAAGTACTGGTCTATTTCTTAGGTTATTGGATTTGGTGTTATATACTTTTTCATAGTATTCTTGTATGATCCTTTATATTTCTGCAGTGTCTGTTGCAATTTCCTCTTTCATCTCTGCTTTTGTTAATTTGTGCCCTTTCACTTTTTTCTTTAGTGATTCTAGCCAGGGGTTTGTCAAGTTTATTAAGGTTCTCAAAGAACATGTTCTTTGTTGCATTTCTTTTTTCTTTTTTACCTTTTTTTTCTTTTTTCTTTTTTTTTTTGGTTTTCAATTTATTTCATTTCAGCTCTAATTTTTATTATTTCTTTCCTTCTGCTGACTTTAGGCTTCATTTGTTCTTCCTTTTCTAGTTTTTAAAGAAAAACATTAGGTTGTTTATTTGGGCTTGTTCTTATTTTTTGAGATAGCCCTGTAATGTTATAAACTTTCCTCTTATGACCGCTTTTGCCATGTCCCAAATGTTCTGTTATGTTGTACTATCATTATCACTTGTTTCTATGTATCTCT
The DNA here is from genome assembly GCF_014176215.1 of Rousettus aegyptiacus. NCBI lineage: Eukaryota > Metazoa > Chordata > Mammalia > Chiroptera > Pteropodidae > Rousettus > Rousettus aegyptiacus. The sequence continues at coordinate 75,212,665 of NW_023416288.1, forward strand.
TGATCTTTTTATTTCTTCTCTGACCCAGTTATTCTTCAGTAGCATGTTGTTTAATTTCCATGTATTTGTGATTCTTCCCACTTTTTTTTTTTTAAGTTGATCTCCAGATTCAAAGCATTATGATCAGAGAATATGTTTGGTATGATTTCAACTGTCTTATATTTGTTGAGGCTATCTCTGTGTCCCAGTGTGTGGTCAATCCTTTACAATGTTCCATGTGCACTAGAGAAGAATGTATAAACAGCTATTTTGGGATGAAAGGCTTTGTAATTGTCAATTATGTACAGTTGGTCTAATGTGTCATTTAAGCATGTGATTTCCTTATTGATTTTCTGTTTGGATGATCTATCCATATTTGGCAGTGGGTTATTTAGGTCCTCTACTACAATTGTGTTTTGGTCTGTTTCTCCCTTTAATTCTATTAGTAATTGCTTTGTATATTTTGTTGCTCTCTGATTGGGAGTGTAGATATTAATAAGTGTTATGTCTTCTTGGAGTATGATTGCCTTTATCATTATGAAGTGTCCCTCAGTATTTTTATATATCTTTTTTATTTTGAAATCCACTTCATCTGATATTAGTATTGCTCCTCCTACTTTTCTTCAAATGCTATTTTCTTGAAATATCATTTGTAACCCTTTTACTTTGAGTCTGTCTTTGTTTTTGGAACTGAGATGTGTCTCCTGGAGACGGCATATGGTTGAGCTTTGTTTCTTCATTCAGTCTGCAACTCTGTGCCTTTTTATTGGTGAGTTCAGTCCATTTACATTTAGGGTGATTATTGAAATATGAGGTCTTATAGCCATTTTATCTTTTGCTTTCTAGTAGCTCAGTGTTTCCATTGCTTCCTTGTCCTTGTGTGTCTGGGTTTTTTTGTTTGTTTTTGGTTGTGTTTTGTAGATTTTCCCTCTGGTCATTCTTGTTTTATGTTATATATACCTCAGTTCTGAATCTTTGGTGTGTGGTTATCATTATGAATATGTAAAGGATAGTTATATATATATATTTATATAATATATATATAACTATATAATTATATACATACATACATATATGTATATATATGTATATATATGTATAGGTATGTATATAGTCATCCATTTTCTTCTGTGTGTGCTTTATCTTCATTCCACTTTGAGAATTTGGATCTTAGAATCCTCCCTTTTTCTGTCATTGTTGTGCCAATTTGTTCCTATGTATGCTAAAGGTTCATTACTGTCCCACATTAACAAATCTCTTCTTATTATTTAAGCTCATAATGCCCTGTTCTTAGTAAGGGTTGCACTCCTCTGTTTCTAGTTGCCTGCAGTTGCCTTACTTTTAATTATGTATTTTTTCTTGTCATTTTGTTTTAGGTGAGCTGACCCCTTTTAGTATTTCCTTTTACACAGACCTCATACTGGAGAATTCCCTCAATTTTTGTATGTCTGGAAAGGTCTTTATTTCTCCTTCATATCTAAAGGAGAGCCTAGCTGGATACATTATTCTTGGTTGGTAGTTACTTTCACTTAATAGTTTGAATATTTTATTCCATTCCTTTCTCATTTGTGGGGTTTGTGCTGAGAAGTCTGACGATCATCTAATGGGTTTTCCTTTATAGGTTACCATCTTATTTTCCCTGGCTGCCCTGAAATTTTTCTTTGTCATTGATTTTTGATAGTTTTAAACAATGAGTCTTGGTGAAGACCTTTTTGGGTTGAGATAATTGGATGTTCTGTTGACTTCTTGAATTCCAAGTTCCAGTTCATTCCTTAGATTTGGGGAATTCTCATTAACAATTTTTCTGAAAACACTTTCTAATCCTCGTTCCTTTCCTTCCCTTTGAGAATGCTCATTATTCTTATGTTTCCTCTCCCAATGATATCAGCCAGTTCTTGTATTTCTCTTTCATTATTTTTCATGCTTTAGTTTCTCTTGTCTTCCTTCTGATTTATTTCTAAATTTCTGCCTTCACTATCACTGATCCTTTCTTCCATTTGTTTGACTCTATTTCCCAGCTTGCTATTTTATTTTTCATGTCTTTCAGTGTGTTCTTTATCTCCCAAAATTCTATTTGATTTTTTGAGCATTTTAATCTCCTTGATAAAGAACTGTGCCTGCTCATCTAGTTGTGTTATCAATTCCTGAAATTGTTGATATGATTTGTTTTGGAACTCACTGATTTTTTTCACAGGTTCCGTCCTGAATTCTCTGTTATTTAAGTTGTGTATTTCTATTTCTTTAACTTATTTTCCTAGAGGTTTTTCTCTTTTTTCTTAGATGCCTTGTCGCCTTGGTTTTTCATGGTGTTTAATGGACTATTTCTCTGCCTGAGCATTAATGGAAGTACATTATGCTTTTTTTTCTTTCCAGAAAGAAGATTTATTATATGAAGGTTTCTCTTTAGCCTGTTACATAGAAGGTGTTTTACTTTTGGTTTCTAGTAGGTAGTGTCTAAGCCTCTTGGGTTCCTGCTTTGTATAAAGTCTTAATAATGCCTTTTTTTTTCCTTATAGATAATCAAGCACTCTTGCTACCCTCCATCTCAGTCCCTGTCATTGTCATTTGCTCAAATTCCTCTCAGGCTCCGCAGTGTTTGGTCTCGGAGGTTATGGGAGTAGGGACCCTATAAGTTGGGGGATGAGCCTGCAATTCAGCCTCGTGTCTTGTTACCGAGGCTGGTTAATATCAGCTGTTATTCCTTTGTCATCCCCACTTCTCTGCTGTCCCTACTTCTCTTCTTTCTACCCTGATGACTGGACACTGCCGCCAACCAAGTATAGCTCACAGCTCTTCCAAGAAGTGTTGTTCAGTGAACTCATTTTGCCTTCTCCCCTCCCCTCTACTCCTACAGGGAGCTCTGGCTGCGAGAAGCAGCTTCTTTGTTTCTCCCAGTCCACCATTTGACACCTTGGGTTCTGACCTGTGGTAGGCCTTATTCACAGATCCCACTCTCAGACGTGATGATATGCACTTTAGGTGTTTTTTGTTGAGTTTTATATGTTCAGCTTATTGTTGTTTCAAGGGGAGAAATCTGGGGACATTTATGATATCCTCGAGACTTTTTCTTACACCTTAGTTCATTGAAGTCATAACTCCTTCTATAGGTTTTAATTTTATATGTGTTTCAGGCTATTTCCTTTATTCGCATGGACAACAAGACTTAACCTTTTATTTCCTTAGCAATTACTGTAAATGTCAATGCCCTAGATTCCAGATGTCAGTATTTTCTCCAGGGTGGCCAAACTTCTATGTTCACTTGCAGGCTTGATTTCAGCTTACAGTGTTTGTTTGTTTGTTTATGAGTTTTTGTGTGTGTTTTTTTTTTTTTGGTTCTGAGGAATTTTCCCAAATATATATATATATATTTTTGCAATCAGCCTTTTTATTAAAATGTATTTGTATTTTCTCCAGGGTGGCCAAACTTCTATGTTCACTTGCAGGCTTGATTTCAGCTTACAGTGTTTGTTTTTCTCCAGGGTGGCCAAACTTCTATGTTCACTTGCAGGCTTGATTTCAGCTTACAGTGTTTGTTTGTTTGTTTATGAGTTTTTGTGTGTGTTTTTTTTTTTTTGGTTCTGAGGAATTTTCCCAAATATATATATATATATTTTTGCAATCAGCCTTTTTATTAAAATGTATTTGTTGTTTGGAACCTGTGTCTACTTCAGGAAGATTGCTTTTCAGAATACAGATACCATAATACTGTTAAAGTATATCCTCATTCTCTCCTAAGTATGAGATCTTTCCCTTCATTAAATTGGACCTCTGTTTAACATATAATCTGGTCATCAAGCAATCAGTAAATAAGTAGAAATCTCATCCACATTCTTTAGGCTATGCCCTTGTACTTTTCAATATCCTAAGGACTTTTAGAATTTGATGAATATTTTTTCAGGATATTCTAGACCGCTAATTGTGACCAGTAGGCACGATCGAAACAAATATCAAATGCTGTTGGTGCTCTAGCATGTTACCAAAAAATAAGAGTGTGAATTTCTCAGTTTTATGGTCCTCCCCTCATGATCAGATAGCTACAGGTAATTAGGACTTGTAGTTTATTACTTACTAATTCACTGCACCATGACCAGTGACCATAATCATTGCTGAAACAATGAACTCTATCTCAGAGGAACACTGAAGTTCAGCTGGCTTTCTCACAATAAAACATAACTTTTGCTTTAGTATCATTATGAGTTTAATAAAATCTAAAATATTCCTGTGAGGTTGAATTTGATAAATCAAGTCAAGCTAAATAGTTCTAATCAGACTGCCCCTGTGGGTGCAGACCATGTACCTGATTCACATGTCAATCAAAGTTTGAATTTTCTGCCTGTAGTGGAGAATTCAAGCCAGGAAAAGGGCTAAGACCAGCCTTGGTGCTTGGCACAATACTATTACTAGGGACAACTATTAACAGCCACATCTGATCTTAGTTACTAAGTCCTGGATTTTTTTTTAACTCATTTCCAATACCTTGCCTTATGTGTGTTTCCAGGCTATATATAACCAGAGATGGGACAATTCCCATCAGGAAAAGAGAGAAATAAAAACAAGCAGAGAAGACATGGTACTCAGTCGGTGCCTATCTCCTGACTCTGACATGACCAAGCCTCTCTGGTTGTTTCTGACTTGCTCTCCCCTCTTTGTTGACTTCTTCATCTAGTGTTTCTCAAATTGTTGTATGCACCAACATCAAAAGAGAATTTGCTTAAAATATATTTTAAAAGTCCTCGTTCCACTTTAAAACTAATGAGTGAGAAACTGAGGATGGAGCCCGGAATACTTAGCATGTTTCTCAGGTGGTAACACAGATGGTCCCAGCACTATAAATTGAAAAACAGTCTTAAGTTCTGGGTCCTGGCTGACTGGAATTACTCTGATTCTTGGTCCTCTGATATTTGCTCACTTTGTTCTCTTGACTTCCTGTCTACATCCTTTCAAACTATTTGGCTCTGCCCTCGACTGCCTTCCAGCCTTTATCTAACTGGGCTGTAGGTCCTTGCTTCAGCTGCCCTGCTACTGAGGCCCACTTTATGCAGCTTGTTGCTACTCTCCCACCCCCTTACCACAGCAGATCACATCTGTGGTGGCCACAGAATTCAGCTCCTGACCAAAATCCTATGCGTGATTTTTTTCAGGTCCGACCACAGGCAATTACAAAGGCTTTACTTGGCAGGTCTAATGAGGGAACACTTCCCTTTCCATACCAGACTGTATACAACTGATGCATTAAAGTCTCTGAAGGGAATTTTTGTCAAGGACTCAAGCCTGTCTAGCTAGCCAGGCTCACATATTTTTGCTTTTCTAGTCCAGGCACTCTTCAGCTAAGGGGCCTCTGTTGATGTCTCCTTATGAGGGGAGGACTTGGAGACAGGTTTTCCCATTCAGATTCAGTGCTCTATACTTTTCTACACCTAAACCTCATTTCTTTCCCTTCATTCTCCCATGTTCAGCACACTGTTCACATGGGGGGAAAATGAAATAGGGGACAGTCTATGCCTTCTCCAGTTTTAGCTTTTTGCGTGTACTACTGCAGTAAGCGATTAAAGGCTTCATTGTTACTTTCACTATGGCCTGTTGCTTTAACTATCTACTTCAACACTGAATACCTCAGCTCTCTCTTCAGCTTAGTTGAGCTACTGACACTCATGAGAGAGCTTGAGCCCAAACTACTTACTTTCAGAAACTGTGTGAGATAATTAATTTTTGTTATAGTAAGTTGTTAACTTATGGGGAGATTTTCGACACAGTATTAAATAGCTAATGCTAGAACTTTCTCACTTATTTTCTTATGTACATCTGGACTTCCAATCATTTCAAAATGTTTTACCACTTATTATCCCATTTATTGCTAAATATAATAGCTACCATTTAAAGAAAACTTACTTTGTGCCAGGCACTGTATTAAGTACTTAATAGGCAGCGTCTGAGTAAATTACCACAACTCTCTGAGATGTATCCTTTTATTACCTCTGCTTTTTAGGTAAGGAGATTGAAGATGTTAAATAAATTGCCCCAAATCACATGAATTGGAAGTGGAGTCAGTATTCAAATCCTTGTTCCTGCCACTACAAGAAAATAGAACCCAGAGAAGTGACATTTTTTGTGGCTATTACTGGAGGCAAAACCAGAACTCCAGTCCCCTGATTTTCAATCTAAGAGTTTGTGAACAGATTTAGTATCTGTTCTCAGCTGCCAGCTGGTCAGAGACTTGTTCAGAAGTTTGGTGCCAGGAAGCCTACTCGGATGTCAAAGTTGTATACACCTATATCTTCCTCTGTTACCCTGGGGACAATAATCTGACTGGATATAGAGTCTTTGCATTCCGATGACCTGGATTAAAGCTTCTCTTTATGTCTTGACTACACTAGACAAAATTCGCTTCAGCATGACAGGAGAAATAGGATTAAGTTACACAAAATAGGGATAGAGTTAAAACTGTCCCAAGGACATTGTCTAGATGGGAAGATACACCCAGGGGTGGGTGGTATAATTGTGGAGAAATAGGAGGATTTTAGGAGTATGATTTTCAGGAATTAAAAGTTTATTGATTCATAAATTGGAATCCGTGATAATTCTGGGAAGCACTGAGCTAAAGCTATATATCATGGTAAAATAAGAAGCTGTATTTATCTGCATGTTTATAGGATGCCATTAGAAGGGGAAGGATTACAATTTTAGAGAGAACAAAGACTTCAAACTCTTAAATCTTTGGAGCACTTGAAATACTCTCTGTGGAATAAATTTGACCAGGCTCTAAAGGGAAGTTGTCATCAATGTCATTAGTTCACTGGGGAGTTTGCAGAAAATTCAGATTCCTAGGCTTCTCTCAGATACTAAATCCATAGACTTCCCATGGGCCTAGGAGTCTATTTCTTAAAGCAAACACCAGATTGTTCTAACGCAGTTGATTCATGCACAGTTGTTTGGGGATCTTTGCTAATTTAATTGTATAATCATGCATCTTATCCATTTATTTATCTATTATTTATTAACAATACATTAAAAACTTTTGGTGCCATAATAATTAAATTTTAGAAATGTTTTCAGAAATGTTTTATGAAATTTGCCATTAGTTCACACTGAAACTTTATCATTTGTTGATTTAGCACCACTGAAGTTATACCAGATTAGTAAAATTTCATTTGCAACTTGTATTTTCCCACTCCCCCAGACTTTAAAACTAGAATGATATTATAACTTAAAGTTAAAACTGTAATTTGAAGACTCAACCCTGCTCCAGGCTCTCAAAACAGTTCTCAATCAGTAAAATTTGAGAAATAAATGACTGCAATTATACCTTATGTCTGGATGTTTTAGAAATTATCTTTGTACCCAGCACCTGACTTGAACCCCAGTTCCAATAGCAGGATCATCCCAGCACAAGGGTCCTTCCTGGTTCCTTTTCAATTTCATTAGCAGTGTGTGTGTGTGTGTGTGTGTGTGTGTGTGTGTGTGTGTGTGTGTGTGTTCTGATCCCAAAGACTGAGATTCCAGCAGAGGACCAGCAATGGGTCTTTTGAGCAATTTGGCTTGGCCTCTGACATTGGCCTGGTACAAAAGTCCCCCAATGGTTCTCCTGTCTTCATGGATTACATTCTGTATCTACCAAGGAAACTTCTCTAATTATCTGCCATACTCTGCTGAGTTTGACTATCCTCTATGGCCTTCCTTCAACCCCGTTCAAGGTCTGATTGAGATTGTGTTTTTTAAAGCCTTGAAAATCACAAAACAAAGAATTTTCTGAAACATCATTTGCCATATTTAAGATATATTAAATTTCTTTACAAAAAACCTCTGAATTAATTTAAGAAATAAAATGGGCTGCTAAAATCACAACACTTGCATTTTTAACAAAATTTTAATTTTCTGTGTGTCTTTTTTTGTTTGTTTTTGTTTTATTTTCAGGAAAACCCAAAAATAATTTATGGAATTTACATTTCTAATTACATTTGCAGCATACTATAGGGTTAATTCAGAATACAGCCCCTCCACATACTTAGAAGACTGATAGCTGCCTGGCCAGCAGCCAAGGAAGGCAGTTTACAAAGACCTTTTAGTAGTGTCTATGGTCAAGGACATTTTCTACTGCTCCCGTAGATGTTATCTATTCCTATAACCAAGCATCACATCTTGTTCCCATCCATCTGAGAAGATGACTGCTCCCCCAATGAGATAACCTGTCCCTCTGCTTGTGTGCAGAAGAAACTCTGCTTGCACGTGGTCAGCAGCAGTTTTCCTTCTTGCATCTCTGACCACTGCTGCTGCAGCTTTCCTGCCTTGTGAGTAATAAATGGCATTTCTCACCCCTCTGGTTCTCCTGGTGGTTTTTATGGAATATCCAAACCCAGGTGCCAGTTTTAGGCCTGGGGTACCTGCATTACACATATAAAAATATAGTTTCTTAAAATGGCCTCCTGTCAAATATATATGATTTTTCTATTTGTCTACTGTTATAGTAATTGACTAAACACAAGATTGCACTGATTATGCTTTCCCTTTACAGGCATAAGCAGCTGTGTTTCTACTTTTGTGATTTTGAGGTTTTATTAAGAAGTTTTCAACATGTAACTCAAGAGCAGTAGTCAGTGTAAGCAGCCAGGCACTAGCTGGCAATTTTTTTTACTGATGAAGGGAATATTCCATTAACATTTACATGTGTCATGTAGAAGGAAGGATACATGGATGCACATATAAAACCACTGCAACCGTAATAATTGTAACAAATAAGAAGAAGACTGCTTACTTTTCAGGAAATAATGGATCAACAGTAAAAGACCTGAATTTAAGCAAGATCATAAGCCCATAAACCCATTACCTTTTACCTCTCTCTCAACTGAAAACTATGAATAGTCTTGTTTTTTGACTTACCAAGTTTGGTGTAAGTATCAGAAAGGGTGGAGGTAAGAAAGGCAGGCCCACTGAGGGGAAAGGGAGAAAGGCTGACAGAGAAAGCCACCAAGAGGTAAGGAGAAAATCTATGAAGAGAAATAGCCAGAAAAAAAGAAATAAAGGGAGGAGACAGGGGAACTGACTAAGGTAAGGAGAAATAGAATGGATAAGAAGCTCAAAAGTCATTCAGGACGTATACGTTATCCAAGCCTCACTTAATTACGGTTATTTATTTCTACAGTTATTTATTTCTACAGCCTCATGAAGAAAAATATTGGAAAAGGGGCTGGTTTAAACAACCTGGTTTAAAAAACAGAAAAGGTGAAAAACCGTCATTTAGGACAACATGGATGGATCTGGGCATTATGCTAAGTGAAATACATCAAATTGAAAAAGTTGAGAACTATATGATTTCACTTATAAGTGGGATATAAAACTAAAAGCAAGAAGCAACCAAGACAAACAAAAACTCAGACACAGACAACAGTTTAGTGGTTACTAGAGGGAAAGGAGGAAAGAGGATAGGTAAGTGTAAAGGGGGTCAAATATATGGTGTCGGAAGGAGATTTGACTTTGGGTAGTGAACACATAATGCAATATAAAGATAATGTATAATATAATCATCATCATCATCATCATCATCATCATCATCATCATCCCTGGTTCTATCATCTACCATCATGATGACCTATTTCACCAACACTTTCTATTAAACAAGCTTTCAGATTGGAAAGTTTAGTTGAATACGCCATTGGAATTCTAGACAAGTGACATTTGGGGATAAGAATTGTGGAAGTCTTTAGGGCTTTTCACAGATATTTCTGTTTCCCTTATTTCTGGGTAAATGGCAAGAATGCTCTTGCTTTTACCTTTGAACTCAGGTGTGGTCAAGCTACTTACTCTGGCCAAATGAGAATTGCAGTGATCAAGGCCATATTTTGAGATAGTATGGTCTTCATCTGTCTATTTTCTCTTGTTGGTTCCCCCATTTGTTGGTCCCCTCACTTGTTGGCCCCCTTAAATACTACATTAAGAACTGCTTAGTGCCTTAACTTTCTCTTATTTCCTTTAATAATAATAAAAAAATAAAGCTTTACATTTTCCTCACACTTTTCACTTGGTCTCAAGTTATAAAGTATAATAAAGTGTTTTTACATTGCTTTCTAAGATTGTAAATTTTCTTTTGATTTTCTCTTTGGTGTAAGGTGTATCTAATAATAGATTACTTAATTTCCAAGTGATACATTATTCATCAGTTTTTTAAAACATATTTCTAGTTTAATTGGATTATAATGAAAGAATGAGACCTGTAAGATATCTATGTCTTCAAATTTATAAGGTTTTATTTGTAGATGATTGTAACAGTGTAAAAAATGCATTGCAATAACATCTTCCTTGTTCACATGTCCCCTCTTTATTCCGGCCATTACTACTTTGGAAAATATGTTGTTATGGTTATTGGTATCAATTCCTCAGTAAGTCAGCCCCAAGCATAGGGCAGGGAGTGATATCTCCAGGTGCCAGCTGCCTAGGAGTAAATAGCTGCAAGGCTCCCAAGAAGAAAAATAGAACAATATTGCTGCTGGAGTACAGATAACATAGCTGTCCACCAGAAACCATATTTCTTTGTGCTAGATGCTAACAAGCTAACTTCTGCTTTTGTAATCTGCTTGCTTGCTTGATCAAGGCCAATCAGGATATAGTTTCGGGCTTTATAAGCTGCCTCCTCCGGAGGCTCGGGGCTGACTCTCTAGTGGGGAAGGTCAGTCGCCTGCTGGCTAATGAAGGCTGACTCTCTAGTGGGGAGGGTCAGTCTCCGGCTGGCTAATAAAGGCTCGTAATTAATCTCAATTGGCTCCGTGGGTCTTAGATTTGAATGCTCCACAACAATGATAATATATTTTTGTTTATTTTTTGCTTTTTAAAAAATTCGTTGAGGTGACCTCGGTTACTAAAATTATATGTTTGAAGTGTACAATTCAATAATACATCATCCTTATATTTTATTGTGTGTTCACCATCCAAAGTCAAATCTCCTTCTAACGCCATATATTTGACCCCCTTTACCCTCATCTACTGCCCCCCTTCCCTGTTTCCCTCTGGTAACCGCTAAACTGTTGTCTGTTTCTGAGTTTTTGTTTCTTTGTGTTCATTTATTGCTTTCAGTTTTAGATCCCACATATAAGTGAAATCATGTTGTTCTCAACTCTTACTGTCTGACTTATTTCACTTAGCATGAGTTTCTCAAGATCCATCGGTGTTGTTGCAAATGGTAATATTTCATCTTTTCTTATGGTGAGTAATATTCCATTATATAAATGTACCACATCTACTTTATCCAATCATCTATCAAAGGGTACTTCATTTGTTTCCAAGGCTTGGCCACTGTGAATAATACTGCAATGTATATTGAGATACATATACCTTTAGGGATAAATGTTTTCATATTTTGGGAGTAGATATCTAGAATAGGGATTATCTGGTCATATAGGTAATTCTACTCTTAATTATTTAAGGAAATTCCACGTTTTCCAGAGTGGCTATGTCACTTTACATTTCCACCAGCAATGTATGAGGTTCTTTTTCCTCCTCAATCTCTCCAGCACTTATTACTTGCCTTGTTGATGATAGCCATTCTAACAGCTGTGAGGTGATATTTCATTTGCTTTTTATTTGCATTTCCCTAATAGCTGGTGAAGTTGAGTATCTTCTCATATGTCTATTGGCCATTTATATGTCTCCTTTGGAGAAGTGTTTGTTCAGGTCTCCTGTGTATTATTTAATTGCCTTGTTTGGGTTTTTTTTTTGTTGTCGAGTTGTATATGTTCTTTATATATTTTGGATATTAGTCCCTTATTGGAGGAATTGTTTGCAAATATATTCTCTCATTCAGTTAGTTGCCTCTTAGTTGTGTTGCTGGTTTCTTTTGGTGTGCAGAAGCTTTTTAGTTTGATATAGTCCCATTCATTTATTTTTTATTTCCCTTGCCTTTGAGACCAAATTCATAAAATCCTCTATAAATCCAAGGTCCATGAGTTAGTACTTGTTTTCTTCTATGAAATTTATTGTTTCAGGTCTCATATTTAGGTCCATTTTGAGTTAATTTTGGTGTATAGTGACACATAGAAGTCTAGTTTCATTCTTTTGCATGTGACTTTTCTATTTTCCCAGCACCATTTATTAAAGAGGCTTTCTTTTCTCCATTGTATATTTTTGGCTCCTTTGTTGAAATTTAGTTGTCCATATATATGTGGGATTATTTCAGGGCTCTCAATTCTGTTCCATTGGTCCAAGCATCTGTTTTTTTGCTGATACCATGCTGTTTTGAGTATGGTCACTTTGTAGTATAATCTGAAGTCAGATAGTGTGATACCTCTGGATTTCTTTATTTTTCCCTCAAGGTTACTTTTGATATTTGGGGTCTTTTGTGATTCCACACAAATATGGTGATTTTTTTGGTCTATTTCTTTTAAAAATCTCATTGGAATTGATGGAGATTGCATTGAATCTGTATATTGCTTTGAATAATATGGCCATTTTAACTATGTTGATTCTTCCAATTCATGAACATGGAACAGATTTCCTTTTCTTTGTGTTTTCTTCATTTTCTTTAATAATGCCGTATAGTTTTGTTAAGTTTATTCCTAAGAATTTTATTCTTTTTGTTGCAGTTGGAAATGGAATTGTTTCTTCATTTTTTTTCCTAAAAATTAATTATTGTTATTATATAGTAACACAATGCAATTTTGTACATTGATTTTGTATCCCGTAACTTTATAGTATTTGTTTATTGTTTCTAACCATTTTTTGTTGGAGTCTTTAAGGTTTTTTATGTAGAAAATCATGTCATCTGCAAAAAGTAACAATTTGGATTCTTTATTCCCATGTTGAGATCTTTTATTTCTTTCTTCTTGCCTGATTGCTCTAGCTAGAACTTCTAATACTATATTGAGTAAGAGTGGTGAGAGTGGGCCATCTTGTCTTGTTCCTGATCTTAGAGGAAAAGCTTTCAGTTTGTCATCATTAAGTATGATATTAGCTGAGAGTTTATCATATATCACCTTTATTATGTTGAGGTATGATCTTTATATACCTATTTTATTAAGTGTTTTAATCATAAATGAATGCTATTATCAAATGCTTTTTCTTCATCTATTGATATGATCATATAATTTTTATTTTTTATTTTGTTAATGCGTGTATCACATTGATTGATTTGCATATGTCAAACCATCCTTGTGCAACCAACCATTGCAGAATGAATCCCACTTGATCGCGATGTATATTTTTAATGTATTGTATTCAGTTTGCTAGTATTTGGTTCAGGATTTTTACATCTGTATGCATCAGAGACATTGGTCTGTAATTTTCTTCTTTTGTGTTATCCTTACCAGTTTTGGGTAATGTTTGCCTCATAAAAGTAATTTAAAAATATTGCCTCTTCTTCAATTTTCTGAAAGAGTTTGAGAAGAACATGTATTAACTCGTCGTTGAATATTTAGTGGCATTCACTAGTGAAGCCATCTGGTCCTGAACTTTTACCTTTTGGGAGGTTTTTGATGATTATTTTGATTTCCCTACTGTTTATTGGCCTATTTAGATTTTTCTGCTCTTTGTGATTTTGCCTAGGAAGGTTGTATATTTCTAAGAACTTATTCATTCCTTCTAGGCTATTGAATTCTATGACATATAATCTTATAGTATTGTATGATTTTTTTTGTATTTCTGTGGTATCTGTTGTGAGTTCTTTTTCACTTCTGATTTTGTTTATTTGTATTTTTTTCTTTTTTTCCGCAGCGAGTTTAGACAGAAGTTTGTCAATTTTATTGATTTCTTTCAATAAAAATTTCAACAATTTTTTTTGTTGCATTAATTTTTTCTATTTGCTTTTGTTCTCGATTTTATTTAATTCTGCTCTAATTTTTACTGTTTTCTTCTTTCCGCTGGCTTTGGGCTTCATTTGGTCTTTTTCTTCTAGTTTTTAAAGATGTAATGATAGGCTGTTTATTTGGGACCTTTCTTGTTTCTTGAGATAGACCTCTAATGATATGAACTTTCTTTTTAGTATTGCTTTTGCTGTGTCCCAAAAGTCGTAATATGTTGTACTTTTATTCTCATTTGTTTTTACATATCTCTTGATCACTCCTTTATTTCTTCTTTGACTCGGTCTTTAGTAACAAGTTGTTTAATTTCCATGGATTGGTGGTTTTTCCCATTTTCTTTTTGTGGTTGATATGACATGAGCATCTAATTTTTGTGTTCAGAGAATATGCTTGGTATAATTTCAATCTTTTTGAATTTGCTGAGGCTAGTTTTATGTCCCAATATATGGTCTATTCTTGATAATGTTCCATATGCACTAGAGAAGAATGTATAATCTGGTGTTCTGGTCCTTTAAATGTCAATTATATTCAATTGGTTTAACGTGTCATGTAAGACTGATTTTCCTTAATGATTTTCTGTTTAAATGTCTGTTTAGATCTATCTATAGCTGTTAATAGATATGTCCCTTACTATAATTGTGTTTTTGTCATTTTTTCCTCTTAGTTCTGTTAGTAGTTGCTTTATATATTCTGGTACTCCCTGATTGGGAGCATATATATTGTTAAGTGTTATATCTGCTTGCTATATTGTCTCCTTTATCATTATTAAATGTCTATCTTTGTTTCTTGTTCCTTTTATCTTAAAGTCTATTTCATTGGATGTATATATGGCTACACCCTCTTTTCTTTCGTTGCTATTTGGTTGAAATATCATATTTTACCCTTTCACTTTGAGTCTATATTTGAGTCTCATAGCCGAGATGTGTCTCTTGACGGCACATATGGTTGGGTTTTGTTTTATGATCCAATCTGCTACTTTGGGCCTTTTTATTGGTGAGTTCAATCCATTTATGTTTAGGGTGATAATTAATATATGAAATTTTCCCAAAGCCATTTTACCTTTCATTTTCTGTTAGCTTGGTGTCTCTGTTGTTTCTTTGTTTTTGTGTTTCTGTAATAATAAAATAAATTATTTTCTAATTTTTCCCTCTGTTTTCTCTTTTTTTATGTTAGATGTGCCAGTTCTGAATTTGTGTGTATGTTTGTGTGTGTGTGTGTGTGTGTGTGTGCACACATGTGTGTATGGTTACTGTTACATTTGTGTGGGAAAAAGTGCTATATATACAGTAGTTCTTTTTCTTCTGCATGCATCTTATCTCTATTCTCTTTCGCAAATTGAGACCTTCACTCTCTTTCCTTTTCTGTTTTTGTTGTCACAAATCATCTCTATATATGCTGTAAGTTTATTTCTGAGTTGTCTTTATCTCTTTTGAAATGTTTTTACTATCTTAACCATTATGTAATTTCCTGTTTCTGTCTGCCTGTTAGTCATATTACTTTTTTAGTTTTGTATTTTTTGTCTTTTTGTTTCGGGTATAATAACTTCTTTCAGTATTTCCTGTAATGCAGACTTGTGTTAGTAAATTCCCTTAGCTTGTGTATGTCTGAAATGTCTTTATTTCTTCTTCGTTTCTAAAGGAGAACTTTGCTGGGTATATTATTCTTGACTAGTAATTTCTATCTTTCTGTAGTTTGAATATTTGATTCCACTTCCTACTAACTTTTAGAATTTCTTCTGAAAAATCCCATGATAATCGAAAAGGTTTTCCTTTATAAGTTACCATCTTCTTTCCCTGGCTGTCTTGAGAATTCTTTTTTGTCATTTATTTTTGGCAGTTTTAAGAACGTGTTTTGTAAAAGATCTTTTTGAATTGAGATAATTAGGGATTCTGTTTGCTTCTTGGATTTAAAAATCCAGTTCTTTCCATAGGTTTTGGAAATTCTTATCAATTATTTGTTTGAATAAGCTCTCTGTTTTCTTTTTCCTCTTTTCTCTTTCTGGTATATCCATTATTCTTATATTGCTCTTACAGGTGAAGTCAGATAGTTCTTGTAAATTTTTTTCTTTCTTCCTTTTTTTTTTTCTCTCAAGACTCTTTCTTTTTCAATCAGTGTGAATTCCAGATTTCTGTCTTTGATATTGCTAATTCTTTCTTCCATCTGGTCAGATTTATTTCCTATTCTTGCTATTTAATTCTTCATCTCTTTTATTGATTTCTTAGGCTCCGGAGGTTCTATTTGTTGTTTTTTTTAAACAAGGTTTATTTTTTCTGGTAAAATGTTCCTTTTGTTCGTTGATTTTATTTCTGTTTGTTAAACCGTTGAGTTTCTTCAGAACTGCAATCTTGAATTCTCTGTCATTTAAATCACACATTTCCATGTCTTTAAATTTATTTTATAGAGATTTTGAAATTTTTTTGAGTTGTCTTGTTACCTTGGTTATTTATGGTATTTAATGAATTATTTATCTGCCTAAGCATTTATGGGAATGAAATTCACTCTCTTTGTTTAGGGTGATACCTCTATTTAGCAGTTTGATAAATGTGTCTTTCTTTTATTTTCCAGTAGGTGGTGGTGAAGTACAAGTTTTTATTTTTTCTTGCATTGTTGGCTTCTCAGACCTCTTAGGGGCTAGTGAGAAAATGCTATGTATTCCCTGGGGAGCTGAGCAGCTGCTCTGCGACAAGGTCGCCTCAGTCTCCAGGCACCACCTTCCCAGGTTCTCATGATGGGAGATAGGGTTCTGAGCTCATGAAATCCCAGTTCTTCCTCTGCAACCAGATGCTCCAACTAGCTCTATACTGCCCATGGAGTCTCAGGTGTCTCCACTGGGATCAGCCCAGATGGGTGTGGGCAGCGTGGGCTGGGAGAGTTCACTCTTGCATTTGTGACTTTGTTCTTCCAGTATTGGTAGCTGCCAGACCTCAGCTGCCTTGCCTCTGTATCTTCACTCCTGTATTGGGATCAACTACAGTGTATCTCAGCTGCTCAGAAACTATCTTTCTAATTCTTTTGGCTGCAGGAGTTGTGCTCTGTAACCTGACATTCACTGTGACAGCTTCCCCTGGGCTTGCTACTAGCTCCGGGAGGGTAAGAGGAGGTGATTAGGTTTTTTTTCTGCCTGGTAATGGTGGCTGCTAGACCACAACTGCTCAAACTCTGTTTCATCTGTCTCATTGCTGGGTTCAGCCATAGTATGTGCTGATCACTCCTGCAGGAATGCTCAAGGCTATAGAAAGTGAACCTGTAGCCCTATTCCTCCCCAATTCTGAGAATTGCAGTGAGCTTTGGGCTTTATTCATAGCACCCATATCCACTCTTTTTCCTTCCCTACTCCATTTTTCACTCTGATTTGCCCATCTTCAGATGTTCTGATGTGTAGATCTCTTAGATATGTTTGTATATTAAGCAGGAAATCCTTTGTCAAATTATTGCTCTTCGACCTGTTGTAACTTCAAGGGGAGAGACCCGGAGAAACTCACCACCATGCTCTTGACATCACTCTCCTTAGAGAACATTTTTTACTGGGAAAACTTCAGCAATATGGTTGGATTCCTTCTATACCTTTAAAAAATGTGATCTCATTTAAACTAATATGTGAAATCTACTTTTCTAATTTATTTAAAATTGAGATTAAACATTAATATATCAAGACATTAGATTGTGCATACACTATAATCTTTGGGGATTATGTTGAATCTCTGGTGGAATTCTCTAAGCTGGACATCGAAGTCTGAGTCAGAATGAATCTATAGGAGCAGAGTCTTTAAGTCTAGTTTGTGTATTTCCTGTACAAATTATCAAAAGTGGCAACAAATTTTATCTTATAAATCTATGTGAGAGAAAGAAATGTAAAAATAGTTTTCGTGTGTCATTGACTAGAAAAAAAAATAACCTTGGAAACAGAAAGCTGAGTTTTTTTCATAACTTTACCACTTACCAGCTGTGCGACTCTCAGTAAAGTATTTAATTATCCTAAGCCTAAGTGTCCAGATTTGTAAATGACAATAAAAGTATTTACCTTTGAGGTTGTGAAATTGAGCAAAGGAAGATAACCAGCACTGTGTTTTACGTAATGATAATGAAGAAACTCAATAAATTAGCTCCTTCCCTCCATTCCTTTCATGAATAGGTAGTATAATGATTTTAGAGGACTAGGTGCTGATCCTAATTCCCTCATTGTCTCCCTGTGCTTCCACTTACCCACCTGTATTAAGTTACTGGGGATCATGGCATTCTCCGAATTTTCTTGTGAGGACTAAGTGAGAACTTTCATATGCAGTACTTAGAACTCTGCCTGACACATATGCTAAGTGCTCAAGGAGAATGTTTATTATTATTAGTGATAATAATAATATGTAAAATGGCATTGAAAAGCAGAAAATTAATTTTTCCTTAATCTTGCTATATTAGGCATAAATTTAATGGGGAAAAATTCTGTTCTTAACAAAAGTCTCTTTATGCATTTGAGAGTGATATCATCATTTTAGGAAATGCAGAAGACACTGTGGTTGGTGGAATTTGTACCTTTCTTCATTTTTCAATTTCTCAACACAGAGTTCATATAACTTTTATAGTCAGAAAAATATTTACTTATAAATAAAAGCACAAGGCAGCATAAGATATTCAAAAAAATGGCTTATGGCACTTCCTGATATGAACTTAACAATGTGTTATGTTTTCAGGATGGGAGTACATATGTATTTTACATGATGCTGCCACTGGAAACACTTTCAGATAAATGTACTGTGAAAAAACTAGTGTATTATACTCTTACGATTTGCACATTTTAAAAAATTCTAAGCAACAGCTCCTCAGGTTTGCCTTTGGTATGGAGGAAATCCTTGCAGCATTTCTTAATTGCTGTATAGCTTTTTATTTTTATGGAGACATATTACAAATGAAAATGACTCTCATAGAGCTGAAAGATAAAAGTGGTATCAAAGTACTTATTTTATTATTTTTTTTTTTAATAGCAAGCTTTGGTCTAAGTTTAAACTAAGACACAGAAGTTCTTTCTGCCCTTTTAATAATATCATCCATGACATTGTGTAAGTTTCTTGAACCTTACCAGTGCCTCTGAGAACTGACCAGTTCAAAAACAAATAAGCTGAAGCAAGTTTGCGATTCTATAATCACACATTATATAGATTCCAACACAGTACAGCTCCAAACCTTAACTAGAATAGGAGTTTAATATTTGAAATGGCAGACACATTCTTTTATTTTACAAACTAACTATAGTTCCCTTTCAAAACAATGACACATACTGCTTTTGGGTTCCAGGATACTGTGAAATTTTTTGTCAATCAGTTTACATTCCTAATCAGTTAAGAACAAATCTCCTGGCTTCTGGGTAAAAAGTTGCATTCATAGCCAAGAAAGGCAACATAGGTAGAAAAATTACAGGGCTGACTCCAGTAGCCTGTCCCTATTGTGATGTGTTAAGGTACACCAAATTATACAGAAATTCATTTTAAAATTTGCAACCACTGTTATATTTTCCAATGCTACAAGTTATGTGTCACAATTTTAAAGTCCTTAAATAGATACTCATTTCCAGAATGAGTATGTATTTTAATCTTGACACTACTGATTCTAAATATGCTTATTAGACCTGCAAGAGGTACCGAGGCACCCAACACATTGAACCAAACCAAACACAGCTCATTGTTCTGCTTCAACCATAGAGATTTTTTTTTTAAATCTCTTTATTTGGTCTAAGGTCTCCCTCTATTTTGTGGCATTGGCTAAAGTCAAAATATATAGAAGTCAGAAGAAAGCAGAAGGCTTTTAGCTGACTCTACTTATTCCAAAACTACATTGAGACTCATCAGAAAGAGAAGGGACCTGGATTCAGCTCAGACTTCTAGGCGCATTGCAGGGAGCTTCTCTACTGGGAGTCACTTAAGCACTCTGTGCCTCAATTCCTAATTAATGAGATAAAATAAACCAGCATGAACTCCTGAGGTTATTTTCTCATTGCTAACATTCTGCCTAAGTTCTGGGCAAGATTTCTGGGGATTGACCCAGAAACACTTGGAGGAACAATAATTCACTCTTTTCTGCCTATAAAAAACAAACAATAAAATATCGGAAATAAAATAAAATTTAAAAACAAATAAGAGAAAAATATAGTAACATCTACTGCTATTTATACTTAATATTTATAATGGTTTTTGTAAGTCAAAATTACTATCTTCCCAAATTTATTTTTTTAATTCATCACTTTCCTCCATTTTTTTGAAAGACTTAACCCTCTTTATTTTGTGCTCATCATTCAGGAAAGTCTCTCCTAGCTGGGGTCTTAGTCCTACTTTTATTCTCCTTCTTCCTGAATATGACTGTTTCCTACTTTAGTTTCTCTTCCTTCTTCCTCATCTCTATGTATTTACTATGCTATAAGGTTCAACTTCACTTTCTCTGCTCTTTTTTCTGTATATTCACTTACTTGGAAAAATTATACTTTCTCACCTATTAACTTACATTTTCTATGTTAAAGATTCTCCAAATCATATCCACAGTGCAGGTTTCTCATATCACATATGTCTGTCTGTCTATAGGACAGATGTTTATATGTCATGACATCACATCATTCTAACATGTCTGAAAGTAAATCGATCATTTCCTTCTTCTCCTTTTGCCATAAAAAATCCAGGCTAGATCATCTCTCCAGTTTTTCATTTTCCCTAATAACACTACTCTTCTCTCAAGTACCTAGCCTCAAAACATTTGGAAATTTTTTGGTTGTTATATATTGCTTGGGTTAAGAGGAAGTCAGACTGCTTGTGTTCAAATCTCAAGGTAGCCATTTACTAGCTTTATGACCTGGGAAGGTAATTCAATCTTTCTGTGTCTCAGTTTCCTCATTTGTAAAACTAGAATGATTATAATACCTACCTCATAAAATTGCAAGAAATAAACTGTTACTATATTGTAAAATGTTTAGCGCAGTGTCTGGTAAAGTGTTCAGTAAAAAATAGCTAACCAAGTAAACAAAAACAAAGTATATTAACACCAGGAAAAAACAAACTGCATAAGAAAGGAAATGTAATAATGTATATGTGGTTCATCCCTGAATAACAATTATTTCATAATGATATAAATATTGAATGTGCACTTAATAAAAAATTGTGGAACAACTACATTGGATGAAGTTACTGTATTTGTAGTGTATGTTCGGTTGAGATTGTGTGTGTGATATTTTGTGTCTGAGAGAGATGTATATAAGAGTGCTAAACTATCATCTTCCATTGTAGAAAGCCAATATCTAATGTCTATAATAAACATCAAGAAATAGCAATATATCGATCCTTTGGAAACATGGCGGAGTGAGAGATGTCCTCAGATCGCTCCCTTTGAAATAATAATAAGATGAATATCTAAAACTTAACAAAAAACACCCAAGTTATACACCAGCATGTCTGAGAATGTGATCTGTGCATAAGAGCTACCACGGATCAGAGCCCTGGGTGTCAGGTGGTGGACTCGGAGAAAAGAAGCTGCCTCTTATAGCCACTGGGGCTCCTTGCAGGAGGAGGGGAGGGGAGAAAGTGTGCGGACTTCCCTGATCAGCCTCCCTAGAAGTGTCAGAACTTCTAGCAGCCGGCAGCAGGGCCCAGGCATCAGGGCAGAAAACAGAAAAGCAGAATGGGACTGCGGAGAAACAACAGTTGATTTTTACCTGCTGAGGTTGCAAAACCAAGGCTGAGCCGCAGCCCCCAACTTCCAACTCAGAGGGCCCCTCCCCCCATACCCTCTGAGACCAATCACGGGGGAGCCCCAGGGGAATTCGAACAAACATTAGGAAACTGTTGCTAATAGTGACCGAGACTGAAACTGAGAGTAGCAAATGTGATTAAATATCTGCAAGAAAATAAAAAAGACTTTTAGGCTTTATATAAAGCAGGGATCCAAGAGGCTTAGACACCACCTACTGGAAACCAAAAGAAAAGCACCTTTTTTTTGCAGCAGACTAAGGAGAGAACTTTATATGATAAATTTTCTTTCTGGAAAAACAGCAGAATACACTTCCATTAATGTCCAGGCAGATAAATAGTCCATTAAATGCCATGAAAAACCAAGGTTACAAGGCATCTCAGAAAGAGAGAAAAAAAATCTCCAGAAAATAAGCTTATAGACATAGAAATATGTGACTTAAATGACAGAGAATTCATGATGGTACTTCTGAAAAAACTCAATGAGATCCAAAACAGCTCAAATCAACAATTTCAGAAATTGAAAAAATAACTAGATGAGCAGAGCAAGGAGATTAAATCCCTAAAAAGGAACCAAATAGAACTTTTGCAGATGAAGAACACACTACAAGAGTTGAAAAATGAAATAGCAAGCTTGGGAAATAGAGTCAACCAAATGGAAGAAAGGATCAGTGATATTGAAGACAGAAATCTAGAAATAAATCAGAAGGAAGAAGGGAGAAACCAAAGAATGAAAAATAATGAAAGAGAAATTCAAGAACTAGCTAATACCATCAGGAGAGGAAACATAAGAATAATGGTCATTACTAAAGATGAGGTAAAAGAACAGGAACTAAAAAGCATTTCCAGACAAATTGTGGACGAGAATTTCCCAAATCTAAGGAATGAGCTGGAGCATGGAGTTCAAGAAGTCAACAGAACAATTATCTCAATCCAAAAAGGCCTTCATCAAGACAGATTGTATTAAAGTTATCAAAAATCAACAACAAAAACAGAATTCTCAGGGCAGCCAGGGAAAAGGAGATGGTAACTTATAAGGGAAAATCCATTAGATTATCCTCGGACTTCTCAGTGCAAACCTTACCAGCCAGAAAGAAATGGAATCAAATATTTAAACTACTAAGTGAAAGGAACTACCAACCTAGAGTAACACTTTGTAGTATTATTTGAAGTCAGGCAAAGTGATACGTCCACCCTTGTTCTTTTTTTCTCAGGATTGCTTTGGCTTCAGGATATTTTGTGTTTCCATAGAAATCTGATGATTTTCTGTCATTTTATTTTAAAAATGCCATTGGGATTTTGATAGGGATTGCATTAAATCTGTATATTACTTTGAGTAAGAATTTCTATTTAACTATGTTGATTCCTCCAGTCCTTGAACATGGAATATCTTTTCATTTCTTTGTGTCTTCTTCAATTTCTTTTAATAATGTCTTATAGTTTTCAGTGCATAGTTCCTTGATATGCGTTGTGAGGTTATTCTTAGGTGTTTTATTTTTTTTGTAACAACTGCAAAATAAATTTTTAAAATTTCTTTTTTTGAAAATTCATCATTAGTGTGAAGGACTCCTGTAAATTTTTGTACATTGATTTTATATCCTGATACTTTACTATATTTCTTTATTGTTTCTATTTTTTTTTTTAGTGGAGACTTTAGGTTTTCTATATAGAGAATCATGTCATCTGCAAAAATTGACAATTTGATTTCTTCATTCCCAAATAAAATGCCTTTTATTTATTTCTCTTGTCCGATTGCCCTGGCTAGGACATCCAACACTATTGAAAAAGAGTGGTGAAGAAGACAGCCTATCTTATTCCTCATCTTAGAGAAAGTTTTAGTTTTTCACCATTAAGTATATCAGCTGAGGGTTTGTCATTATGGCCTTTATTAGGTTGAGGCATTTTTCTTCTATACCCATTTTATTAAGTGTTTTAATCATTAAACGGATGCTGCATCTGGTCAAGTGCTTTTTCTGCATCTATTGATATGATCATATGATTTTATCCTTTATCTTGTTTATGTGGTATATCATATTAATCAATTTTCATATGTTAAACCATCCCTGCGTCCCTGAAATGAAACCTACTTGATCATGGTGTATAATCTTTTTAATATTTTATTGTATTTGATTTGCTAGAAATTTGTTTAGGGTTTTTGAATTTGTATTTGTAAGAGATATTGGTCTATAGTTTCCTTTTTGTGTGTGTTATTTCTACCAGATTTTATCATTAGGGTGCTGTCGGCCTCATAAAATGGGTTAGGAAGCATTGACTTTTATTCAGGTTTTTGGAAAAGTTTGAGAAGGACAGGTATTAAATCATCTTTGAATGCTTGGTAGAATTCACTAGTGAAGCCAGCTGGTCCTGGACTTTTACTCTTTAGGAGGTTTTGATAATTGTTTCAATTTCCTTAATGTTTATTGGTCTATATAGGTTTTCTAGAAATACAACTCTTGAAGCATCTCAGTGTAAACCTATAAATATAGTTGCTCAGACTGAAGAAAAAATAAGAAATTAGTGGTTTATTTTAAAGCACAAACTGCTGTTCTGGCTCTAAGGCTCTTTGCCAAATACAGATACAAATCTTAATTATCTTCTCCACAAACATTAGTAATAAAAAGCCCTAACTATCTAAACAAATAAACTTATTTTAACTGTTATAAATGAGTGAAGTTTTGCCATATTATACTGGCCTCATGGCAAAAATTTTAAAAACAAAACTATCAGGTCCCTTTCAACATGTTCATGTGTTAATTATGTGTTATTTTATACCTCAGAATATGGAGAATTTGTCAATGAGCTATTTAATTGGGTTAAAGGAACTGAGCCCTTATATAAAAATTTCACAAAAATATAATAGAATCTAATCTAAATGCTATCCGGGATCATGTGATCTGATAAATTATTTGATATTAAAGTTGGTTTGAGTTTGGTTTGGTTAAACAAGAATGACTTTAGAGTTATCAACATTAAGTATAAAGTTTTATTCCACCTGGGTTTATTAATCAAATAATTTCAGGTTATCTGTTATAAAATTCATCAACAGAAAAATTAGCTTGAAATAATAATAATTGACTTTGATGTCTTTTTTTTTAGTTAACTGGGCCCAAAATTTATAATCAGAATCTAGCAGCTATTGTTTATAGAAGCTTCTCATACTGCCTATAAGGGAAAAGATGCAGACAGAGCTTCCAAGCCTCCTGCAGTGACTTCGATGTCTTATGAGTTTTCATGGGTAATCTAAACATAATTGTTAAAGATTAATAAACTAAATATATGGGAGTAAATTTAACTTTTGGTGGTGAACACACAAGGCAATATACATATGACATTGTTGAATTATACACTTGAAACATGTAATTTTATTAACCTATGTCACCTCAATCAATTTAATTTAAAATAATAAAATAAACTAAATAGATGTAAAGAAAATAAAATGTTTAGGTGAAATATTTTTATCAATAATTATTTATGTTATATACACTGAGAACTGTTTATCAAAATCTTTTGGAACTTGAAACTTTAGAGTTTTGCTAAGTTACATTAAATGATGTCACATTAAATTTATTAATATATATATTATTTCTAAATAAAATACTGAAACATTAATTGTTAAGTGTATCTACTTTCGACTTCTTATTTCAGGGAAACTAAAAGATAAATCCAGATCTATAAATAAATGTTTTGTGCTTTGTTGAGGAAGCATATGTTTCTAAAAATTATTAAATACGTTTGCTAGTAAAAGAACTTATGTTTCTAGAGGATATTAAATGTATTCATAAATTTGCCAATCTAAAGAATGCTATTTGCTTACTCTTTAGTTGCCACTAGATATTAATGTTTCTCAGGATTTAGAATTATAGTTAATATGGAAGAAAATAATATGTGCTCTCAGTAGAAGAAGATATAAGGTATGGAAATGCATTTTTGAAAGAAATTAAAAGAAAGTAGTTTGTCCTAATAAGTTGGTTATTTCTAAATGTGTAATAAGAGGAAAACTAAGAGGGACAAGGAAATTTGTGGAAGATTTGTGGAAAAGGAAACAAGAAATAAATTTTGTGCATAGTCAAACTAAGATTGGAATTGATTTATTTAACTTTATTATCAAAGTACACTCCTAAAAAAATTAGAATTTGGTCTTCTCTCTTTGCTAAAAAGGACTATTTTCCTGTATTATTTGTGTGCTATTAATAAGATATTATAAAGGGAAAGCAAAGGTTTTGTGTTTTATTAAAATGATTTTCTGCGTTCTGTATCATTAGGTCTTTAATTGCTTAGGTAAACCAAGTTATCTTAATATTAAAAGAGCTAAATTTTATTTATAACTATTTAACTTATTTGCCTGTGAAGTGTTTCATTGTTACCACAATTAAATATATAACTATTGTTTCACAGTAAATTATGATCTTATTTGACTGTTTTAAAATTTTGATATATTTAACAATCTTCCCCCCTTAATCAAAATTAGTTTTTTCCTTAACGTGGATATAACTTTGAGGTTTTTCAGAAGGATCACTGAAACATTTCAAGGAAAATTATATTTATTAAAAAGGTGATTCAAACTAGACATATTCAATACACTAAAATTATATAGAAAGCATTGCCAAATAAGAAAATTATGTTGTATGCTTATATTATTTTTTATTAAAATAAATGATCTAGAAATTATATTAAATTTCTAAGATGTATAATGTCCTTATCATGTTTTCATTTGCGATTGTAATTTCAAATAAAAAATATTGTTTGTTGGATGTGGTTCTATAGTGTAGTGGTTAGCACGTCTGCTTTACATGCAGAAGGTCCTGGGTTCACACCCCAGTAGAGCCACAGTCCATGGTCTATGGCCATGCCACCCTGAACAAGCCTGATGTCTGCTCTCAGAAGTTAAGTAGAGTTGGGCCTGGTTAGTACTTGAATGGGAGACCACCAGGTGCTGTAGGCATAAACGATAATTACATAATAAAAAAATTTAAAAATATTGTTTTTTGCAGAGAAATAAGCAAATTTGTCAATTGGATTTTAATCAGAACTTTAAGTCTTTATCGTTTATAGCAAGAGTCCCCAACCCCCAGGTTGCAGACCTTACCATCAGTGGCCCATTAGGAACCCAGCAGCACAGCAGGAAGTGAGTGGCGGGTGCATGGAAAAAGCTTCATCTGTATTTGCAGCTGCTCCCTAGCACTAGTATCACTACCTCAGCTCCACCTCAGATCATCAGGCATTAGGAGCTCCAGTCCCTGGTGCCAAAAAGATTGGAGGCTGTTGATTGATTTACAGAGAGTCATTGTTTTACTCTGATACTTATTTAATCCTCAGAGATATTCATGGAGCAGACTATAATATGTAGGTTTCTAATAAACTTTTAGATCGTACCATAAAATGGGTGAGGATTTACAGAATTCTGAGAAAAAAATGGATTCATAAAACTGCTAACAAAAAGTTCAAGACCAATAAGAATTGGTCACATGGGGCTGAATGAACCAATGCTAATGATTACAATTTTGAGTTTTTATTTGAAATATTGCTGGTTCTTTAATATTGGTTTTCCAGAATAAGGACACCTTTGCTCTTATACTGCCTATGACTTAGAGAAATTTGGTAAATTATTTTCATGGTAATGTTGTTATTTGCATAAGTTCAGTAAGAATCTATTCTTGTAACAGCACACAATTGAAAATTGGTTACCTTATCAATGCTTTGACTGGAATATCATATTAGAGAAAAACATGTACCGATAGATACAGATATGACCAGACAGCTGTGAGGAATTAATAGTGACTATGGAAGCCAATAATCCCTTTGGAAATATCAGCCTGGTACCTTGTCAGCAGGGTTCCCAACAGTCTTACTAGGTAAGTAAGGAAGGTAATTTCCTGGCTGGTAAAGGAACCTCAGGATATTTGGGGGACCTTGAAAAGAGAAGAATTCACCCAAATGTATAGGCATTAGAAGCAAAGTCTTATGTAAAGTCCTTTCCTTGGTTTTTCTGGCCTCAAGTTCAATCTGAAAATTCCTTATGAAAATTCCCAGCAGAGCAGATTTTAAAGTCTATACGGCAGAGTTGTCCACACTGAGCCTCCAGCAAGTCATGAGTTACAGTTCAGATATTCTTACTCTAGCATTGGTTTCCTCTATGGTTTCTGCTGGTGAATCTGCGCAGATGGCTCCATGGCTTGATTAGTCTATGGAGAATGCATCTACTTGAGCCTCCTCTACCTCATTTCTGTGGGATTTTAAGAGCAAAGACAGCCTCTCCTTTAAATTCCTCTTAAAAAGCAGAGGGAGAGTTTGGAGAAATATGGCAAAGTGAGAGACGTCCCCAGCTCTTTCCCCCTGAAACAACAATAAACTGAACAATAAACTTCACTAAACAAAAAACAGCCAAATTGCACACTGGCACCTCTGAGCGTGGGATATGTTCATAAGAGCTACCATAGGGATCTAAGAGGCTTAGACGCCACCTACTGGAAACCAGAAGAAAAGTGCCTTCTTTGCAGCAGGCTAAAGAGAGCCTTTATATAATAAATTTTCTTTCTGAAACAAAACAAAACAAAACAAACAAAAGTAGAATACAATTTCATTAATGTCTAGGTAAAGAACTAGTCCATTAAACACCATGAACAACCAAGGTGACAAGGCAACTCAGAAAGAAAGAGAAAAATCTCCATAAAATAAGTATATATATATATATATATATATATATATATATATATATATATATATATATATATATATAGAGAGAGAGAGAGAGAGAGAGAGAGAGAGAGAGAGAGAGAGAGAGAGAGAGAATTCCCAATGGTACTTCTGAAAAAACTCAGTGAGCTCTGAAACGAGTCATATCAACAATTTCAGGAATCAAAAAAAATCAAGGAGATTGAAACTCTCAAAAAGAACAGAATAGATCTTCTGGAGATTAAAAAAGAAAAAAAAACACTGCAAAAGTTGAAAAATGAAATAGCAAGCTTGGGAAATATAGTCGACCACGTGGGGGAAAGGATCAGTGATATTGAAGACAGAAATCTAGAAATAAATCAGAAGGGAGAAGAGAGAAACCGATGAATTAAAAATAATGAAAGAGAAATACAAGAATGAGCTGATACTATCAGGATAGGAAACATAAGAAAAATAGGCATTATCAAAGGGGAGAAAAAAGAGTAGGGACAAATAGTAGACGAGAATTCTCCAAATCTAAGGAATGAGCTGTAGCTTGGAATTCAAGAAGTCAACAGAACACCCAATTAACTCAACCCAAAAAGGCCTTCATCAGACACATTGTATTAAAGTTATCAAAAATTAATAACAAACATAAATCTCAGGACAGCCAGGGAGAATAAAATGATAACTTATAAAGGAAAATCCATTAGATTATCATCAGATTACTCAGATCAGACTTTACAAACCAGAAAGAAGTGGAATCACATATTCTAACTATTAAGTGAAAGGACTCACTAGCCTAGTATAGTGTATTTAGCTAAGCTCTCCTTTAGATGTGAAGGAGAAATTAAGACCTCTACAGACATACAAAAAGTGAGAGAATTTCCTACTATGAGGCATGCACTACAGGAAATACTGAGAGGGGTCAGCTCACCTAAAACAAAATGACAAAAAAAATTTACATAATTAGGAATAAGGTGACTATCAGGCAAATAGAAGAAGAGTGAAACCCTTACTAAGAACAGGGCATTATGAGCATAAATAATAAGAGAATTGCTATAGCAAAATAGTAGTGAGTGTTCAGCATTCATAGGGCCAAACTGAGAAACAATGACTGAAAAGGGAAGAATTCAAAGATCCAGATTCACAAAGGGGAATGGAGACGAGGCACATGTACAAGAAAACGAATGACAGCATATATATGTATGTATGTATATATATATCACTATTTGTAATGGTAACCATACACCAAAGATTTAGAACTTTTGTATATATGACATAAAACAAGAAGAACCAGAGGCAAAACCACAGAAGCCAACTCAAAGAAAATGAAAACACAAGGACAGGAAAGCAATTGAAATGCCAAGCTACCAGAAAGGGAAAAAAAATGACTTTAAGAAGACCTGATGTCTCAATAATCATCCTAAATGTAAATGACTAAACTCACCAATAAAAAGGCACAGAGTTGCAGAATGGATCAAAAAACAAAACCCAACCATATGCTGCCTCTAAGGGACACATCTCAGCTCCAAAGACAAATACAGACTCAAAGTGAAAGGTTGGAAAATGATATTTCAAGCAAATGGCATTCAGAGAAAAGAAGACAAAATAGACTTCAAAATAAAAAAAGGTAAAAAAGATCCTGAGGAACACTTCACAACGATATAGGGTATCATGCACCAAGAAGACATAACACTTATTAATATCTATGCTCTCAATCAGGGAACCTCAAAATATGTGAAGTAATTACTAACAGAACTAAAGGGAGAAACAGATCAAAACACTATCACAGTAGGGGTCCTATATACCTCACTTTCAGAAATTGACAAATCATCGAAACAGAAAATCAATAAGGAAATAAACATTCTTAAATGACACATTGGTACAATTGGACATAATTGACCATTACAGAGCCTTCCATCCCAAAACAGCTGCTTATACATTCTTCTCTAGTGCACATGGAACAGTCTCAAGAATTGACCACTTACTGGGACACAGAGATAACTTCAAGAACTATAAGAAGGCTGAAATCATACCAACCATATTCTCTGATCGTAATGCTTTGAAACTAGAGAGCAACTGTAAAAAGCAAGCAGAAAGAACCACAAATACGTGGAGATTAAACAATATAGTATTGAATAATAACTGGGTCAGAGAAGAGGTAAAAAGAGAGATCAAGAGATACATAGAAATAAATGATAATGATAGTACACATATCGAAACTTTTAGGAAGCAAAAGAGGTCATAAGAAGAAAGTTCATATCATTACAGGCCTGTCTCCAAAAACAAGAATGAGCCCAAATAAACAACCTAACACTTCATCTTAAAAACACTAGGAAAGGAAGAACAAATGAAGCCTAACGTCAGCAGGAGAGAAATAATCAAAATTAGAGAAGAAATAAGTGAAAATGAAAACAAACAAACAAACAAAAAACAATAAAAATAAATAAATGCAACAAAGAGCTTGTTCTTTGAGAAGGTTAATAAAATTGACAAAGACCTGGCTAGACTTACTAAGAAAAAAAGAGAAAGAACACAAACATAATCAGGGACAAAAGGGGGAAATTACGAATGACATTGCAGAAATACAAAGGATCATGTAAGAATACTATGAAAAAGTATATAATAACAAATTTAATAATCTAGAAGAAATGGACCAGTATTTAGAAAAGTACAACCTTCCTAGATTAAGTCAAGAAGATGTGGAAAATCTTCAGCAGTATGGAAATTCAAACAATCATCAAAAACTTACCAAAAAGTAAAAGTCCAGGGCCAGATGGTTTCACTAGTGAATTCTACAAAACATTCAAAGATTAATACCTATTCTCCTCACGCTCTTCCAAAAAATCGAAGAGGAGGCAATACTTCCCAACTCATTTTATGAGGCCATTTATTACTCTCATACCAAAACCTAGTAAAGATAATACAAAAAAAGAAAACTGCAGACTGATGTCTCTCATGAACACAGGTGTGAAAATCCTAAATAAGATACTAGTAAACCAAATTCAGCAACATATTAAAAAGATTATACACCACGATCAGGGGGCTTCATCCCAGGGGTATAGGGATGATTCAAAATACACAATTTGATTGATGTGATATACCACATAAACAAATTTAAAAAAAAAAAGAAACATCAATAGATGTAGAAAAAACCTTCAACAAAATACAGCATCCGATTATGATCAAAACACTTAACAAACTTGGTATGGAAGGAAAGTACCTAAATATAGTAAAGGTCATATATGACAAACCCTCAGCCACTTAATGCTGAAAAACTAAAATCTTTCCCTCTAAGATCAAGAACAAGGCAAGGCTGTCCACTGTTATTCCATATAACATTGGAGGTCCTAGTGAGTGCAATCAGACAAGAGAAAGATATAAAAGGCATCCAAATAGGAAACGAAGAAGTCAGACTGTCACTATTTGCAGATGCTATGATTCTCTATACAGAAAACCCTAAAGACTCCACGAGAACACTACTAAAAACAATAAACAAATACAATAAAGTTTCTGGATGCAGAATCAACGTTTAAAAATCCATAGCGTTTCCATACTCTAATAATGAAGTGTCAGAAAAAGAAGTGAAAAATAAAATTCTGTTCGCAATTGCAATAATAAGAATAAAATACCCAGGAATAAATCTAACAAAACATGCAAAAGACGTATATAATGAATACTATAAGACAGTATTAAATGAAATAGAAGAAAATAAAAAAGAAATGGAAAGATGTTTCGTGTTCTTGTGTTGGAAGAATTAATGTAGTTAAAATAATCATATTACATAAAGCATTATACAGATTTAATGCAATCCCCATCAAAATCCCATCAGCATTTTTTTAAAGAAATAGAACAAAAAAATCATCAGATTTTTATGGAAGCAAAAAAGACCCCAAATTGCCAAAGCCATCCTGAGAAAAAAGAACAAGTCTGGAGGCATCACTCTGCCAGACTTCACATTATACCAAACAGCGACAGCAATCAAAACAACATGTCATTGGCAGAAAAAAAAGAAACATGGACTAAGGGAACAGAATCGAGAGTCCATATTTATATGGGAAAATAATTCTTGACAAAAAAACCAAAAACATACCGTGGAGAAAGGGAATCCTTTTCAATAAATGGTGCTGGTAAAACTGAAAAGCCACCTGCAAAAGAATGAAACTAGATTGTTGTCTATCAGCACACACCCAAATTAATTCAAATAGATTAAAGACCTGAATATAAGACCTGAAACAATAAATTGCATAGAAGGAAACATAGGAACTAAACTCATGGACCTTGGACTTAAAGGGGATTTTATGAATTTGACCTCAAAAGCAAGAGAAGTAAAAGCAAAAATAAATAAATGGGACTACATCAAACTAAATGCTTCTGCTCAGCAACAGAAATCACTAAGGTAAAGAGACAACCATCCAAATGGAAAGATACATTTGCAAGTAATACCTCTGAAAAGGGCCTAACATCCAAAATATACAAAGAACTCATACCATTCAATAACAACAACAAAAAAGTGATCCAATCAAAAAATGGGCAGAGGACCTAAACAGACACTTCTCCCTAGAGGACATACAAATGTCCAACAAATATTTGAAAAGATGCTCAACATCACTAGCTATTAGGAAAACGCAAATTAAAACCACAATGAGATACCATCTCATATCTGTTAGAATAGCTATAATCAACAGGACAAGTAATAACAAATGTTGGAGAGAATGCAGAGAAAAAGGAACCCTCATACACTGCTGGTAGCACTGCATATTGGTACAGCCACTATAGAAAACAGTATAGAGGTTCCTCAAAAACTAAGAATTGATCTACTATATGATCCAGCAATCCCTCTACTGGGTATTTACCCCAAAAACTTCAAAGTCCATATCTGAAAAGAAATTTGCACAACTATGTTCATAGCAGCATTATTCACAGAGGCCAAGATATGGAAGCAACTGAAGTGTCCTATGATAGATGATTGGCTAAAGAAGCTGTGGGGCATATATGCAATAGAATACTACTCAGCCATAAGAAGAGATAAAATAATGCCATTTGTGACAATATGGATGGACCTCGAGATACTCATGCTAAGCAAAGTAAGCCAGACAGAAAAAGCTGAAAATCACATGAAATCACTTAGATGTGGGATACAAACCTAAAAGCAGCAAATGATTAGGACAAAGAAACAGAGACTCATTGACATGGACTATAGACTAGTGGTTGCCAGAAGGTAGGGATGTGGGGGAAGGGGGAGACAGATGGGTTTTAAAGGAGGTCAAATATATGGTGACAGAAAGAAATCTAACTATGGGAGGTGAACACACATTGTAAATAAATATATAGATATAGATATATAGATATAGATATAGATATACTTTACTGTTAAAGTGTACAGCTAAAACTTATTGGATTTTGTCAACCAATGTCACCATAAAAATAATTAATTTAAAAAATAAAAAATAAAAATAAAAAGTCTATATGTTTAATTACTATTCTGGCTACTCCTATGTAAATAACAGGTCAAATTTATTAAAACTAAATTTATTTCTCAAACAAATTAGCCTTAATTTGGCTATCTTTGGTAAAAATGAAAGTAATTATAGAGATAAAAAATTATGTATCTATAATACACCTTTGTGGAAATTAAATTCTAGTGATTGGATTCTGAATTCCTCCAATAATCGGCTATGACTTTCCAAACCTACATTTCTAATTTTTCTCTCATCCCTCTGACTTGAAATTATTGAGAACTAAACTGCCCTTTCCCCAAAGACATGAAAGCAAAAGTTGAACAACTTGATACTAACTTCAGAAAAATTACCACAACAGCTCATATATATACAATCTTCATGCCTATTGCAAAACAAAAATATTACCAGAGACATTCAAATTGCAAAACAGAAAAATCTGCCAGATTGTCACTGCTGCCTTCCCTCCATCTGAAGATGCTGCACACTAGACATCTAAAAATCCTGACTGGCTGCCTTCGGAAGTCAGAAACTGGGATGATAGTCTGCTTTAATCATTAATCATTATTTATTTTAATTCCATGCATATGCCTCATGTTAAATACCTGATTGTACTATAGTCTTAACTTTGGGAGCCGCTTGCACCATTGTATACTGAAATGACAAACAATTGTTTAATTGAACTGACCTATTCTCAAGATATAGTGGTTCTAAAGTTGATATACAATGAAGTCTTCGTTTGTCCTTTCCTGATGCTTCGACCTAACCATTGGCACAAATAGAACATGACTTTAACCCGTACTTTTCCTCTGAAGAACATTTAGGCCCAGGGAAGACATTGCCGTGCTGGTAATGAGGGGCTTTAAACTGTTTTGTTTGATCTATGATGTTTTCTGAAAGAAAAATTCTGATCAAAAGGAAGAAGGGCAGAAAGAGTGGTTATAGGTTATATGTAAAATGGAGTCACTTTAGCTGGTTGCTAAAATGATAAACATTATGAAGGTTTGTGTATGATGCAAGAGGAAGACTCTATTCTTATTCTAACTAGACATGGAAATTAAACTTTTTGAAATTTCCAGTCCTTCATCAATGCCTGGATATACATCTGGACATATCCCAAACCACCAGATAACCCTCTGATTATCCCCAGAAAGACTCATATATATATCTAACTTATGTACTATGGAGAGCCGGTTGCAAGTTGACAAGGTTCTTGCAATCTGTGAGGTCAACCAAGGGTTGCGTCACCTCTAGAACCCTCCTAAGAATGGGGGAAGTATGAACTAATCAGAGAAAAATGCAGTGTTACTCCAAGGCAGGGATATGCTCATAGCCTTGAGCAGATGGAAATGCAAAATGTTATAGCAGGGTGTATAAGTCAGGTGGGGATAATCTTATTTTAGTTAGCAATTGTATGCTCTAGTATAAAAGCAGCTTGCAAAAATAAGACTGGGCCACTACTCCATCACCAGTGGATAGTGGACCTCCTGATCCTAGCTTTCTGTCTTCTTTCTTTTCTCAATCTCCCACTGTTCCCACTCAGGTTTATTTTCCAGAGCCACGCTGGATGTGGCAGGATTTACTACTCGCTGGATGCGGCAATGTGCCCAGAATTCTTGGTACCCATATTCTGGTTTGCCTGACATTCATCATTCAGACTTCCTGACATCTGACTAATAACCATCCTGTATCAGTCCTAAGGCTAAGAATGTAGGACTGATAATTCTCAAAAAATGTACTTTTAACTATAAGTACTTTTCATTTTTCCTTCTTCTCTGGAACACTTCTGGATTTTTGCCTACCTATGTTCCCTGTTTATAAATTCTAAGACCCCAAATAAATCTCTATTTACAGTGAAACATCCAAAATCTTTATAAATTTGTTCAACATAGATATTAGATGAGTTAAGAAGCGCCAGGTCCTGGCTTTTCCAGTACAATGCAAATACCTCATTAAAACCCCTAATCAATTCAAATGCACATATTTCCACTGACGGCTTAGCTAAAAAAGCTAAGGATCTATGCCTTGCCAGGGTGGAGACTTTCTGCTGACCAGCCATGATTCTTTCACTAAGAGACACCTAAAGTCTTGACTGCTGGAGAAACCCAATTTTCTAGCTGCACATCCAATTAAGGACTGATTATCCCCAGGTGGGGGAAGTCTCCCTCCACCTCTTAAGACTGTATAGGTGGTTGGGAACTACCCCAAGTTTCCTTGTCTACGGGGTACCATGTTCCAGTGGTATGCATATGTAAGGAGCATGCAAGGGCTGCCATCTCTCTGGCTCACTGAAACAA
The DNA here is from genome assembly GCF_014176215.1 of Rousettus aegyptiacus. Classification (NCBI taxonomy): domain Eukaryota; kingdom Metazoa; phylum Chordata; class Mammalia; order Chiroptera; family Pteropodidae; genus Rousettus; species Rousettus aegyptiacus. The sequence goes on from NW_023416288.1 coordinate 75,248,550, forward strand.
GAAATAAAGGCAAATGTTAAGAGTCCAGGGGTCCCAGGATTTGTCACTTTGAGTCCAGAGCAGATCCTAATGAAAAGTCCTAACCTTCTCAAATGTGCATATTTCCCATGAAGTCTCAGCCAGAAAAAACTGGACATACTTGCCTTGTCAGGATTAGGCTAGTGGTTTTGCTGGCCATGTTTTTTCACATTAAGAGACACCTAAAATTCTTAAGTGCTGGAGAAGCCCAGGACCTCACCAGGAAACATGTAGAAATGGAAACTATTGCCTCCTTGAAGGAAGGCTCACTCCACCCCTGAAGGCTGTGGGAGTGGTCGAGGACCTCCCCTAGTTCCTTTGCCTGGAGGGTACTGGCTGCCAGAAGTTCACTCATGGAGTGTTTACTGCACATGGGTAGACCCTTTAGTGGCAGGCTATTCTGAAGCCAGGAACAAGAGACAAGTATCTGGAGAGGAGGGGGGTTCCAGGCTCTGGCTTTTCCAGTGCAAAGCAGATGCCTAGTTGAAAGCCCTAACCTACTAAAATGTGCATATTCCCTCTGTAGGCTAAGCTAAAAATAGCTAAACATTCAGTTCCTTCTTAGGGTGGGCTTTGGATGGCTGGACATTTTTTCCAAGAACCAGGCAGGTATAGGGAAAGGCTTAATTTCAGAAGCTAGTTTTTTGAAGGACAAGGCTTATGCCTAATTGGAAGGCTTACCTACATAAATATGCATTTTTCCCTTGAAGCCAGAACTGGGATAATCTGAACTGCCTTGCCAGGGTGAAGCCAGGTGCCATAACCAAAGTTCCTTCTAATGAGAAACACCTGGATATCTTGATCACTGGAGAATCTTGGGAACTGTTCAGAAACCAAGTTCCAATGGAGACCAACTAGACTATGGCTGCTTTAAAGCTGTTGCTTCACAAGGATCTGGGGAAGGGACCAAGGCTATGGAGGGAGTTATAAACATTTACAAAGAGTCCCCAGTCCTGGATGGCCCTTTGCACCTAATGAGCAGGCACAAACCATACAGCTTTTTAACACTGGACACCAGAATCAGGAAAGTGCAGGAAACGTATGGGTACTAGGAGTTGCTCTTGCGGGTACAGATCATAGGCCTAATTTAAAGCCCTCACCTATACATGTAAACATTTCCCCCAAGAATGCTGAGCTCTGAGGAACTGGATTGACTTGCCAGAACTAAATCTATTTGCACAGCCCAGTTTCCCTCTGATAGAAACCCTTGAGCTCTGATGTCTGCATAAGCCATAGACCAAAACGGTCAACCAATCTAAATGGGACTTATTGGACTGTGGTCACTTTGGAGCTTCTACCTCTCAACAATTTCTGGGAAAGGTAAAGTCTCCCTTCACCCTGAAGTTTATGCAGGAGTCTGTTAATGATTGCAAACAGCCACCTAGGCCTCAAAAACAAGGCAGTTGTAGTGAAATGGCTCTTGGAGTTGGCTCTTGGGTGGACAAGGCATAGTCCTAATTAAAAGTGTTCAATTACACACATGCACATTTCTCTTTTGAAGCCCAAGCTGAAAAATCTGGACTGCCTTACCAGGGTAGAGCCAGGTGGCCTAACCAAGGTGCTCTCTAATGAGAAACACCTGATGTTTTGATGGCTGGAAAAAGGACCCCATCTGGCAGCAAGTTCAAATGAGTACTGACTGGACTGTGGCCACTTTACAGCTGCTATATCACAACAACTTCTGGGATAAATGGAGAATCCCTTCACCCCAGGAGGGTTGGGAACCATTCAGAAGAGCTACCCGACTCCAGTCCTAAAGGGCCCCAGCTGCCTTAGTCCCCTATTGTGCATGCACAAACCATGCAGGTTTTGGATATCAGGTACTACTAAGCATGTGTAGGGAGAGGCCAAGTCCCAGAAGCTGTGTTTTAGGTGGACAAGGCATAGGCCTAAATAAAAGACCTCACCTGCACATATGTGCTTTTCCTTCCCTGAGGTCTAAACTGGGAGAATCTGCACTACCTTGCCAGGAGTAAGTCAGGCAATACAGCCAAGGTTTCCTCCAGTGAGAGATACCAGAATGTTTTGATGGCTGGGGAAGCTGGTAGTCCATCACAGTACAAGTCCAAATGGAGACTAAGTGGACTGTGGCCACTATAAAGCTAAAGCATCACAGTGATTTTCAGAAGAAATGGGGGCTTTCTTTATGCTGGAAGCTATGTAGTGAGTTGGGAACTGGCCCTAAGAGCCCTCCAGTCTTAAAGAGACTCTGTCTACTCCAGGCACATATTCATGCTTAGGCAATGCAGGTCAAGGATATGGGTACAAGAAACAAGCAGGTTTAGAAAGAGATATGGTCAAACAAAAAGAAAAACAAAACAAAAAACAAAAAACCTGGTACTTAAGGAATTAAGGTATAGGCATAATTAAAAGCTCTCAAATATACGAGCATTTCCCATTGAAGACAGGGCTGGAGGAATCTGGACCTCCTTGCTAGGGTAAAACCAGAAAGCAAGGCCAAAGTTCATTGTAATGAGAGATACCTGGATGTCTTGATAGCTGGAGAAGCCAGACAAATCACCAGGCAGCAAGTTTAAATGGAGATTAACTGGATTGTGACAGCTTTAAAGCTTGTACCTCACATTAATTTCTGGGAGGGGTGATGGTTCCCTCTACCCTGGGGTCTATGCAGCAAGCTGAGAACCATTCAGAAAAGCTTCTCAGGCTTGGATGCCCCAGCTCCACTAGGCACCTGTTGAGCATGCTCAAACCACTCAAGTTTTTGGCGATGGATACCAAGAACTGGGCAACTCTAGAGAGATGCTAGGTCCCAGGTGTTGGCTGTTGTGGGGACAAGGCATATGCCAAATTAAAAGCCCTCATCTACACATGTCCATTTCCCACTGAAAACTGAGCTGGGAGATGCTGGACTGTCTTGCCAGGGCAAAGTCAGGTGGCCTGGCCAAGTGTCCCTGCAATGAGAGACACTGAATATCTTGATGGCTGAAGAAGCTTAAGGTTTTATCAGGCAACAAGTTTAATGGGGGTTTACTGGACTGTGGTCACCTTAAATTTGCAGCCTCACAATGTTATAAGAGAAGGGTTAAGGCTTCCTTATCACTGAGAGCCATTCAAGGGACTGGGAACCACTCTTAAGAGCTTCTAGGCCTGAAGGGCCTGAGCTGCTCTAGTCACCTTCTGCACATGCACTGACCATGCAGGTCTGAGGCACAGGGTAATAGGAAACGAAAAGCTGTATGAAGAGGCCTGGTTTGGCTCTTGGGTGAAGTAGGTAAAGGCCTTGTTAAAAGACTTAACCTAAACATATGTTTATTTCCTTATTAAAAACTAAACTGGAAGAACCTGTACTGTCTTTCCAAGGGGAAGCCAGGTGGCCAGACCAAAATTCTTTCTAATGAAAGACACCTGATATCTTGATAGCTGGAGATGCTTTCAAGTTCAAATCAGTACTGACCAGACTGTGGCCACTTTAAAGCTTCTGTATCACTATAGTTTATTTCTACGAATGGTAGAAACTCCCTCTACCCAAGGGGCTATGCAGGGGATTGGGAATTTTTACAAAAAGTCCCCCAGATTTGAATAACCCAAGATGACCCAGTTGCCTATTACACATGAATGGGCCACACAGGTCCTGGGCTTTAGGCACCAAAATCCATGCAAGTACAGAAAGAGTTTGGAGCCCAAGAGCTGACTTTTTTGGGGTCAAGGCACGGACCTAATTAAAATCCTTCAGTTACACAAATGTACATTACCTCCACAGTACATAATCTCCACTGCCTGGCCAAGACGAGGCCTGGCAACTTGCTATGGTTCCTGCCAATGAAAGACACAGGTGTCTTGATGACTGAAAAAACTGGGGACTCCAATCAGAGAGCAGGCCAAATGGTGACTGAGTGGACTATGGCTACTTTAAAGCTACAGCCTCAGAACAATTTTTAGGAGAAATAAGGGTACCTTTTATGCTGGGGGTATATAGGAAGTTGAGAGTTGCCCCATTAAGATCCCTCTAGTCTTAAAGGGGCCCATCTGGCCCAGGTACGTATTGTACATGCATAGGCAATGCAGGTCAAAGGCTCTGGTAACAGGAACCTGGCAGGTGTAGGAAGAGGCCTGGTAGAGAAGGTGACAAGGCATAAGCCTAATAAAAAGCCCTCACTTACACATGTGGATGTTTTTATTTTAAAGACTGAGCTGGAAAAATCTGCACTGCCTTTCCAGGGCAAAGCCAGGAAGTCAGGTCTCAATTCCCTCTGAGAGACACCCGGATGTCTTGATAGCTAGAGAAGCCAAGGACCCCATTAAGCAGCAAGTTCGAATGGGGACTTACTAGGCTCTGGTGGCTTTAAAGCTGCCAGCTCAGTGATTCCTCGGAGTTGTGGGGGCTCCCTCAATTCTAGGGGCTACATAATAGATTGGCAACCATCCAGAAGTCAGCCAGACCTGGCAGGATTCTGGCTGCCCCATATGCCTGTTTTCCATGCTCAGATTGTGCAGGTCTTTGGAGTCCAGCGCCAGAAACAAGGCAGGTATAGGAATAGGCCAAGTCTCAGGAGCTGACCTTTTGAGTGACAAGGCATAGGATGAATTAAAAGCCCCCACCTACATATATGTGCCTTTCTCCATAAGGCTTAGCTGGGTGAACGTGGGCTGCCTTTCCAGGGAAAACTCAGGTGGCCCAGCTAAGATCCTCTCTAATGGGAGATACTTAAATATCTTGATGGCTAAAAAGCTAAAACCCCATTGGGCAACAAGTTTAAATGGGGACTGATGGGACTATGGCCATTATAAACTTGTAGCCTGAAACAACCATTTCCAGAAGTAGGCGCTCCCCTTATTTGGGGGCTATGTAAGGAATTGGGAATCCCTACAAAGAGCCCCTTAATACTAAAGGAATTGATCTCTCACAGGCACCTATGATGCTTGCATGGGCAACACAGGCCAGGAATACTAGCACCAAGAACCAGGCAGCTGTAGTGAGAGGCCTGGTCCCAGAAGCCATAGACTAATTAAAATCCTCATTTACATATATGCACATTTTTCCTGTTTAGACTGAGCTGGGAGAATCTGGACTGCCTTGTCAGGGTGAAGCCAAGCAGCCAGGTCAAAGTTACCTACAGTGAGAGACACTGATATCTTGATGGCTAGAGAAACTCATGATTTCACAAGTCAGGGAGTTTAAATGGAGACTATCTAGACTGTTGCCACTTTAAAGCTGCAGCCTCACAATATTATACCAGAGGATTGGCAGCTCCCTCTATGCAGAGAGCTATGCAGGTTTTGGGAACCATCCTGCTTTATGCACTTATTGCACAGATACTGGCTAGGTAGGTCCAAGGTACAGGGCAACATGAATCAAGCAAGTGTAAGGTGAGGCCAGACCCCAGAAGTTGCTTGTAGGGTGATAAGAAATAGGCCTAATTAACATCCCTAACCTACTAATATGTGCATTTCCTCCATGAAGGCTGAGCTATAAATTTCTGGACTGCCATGCCAGGGTAAGTCCAAGTGAGCTGGCTTTGATTTCCTCCAGTGAGAAACACCTGGACTTTTGATGGCTGGAAAAGCATGGGTTGCCATCAGGAACAAGTCTAAGTGAGAGCTTTGACTGTGGTTGCTTTAACACTGCTGACTTGATGCTTTTCAGGAAGGGTGGGGACTCCCTTTACTCTGGAGGCTGTGCAAGTGATTGAGATCCATCCTCTGAGCTGCCCAAGCCTAGTGGACCCTGCCGCCAAAGGTCTGTAGTCAGGGAGTTTACTGGGCACAAGTGGGTTGCCATAGGTCCTGGGCACCAGGGATCAAGAAGAAGGCAGGTGTACGGAGAGGCTGAGTCCAAGGAACTGCCTTTGGCTTTTGGGGATAACAAGGCATATAACTAAATCAGTCTTCGACAATAGGTATATACATTCCCAGATTAAGGTCTGATCTGGGAAAACCTGGAATACCTAGCTAGGGTGAGGCTAGGTAGGCTGGCCAGAATTTTCTCCAGTTAGGGACATCTAAACATCTTAATGGCTGGAGAAGCTTGGGATGCCATCAGGTACAGGGATGAAGCTTGGGATGTCCAAATGGAAATTTGGATTGTAGCAACTTTAAACCTGCTTCCTTATAATAACTTTTGGGAGGGGTGGGGGATTTTTCTATGCTGGAGGCTATATAAAAAGTTGGGAGCCACTCCCTGTGCCCCCAGGCCTAGAGGGCACTAGGTGACCAAGACTGGTCAGAGGGCACCTACTGCACATCTGCAGGTTGCCACGGATCTGGTGTATCAAGGTAATCCTAATGGTTGGAAGAGGCTGAGTTTGAGGAGCTGCCTTTCTTTTGTGGACAACAAGGCATGTGCCTAATAGAAAGCCCTCACTACACATATGCACATTTGCACCTTGAAGCTTTAGCTGAAAAAAGTCTGAACTGTTTTGCTAAAGAAAGCCTGGCAGGCTGGACACAGTTTTCTCCAATGATAGAAACCCGAATATATTAATGGCAGGTTAAGCCAGTCCCCACCAAAAAGCAAGTCCAAGTGGAGGCTTGGACTGTGCCCACTTTAAATCTGTTGCTTCACAACAATTTTCACATAAGGTGAAAGCTACCACCCCACTAAAGCCTATACAGGGCATTCAGAGCTGCCCTTGTGTACCACAGTATAGAAGATTTCAGCTGCTCAAGGCTGGCAGAAGGGATGCCTTCCATACATTCAAGGTCCAGGGCACCAGGGACCAGGAGCAAGACAGGTTTTGGGAGAGGCTCAATCTCAGGAGGTGCCTCTGGCTCTTGGGAATAACACAGCTGCAGAGGAAAGACTATTCCATGACATGACCATTGCTTAACTGCTGTCAGACCTGTCAGCTAGATCCTAACCAGAACATATTGCTTTCAAAAAATCCCTATAGAGATTGTCTGATTAACCCTTCCCCTAGGCCCAGAGCATGATGGTTTGTACTGGTTCCTGAAACAGGCCATTTCCCTGCATCCAAGCAATACTGTAAGGCATTTTCCCCCCTATCTGGGTTGGGCCATATACCAGTACTCCTATCCATCCTATCCTATGTAACCCTAGTGCCAGCCACATGGCACAGAGGATATCCACGTTTTCTTGCTGCCACCCTAGATGTACCCTAGATGTAAATTCTCTTAAAAAAACCTCAACCTTGTGCTGGAATTATCAGCCTCTTCCTACAGTTTCTAATCCTGAGGAACTTTGCATAACAGTTGGTGAGCCAGCCAGGAGACCAAAGGAATGGGCATCCATGGGGAAAATCTTGAGTTGGCCATCTACTTCCATGAGAGGGGTAGCCCATACATTAGATACATGTGGATTAGAGCATGAGTATGACAAGGACACCCTGGAAACGCCAGTCAATTTTATTCATTCTTTTGAAGAAATATACATTATACACTGAGGCAAAGAAGTAAAGCGCATGGCTGCAGCTGTGGGCTAGCCCCTCTTATGGCAATTTGGCTGGTCATCAATGCCTAGTTAGAGGCAGAAGCCAGGATTAGAAAATTAGAAGTGGAACTCAAACTAAGATAATAGAATGTCTATAACTCTGTTAGCATTGGTATTGGATCATGAATGATATATCTATTTTAGGTGATATTTTGAGGCTTCCAAATGCCATCAGGACTCTAAATTAACCAAGACACATGAACAATCAATCAAAAGAAGTAAAAATGGCTTCTGAGGCTTCTTATTCTTCTTCCCCATCTTCTTTACGGTGCAGACGTTTGGCAGCAGCCATCTTGTACTGAGATTCTCCCCAGATGAAATGCCTCTAGGCAAATCTGCAATTTTTAATTCAGGTCTTGTAAAACCACTCTCTTTACTTTATGAACTTTCCAACTTTACTGTGCACACTTGCTTTCTTGTGTGTATGTGTTTGTCAACAAGTCTACTTAAAGGGTACTGTTAAAAGAGAGCATCTCAAATCTTTCAGAGAAAATGAAATGCATTCTTTGATTAATTATAAATTGATATTTTTAAAAGGTTTTGCGAATAAAAAAATGGGGCCACATACTAAATCTGACAAGCTCAGGAGAGGCTACATGGTGGGCCCTATAAACTCAGAGACTGAAATTAACCACATAGGATGATCTGAACATAAAAATTCCTAACTAAAAGCAGGTCATGGTAAATAGTCACATAGCTTTCTTGACGAAGGTCTTTACCTTAAGCCTGTCTATTGTCTTTTTCCATCTAAGATAACATACCCTTGGAATATCAGAGTAATCCCTTTTTTTCAGAGCCTTCAGGGCACAACCCACCACTGCACCAGAGCATAAGACCACAGAACCCTTCATGGTTATCACGTCCTCTGCATACCATCTCTATGTGCTGTAAATGTTAATGATTAACTGTCCTGTACCCACTAATGTAAAAGAAATATGTATCCCTTTGTTTTATTTTATATCCAGATTTCTCCCCATCCCTCCTTTGCTTTCTCCTACCCCTTAATCTACCACCAATGGATGTCATGTAAACCTCATTACATTTCCTCTTTTGATCCTCATGTATAAAATAAGCTGCAAAACTCTCATTCTGTGGAGCATTTTCTTAATCCATTGAGATTTTGCTTCCTGGGGATTGTCATCAGTTTGGCTTAAATACACTCATTAAAATTTTATACAGGTTTGGACATTTTTACTTTGATAGCTTTAAAGGAATGCTTACAGCATGCAAAGATTAGCCATCCTAACAAAACCTTAACTTAGTTCATCTGGCAGAAACATAATTTGGATCTGGTTTTGCTTTTGAATGTTGTATTATTTTACTTCGGGTACAAAAACTAGAGTTTTTTTAATGTAAGAAACATCCAAACCTGTAGATAATTTTTATGAGTTTATTTGAGCCAAACTGATGACATATGCTGGGGAGCAAGATATCACATGTCCCAGAGAATAACAGTTTTGCGGTTTCTTTTATGAGTTTGAAATTAAGGAGGAGATTTAAGGAAGATTAGATGAAGGTGGGAGGAAGCAAGGTGGAGAGTAAATTACAGGATAGTTAAGATCATTTGCTCTCTTGTGGGGGGTTACATGTTAGAGGAGTGGTCTGAAAAGAGGCATTTCAGAGGTATGTTAACCTAGATGCACAGAAATAATGGACAGACCTTGTTTAATGCGAAGATAAACCTTTTAGTTCCATGTCTGGGGTGTGACTACCCACTGTGACTACATACCTGTTAGAAATTTATAATCAGATCACCCTGTGGGGTTAGTTTCCATAGAACATGCTTTTTTCATGCAAAGTTACCCCTTCTGGTCATCAATCAATCCTAAGAATGACCAACCTTCTGGTCAGATAGTGTAACCTCACAGTTCCTATCTAAGAAATCTCAGTATTGACATTGTCTTGATGACCACTGGAGATGGGGCAATACTGTAACCATGAGATATGAGTTGAATTTATATTTCCCCAAAAAGAGAAAGGCAGGTTAACGGGAAGCAGTCAGGTTTTATGGATTATAATGAAAAAACAAAAAACGACAACAAAAAACAAAAACAAAAAACAACAACAAAAAACCCCAAAAAACAAAAAAACAAAATTGAGTCATTTCTATCCTGCAACCTATCATGATCCAAGTTTTGCCTTCTCTCTCATTGATCTACATTTGGCATCTAGTATAACATTTATATAAACCGGTGGACTATATAGGAAAAAAAGACCCAAGAGAACATGTGTTAACTATTATTATGACTAATATCATTAGAGGACAGACAAAGACAATTAGACAAAATGGATTCTAAGTTCAATATCAATCCATATGTATACAGCTTTTTCAAGGTCTTGGATAGTTGTATACCTCTCATGTAAGGAGCTTCTCATCCTAGATGAGTCTTTGAAGTTCACTGTAGGTGGAGGTGAATGTTAAAGACAAGAGTAGATGTCCATTTGTAGTTATGCACCTGATATGGTTCCTTCCAATGAGGTTGAAAGAGTGTCTTTTATTTGACATCCTTTCTAAGAACAAACAAAACAAAACAACAACAAAAACAACTCCAGGTTGTCGTGGCCGCCAGCCCCCGAAAGACACATGGACCACCAGAACTTAGTGAGTTATAGGAAACACTCTTTATTTAGCCAGCTGGGTCTGCCAGGGGTACACAGACCCCAAATTAAGCAGCCCTAAAACGTAGAGGTAAGGGTTGTTAAGCCCAAAATCTCATTCTTCATTCTGTCTAAACAAAAAGGTCTATTTTTCTTCTATTCACTACCTGTCGACCCACAGGTTGGGTGTGCAAGCGGGTGTACAGAAGCAGAAAGCTTATTGTTAGAATGTACCTATGGGTGACAGCCTATGTTCCCAGGACATAGCCATTTTCCCATGGACACAGCCAAACAGTAATTTTTCTGCAAGTAATAAATTTCTAGCAGTCATTTTTCAGCCATTACAAGGTGACAATCAATTATTTTTAAAGTTTTTGTCTTCTGGGAGTTTGTCAAAAGAAAGCAGTTTCCTATTTGAGATTTCTTGAAAAGACTTTATCAAAACTTGACAATAGTGTAAGACATCTCCTTTCAATAATGGCAGCTCACAAGTTTCTTCATCTAATTTAAGTACAGCTTAAATGCACTATGAAGCATAAAAGAATATAAAAACTGATACATGAGGAGCCAGAAAGCAAGGAAGAACCAAGCAGCCATCTTGTGTTTCCCACAGCCCTGACTATCCTTTTCTTTCCCATCACTTATTTTCCCATGCAATTTAACAAAGAAAAGGTCTTTTAAAGTATTCTAGGAGCACTTCTGAAACACCACCAAATTATTCTTAATATGTTTATATTTTAACCCTTAAAACCTCAATTTCTAATAAAAATTAAGAAGTAGAAAATGAGCATTTTTTTAACTTAGCGGATTTATTAAGACATTTTATAGCCTCTAGAAATACAGTCTCTTTCACCGGCAAATATATTTAAGACATATTATAACCTCTAGAAATGTATTTTATAAACAGTAAAGTCAATCATTAACATGGACTTATTTTTGTGAGATTTGGCTAAAATATAAATATAAATATTATATTTAATATCAATACTCAAAAGGTGTCTGTTCTACTTAAATCAACTAACTTAAGAGATTTTTTTTTTTACTAAGAATTAATCTTATATCACGGGAACTTGAAAAACATTTGAGTTAGTTTCTATATTTTTGAGAATTTTAAAATATCCCATCCTTATAAGCACTTGCCTTTAAATTAATTGTAACAATACCATATGGAGGTGGAAAATTATCTCATACTTACAACATACATATGACATACACAGACAGACACAGAGAACAGTTTGATATAACTTTTGTTTTGGAGGCATTTTACAATATATATCTGTCTTTGACCAATCAAGTTCCAAATGGCCTGTCCCCCTTTTAAAATATAGACAATTTTTAATACCTCAAAAAATTGGGTTAACACCTAAACAATGTCATAGGTTGAAACATTAATCTAAATACTCTTTTCGAAACTTCTAGAGATTAATTAAATATGCTTTCCATTTTTCCTTCCTAATTTTATAGCTGGTCTTTCTAATTACACATGCAAAGGATTAATTTAGAAGTATCAAAGAATCTTCCTTTCAGCTATTGTATTTTTAAAATATTTTTTTCTTGTTTAATTATAATTGACATACAATATTGTACCATTTCAGGTGTATAACATAGTTATTAAGTGTTTATATAACTTACAAAGTGATCACCCCAGAATGCAAAAGATAAAATGGCTCTAGGAAATCCTTGTATATCAATAATCACACTAAATGTAAATGGACCGAACTCATCAATTAAAAGGCACAGAGTAGCATGTTGAATCAAAAAAGAAAACCCAACTATATGCTGCCCCGAGGAAAAGCATTTCAGCTGTAAAGAAAAACATAAACTCAAAGTGAAGGGGTGGAAAGCAAATGGAAAATAGAGAAAAGCAGGTAGAGCTATATTTATATCTGACAAAATAGATTTCAAGACAAAAAGGTACCAAGAGGAAAAGATGAACATTTCATAATAATAAAGGGAACAATATATCAAGAAGACTTATATATGAACACGAACTGGGAACACCAAAATATATAAAGCAACTACAAACATAACTAAAGAAAGAAACTGACAAAAATGCAATTATAGTAGGGGACCTAAATACTCCATTGATAGCAATGGTTAGGTCATGTAACAGAAAATCAATAAGGAAATAGGTTCTTAAATGACATATTAGGCCAAATGGACATAGTCAGTATTCATAGAGCTTTTTAATCCCAGAACACCAGAATATACATTCTTTTCTAAGTCACATGGAATATTAAAGGATAGATCATATGTTGGGACATGAAACTACCCTCAATAAATTTAAGAAGATTAAAATCACACCAAGCATATTCTCCAACCACAATGCTTAGAAATTGGAAATCAATTGAAAAAAAAGTGGGGGAAATGACAAATATGTGAAAATTAAATAACATGCTACCAAACAATGAGTCAAAGGAGAAATAAAAGAAAAGATCAAAACATACATGGAGACAAATGAAAGTGATAATATGACATATCAAAATTTAGGGGATATAGCAAAACTAGTAATTAGAGGGAAGTTTATATTGTTTCAGGCTTGCCTCAAGAAACAAGAAAAATCTTAACTAAATTACCTAACATTTCACCTTAAAGAACTAGAAACAAAGCACAAAGTCACTAAGAAAAAGAAAAATAATAAAAATTAGAATAGAATTAAACAAAATAGAAACAAAAAGACAATAGAAAAAATTAATGTGACAAAGAGTTGCTTTTTAGGAAAGATTAATAAAATTGACAAACCTCTGACTTTACTCGCTAAGAAAAAAAAGAAAGAAAACAAATAAGAAAAATCAGAAATGAAAGAGAAGTTACCACAGATATCTCCAACATACAAAATATCATACAAGAATATTACGAAAAAGTATATAACACTATTTAATAACCTAGAAGAAATAGACAAGTTCTCAGAAAGATATAACCTTCTTATACTGAATTATAATGAACTGGAAAATCTAAATAGAATGATCAGCATTAACGACAATCACAAACCTCTCCCAAAGGAAAAGTCCAGGACCAGGTGGCTTCACTAGTGAATTTTACCAAACAGTCAAAGAATATTTAATACCTATTTTCTCAAATTCTTCCAAAATATTGAAGAAGAGGCAATATTTCTTCCCTAATTTCACGAGGCCAACATTCCCCTGATACAACATCTGGTAAGGACAACACAGAAAAAGAAAACTACAGACAGATATCGCTGATGAATATAAATGCAAAAATTCTAAAGTACTGATACTAAGTAAAATAAGTCAGACAGAAAAAAAATTGAGAACTATATGATTTCACACATGTATGGGATATAATAAAAGAAACAAATAAGCAAGACAAACAAACAAAAACTCAGAGACACAGACAACATTTTAGAAGTAGGGAGTAAGGGGGGAGACAGATAACAGTAAAGGGGATCAAATATATGGTGTCAGAAGGATATTTGACTTTGGCTGGAGAACACACATGCAACATATATATGAACACACAATACAGACACATTATTGAATTATATACTTGAAATGCATATAATTTTTTGAACCAATGTCATCTCAATAAATTTAATTTTAAAATCTTAAAAAAAAGTAGTAGCAAATCTTTCTCCACTCTATTTTTAGCTTTTTTGTGGAAAAATATTTGCCTATGTAAATATGGGTTTATTTCTGGACTCTCGATTCTTTTTCACTGGTCTGTGTGTCTTTTTTTCTGTCAATACCATGTTGTTTTGATTACTGCCACTTTGTAGTATAAATTGAAGTCGGGAAGAGTGATGCCTCCAGCCTCGTTTTTTGTTTTTATTTATTTATTTATTTATTTTTTCCTCAGGATGGCTTTGGCAATTCGGGGTCTTTTGTGCTTCCACACAATATTAATGATTTTTTGGTTCTATTTCTTTAAAAAAGGCTCATGTTTGGGATTACATTAAAGCTGTATAAGGCTTTAGGAAATAAGGTAGCTTTAGGAAATAAGGTAGCTTTAACTACGTTGATTCTTTCAATCTAAGAACATGAAATATCTTTTTTGTGTGTGTGTCTTCCTTGATTTCTTTGAATAAGGTCTTATAGTTTTCATTATATAGTTTCTTCATGTTTTGTTAGATTTATTCTTAGGTATTTTATTCTTTTTGTTGCAATTGCAAAAGGAATTATTTTTTCCACTTCTTTTTCTGACATTTCATTATTAGACTATAAGAAGGCTATGGATTTTGGAACATTGATTTTATATCCAGAAACTTTACTGTATTTGTTTATTGTTTCTAGTAATGTTCTTGTGGAGTCTTTAGGGTTTTCTATACAGAGAATCATGCCATCTGCAAATAATGACAGTTTGACTTATTCGTTTCCTATTTGGATGCCTTTTATATCTTTCTCTTGCCTGATAGCACTTCCTAGGTCCTCCAATGTTATATTGAATAACAGTGGCGATAGTGGATAACCTTCTCTTGTTCCTAATCTTAGAAAAAAGGTTTTTAGTTGTTCACCTTTAAGTATAATGTTCGCTGAGGGTTTGCCGTATAAAGCTGTATATTATGTTAAGGTACTTTTCTTCTATACTGATTTTGTTAAGTGTTTTCCATAAATAAATGCTGTATCTTGTTGAAGGTTTTTTCTGCATCTATTGATGTGATCATATAAATCTTATTTTTAAATTTGTTTATGTAGCGTATCACATATATTGATTTGCATATGATGAACCATCCCTGTGCCCCTGAGATGAAGCCCATTTGATCGTGGTGTATAATTTTTATATTATGTTGCTGAATTCGGTTCACTAGTATCTTATTTAGGATTTTTGCATCTGTGTTAATGAGAGACATCAGTCTATAATTTTCTTTTTTTGTATAATTTTACCAGGTTTTGGTATGAGAGTAATAATTGGCCTCATAAAATGAGTTGGGAAATATTGCCTCCTCTTCGATTTTTTGGAAGAGTGTGAGGAGAACAGATATTAATCTTTGAATATTAGGTAGAATTCACTAGTGAAGCCATCTGGCCCCGGACGTTTATTTTTTGGTAGGTTTTTGATGATTATTTGAATTTCCATATGCTGATCGATCTATTTAGATTTTCCAGTTCTTGATTCAGTCTAGAAAGGTTATATTTTTCTAAGTACTGTTCCATTTTTTTCCAGGTTATTAAATTTGGTTGTATATACTTTTTCATAGTATTCTTATATGATCCTTTGTATTTCTGCAATATCAGTTGTAATTTCCTCTTTTTCATTCCTGTTTGTTTATTTGCGTCCTTTCTCTTTTTTCCTTAATCAGTCTAGCCAGGTCTTTGTCAATTTTATTAACCTTCTCAAAAAACCTGCTCTTTGTTACATTGAATTTTTCTTTTTCGTTGTTGTTGTTGTTTTCAATTTCTGCTCTAATTTTGAATATTTCTTTCCTTCTGCTGGCTTTAACCTGATTTGTTCTTTTTCTAGTTTTTTAAGATGAAGTGTTAGGTTGTTTATTTGGGCTCATTCTTGTTTTTGGAGATAGGTCTGTAATGATACGAACTTTTCTCTTACGACCGCTTTTGCCTGTCCCAAATATTTGATACGTTATACTATCATTATTATTCATTTCTATATATGTCTTGGTCTCTCTTTTTATTTCTTCTTTGACCCAGTTACTTTTCCAGTAGCATGTTATTTACTCTCCATGTATTTGTGATTCTTCCAGCTTTCTTTATGCAGTTGATTTCTAATTTCAAGCATTATGATCAGAGAATATGGTTGGTATGATTCCCACCCTCTTATATTTGTTGAGGCTATCTCTGTGTCCCAGTATGTGGTCAATACTTGAGAATGTTCCGTGTGCACTAGAGAAGAATGTATAAGCAGCTATTTTGGGATGAAAGGCTCTGTAAATGTTAATTATGTCCAGTTGCTCTAATTTATCATTTGAGGATGTTATTTTCCTATTGAATATCTGTTTGGATGATCTGACCATAACCTGCTGTGGGGTATTTAGGTCCCCTACTATGATAGCATTTTGTTCTGTTTCTCCCTTTAGTTATGTTAGCAATCGCTTTACATATTTTGGGGATCCCTGAATGGGAGCATAGATATTAATAATTCTTACATATTCTTGGTGGATGAGTCCCTTTATCATTATGAAGTGTCCCTCAGTATCATTCTTTAACTGTTTTATTTTGCAGTCCATTTCATCTGATATTAGCACCATTACCCCCACTTTTCTCTGAATGCCATTTGCTTGAAATGTCATTTTTTATCCTTTCACTTTGAGTCTATATTTGTCTTTGGAGCTGAGCTGTTTCTCCTGGAGGCAGCATATGGTTGAACGTTGTTTTTGATCTATTCTGCATCTCTGTGCCTTTTTATTGGTGAGTTCAGTCCATTTACATTTAGGGCGATTATTGAAATAGGAGATTTTCTTATAGCCATTTTATCTTTTGCTTTCTGGTAGGTTGGCGTTTCCACTGCTTCTTTGTCCTTGTGTTTCTATTCTTTCTCTCTCTTTTTTTTTTTTTTTTTTTGGTTTGCTTTTGTGGGTTTTCCCTCTGGTTCTCCTTGTTTTATGTTACGTGCTTCAGTTCTGAATCTTTGGTGTGTGGTTACCATTATGAAGATGTAAAAGATAATTGTATACATAGTCACCCATTTTCTTCTGTGCGTGCCTCATCTCCATTCCTGTTTGCAAATATGGATCTTTGAATCCTCTCCTTTTCAGTCATTGATGTCTCAATTTGGTCCTATATATGCTGACCATCCACTACTACTTGCTATAGCAAATCTCTTTATTATCGAAGCCTTTAATGCTCTGTTGTTAGTAAGGGTTGCACTCCTCTGCTTCTATTTTCCTGATAGTCACCTTCCTCCTAATTATGTATTTTTTTGGTCATTTTGTTTTAGGTGAACTAGCCCCTTTTAGTATTTCCTGTAGTGCAGGCCTAGTAGTGGAGAATTGCCTCAATTTTTGTATGTCTGTAAAGGTCTTAATTTCTCCTTCATATCTAAAGGAGAGTTTAACTGGACATATTATTATAGGCTGATAGTTCCTTTGACTTAATAATGTAAATATTTGATTCCATTCCTTTCTGGCTTATAAGGTTTGTACTGAGAAGTCTGACTATAATCATGGGTTTTCCTTTATAAGTTACCATTTTCTTCTCCCTGGCCCTGGCCCTGAGAATTCTGTCTTTGTCATTGATTTTTCATAATTTTATTTTTTTTTATTTTTAAACATTTTAATTAGTTTCAAGTATACAGTATATTGGTTAGACATCTATATATTTAGTAAAATGATCCCCCCAATTGTTCCCTCCATTCCCTGCTCCTCCACATAACCATTGTGTTAATGCTAGTTGCATTCCTTATGTTGTGCTTTCTATCCCCGTGACCCTCTGTCAGCTACCGATTTGTACTTCTTTAAGCCTTCGTCCCACTCTTCCGGCCCCACAAACTCTCCTTCCCTCTTTCCATTACCAAATTGTCCACTATATTTGTGAGTCTGTTTTTGATTATTTTGTTCTTTTCATTCCTTAGATTCTACATATAAGTGAAATCATATAATGTTTGTCTTTCTCTGTCTGACTTAAATACCTCTAGGTTCATCAAAGCAATATTTTTTTCCATTCCTTTTTTTTTTTTCCGTATGTGGGGTCTTGTTTTTTTTATCCTTTTAGCCGCTCCAACCCTTGGTAGGAGCACGTAATTCTGTTCCATTTAAGGTACTTACTGATAGGAATGTAGTTGTTACCATTCTTTATTCATATTTTTGATACATGTTTTTTTTTTTTCTTCTTAGAGAGGCCCCTCCAACATTGCTTATAATTCTGGCTTGGTAGTGATAAATTCCTTTAGTTTATTTTTTTCTGGGAAGCTTTTTATCTGTCCTTCAACTCTGAATGATAGCTTTGCTGAAGAAAGTATTCTTGGTTATATATCCTGGATCTTCATCCTGCTGAATATTTTTTTGCCAAGCCCTTCTGTCCTGCATAGTCTCTCTTGAGAAATCAGCTGCCAGTCATATGGGTGTTCCCTTATATGTATTTTTTTTCTCTTGCCGCTTTTAATTTTTTTTCTTTGTATTTAACTTTTGGCATTTTAATTATGATGTATCTTGGTGTGGGCCTCTTTGGATCTCTGATTTTTGGAATACTCTGAGCTTCCCGAGGTTTTATGTCCATTTCCTTCACCAGGTTAGGGAAGTTTTCCATAATTATTTCTTCAAATAGCTGTTCAACATCTTGATTTTCTCCACTTACACTGATCGGATGAATATTTGGAGCTTTAATAGTGTCCCATATCCTCATTAAGTCATCTTTATAGTCTTGGCCTCCTTTTCCTTGCCATTCTGTTTGAATGGCCTGATTGGTTTTCCTGTTCTCTTTATAAGGCATGTAATCCTCTTCTATATTCATTTTGCTTTCTTCTTTGTTTATTCCATTTAATATACTTCTCATCTCGATAATGTATTCTCTATTTCAGACTGGTTCCCTCTTATAATCTCCATCTCCATTTTTACCTCTTCGTTGGAGTTCTCTACATTTCCAAAAAGTTCATTGAGCATCTTTATAACCAGTGTTTTGAACTCTGTATCTATTAGATTACTTGACTTCATAAATATCTGGATTTCTGTTCATTCTGTCATATGGTTTCTGCTTCTTTGTCTTCCCATTTTGGCTGCCTTTCTGTGTCTGTTTCCAGGTAGTAAGCAAAGCTCTTAATTTTTGCAGTCTTAATAGTGTAGATTTGCGAAGTGGGAAGGTGTCCAGTGGCACAGTCTTGAGAGGGGTTCTGTTGCAGGCCAAATTTAGCCCAAGCCTCTACCCCTCTGGGGCCACCTGTCAAGATTCATCAAGCAATCCAAAGATGCTGTGCTTATAGTTGTCTCAAAAGGCCACACCAGAAACTGAGGCCAGCTGCCTCCAGTGAGAGTCTAGGTGCTGCTCAGCAAGGCATATCTGACTCACTGAGAATATACCTGGATGTGGCTTGGGTGGGGCCCAGGTTGAGGGAGGCAGGGTTTCAGGAATCCTCTGGGTGGAGCAACCTCTGTTATCCAGTTTGATCATGTCACAGCTATGGCGGTGCTGTGTTCCTACACTGGTTGTGGGGAGGGCACAACAGAGAATAATGGATTCCACCAGCAATTCTGTACCAAGCAAGTCTCGTCTAGACCCTCCGACAATACTTCCTTGTAAGTCTCTCATGCCCCCTGCACACAGCCAAACAGGCACTGGTGCTCAGAGCAAGCAAGTCTGTCACCGGGAAAATCTGTTCACGGATGTGACCACTTTAAGAGGCTTCTGCTGCTTCTTCTCCAGGAGCCTCCATCTTATTCAGCGGCTCAGGACTGGGTCACCCCATATCTTTGCCTGTCTTACTTTCTGCCAATGCTTTCTTGGATTTCTCCCTAGTTGTATGGGTCGTTCATCTAGATCTCAGGTGATTTTTCTTTACTGCTGCTCTTGGTTTCCATCACAACTTTGATTTGTTTGCCAGATGGATGAACAGAGCCTCTATCATCTACACCATTTTTTTTTCCTCCTCACTCTGATTTTTCATAATTTTAATACAATGTGTCTTGGTGAAGGCCTTTCAGGGTTGAGATAATTGAGTATTCTGTTGACTTCTTGAATTCCAAGTTCGAGGTCATTCCTTAGATTTGGAAATTCTCGTCTACTATTTGTCTGAAATTGCTTTCTAGACCCTGCTCCTTTTCCTCGCCTTCGATAATACCCTTTATTTTTCTGTTTCCTCTCCAGATGATATCATCTAGTCCTTGTATTTCTCTTTTATTATTTTTTATTCTCTGGTTTCTCTCTTCTTCCTTCCAATTTATTTCTAGGTATCTAGATTTCTGTCTTCAATATCGCTGATCCTTTCCCCCACTTGATTGACTCTATTTCCCAAGCTTGCAATTTTATTTTTCAACTCTTGCAGTGTGTTTTTTATCTCCAGAAAAATCTATTCTGTTTTTTTTTGAGGGTTTCAATCTCCTTACTCTGCCTATCTAGGTGTTTTTTTGTTTGTTTGTTTGTTTTGTTTTTGTTTTTTATTCCTGAAATTGCTGATATGACTTGTTTCAGAACTCACTGAGTTTTTTCAGAAGTACCATCAGGAAGTACTGTCATTTTAGTTGCATTTTTCTATGTCTGTAAGCTTATTTTCTGAAGATTTTTCTCTTTATTTCTGAGATGCCTTGTCACCTTGGTTGTTCATGGTGTTTAGTGGGCTATTTCTCTGCCTGGGCACTAATGGAAGTGTATTCTGCTGATTTTTCTTAAAAGAAAATTTATCATATAAAGGTCTCTCCTTAGCATGCTGCAACAAAGGTGTTTTTCTTTTGGTTTCCAGTAGGTGGTGTCTAACCCTCTTGGATCCCTGCTTTATATAAAGCCTTAATAGTGCTTTTTTATTTTCTTGTAGATATTTAGTATGCTCACCACTCTCAGTTTTAGACCCTGTCAGTGTTAGTTTCAGTAGCTTTTGCTCAGATTCCCCTAGGGCTCAGAAGGCATCTGGAGAGAGGCCCTCTGGGTTGGGGGTTGATGGTCAGTTTTGCAACTTTGGCTGGTAAAAATCAACTGTTATTTCTCTGCCATCCTGCTTCTCTGCTTTCTGTTCTGATTAGTGGGTCTTGCTGCTGGCCACATGGAGCACACAGCACTCCTAGTCAGGGCTGTTCAGAGAACTTGCTATATCTTCTTCCTTCCTGTCCTCCTACAGGGTGCTTTAGCTGCCAGAGGTAGCTTCTTTGTTTCTCCCAGTCATCACCCAGTACTCGTTGTTTTGATCTTCGGCAGCTCTTATGCACAGATTCCATGCTCAGACATGCTGATGTTCAGTTTGGGTGTTTTCTGTTGAGTTTTAGGTGTTCAGCTTATTGTTGTTGTTTCAAGGGGAGAGATCTGGTAATGTCACTCACTGCACCATTTTTCTCCAAACTCTCAGTTTTATTAGTACAATAAAACATTTTATTGGAAAAAGCAATCTATCTAGTCCAAGGGATAACCAGTATGGTTTTAGCCTTTTAATATATATTTTATGTAAACATACACTTATACACACATATAAATACATATAAATATATATCCTCTTCAGTCAATGATTTTAAAAAGTAAAAAAGAAATACACATATTTTAAACCCTCAAACCTATGTTTCTATAAATTCCACATAACTGCATAAATGGCAAAAAAGTGAAGGCATCATAACTGTGAAGGAAACTATAAAACCTGAAAAAAATGTTAATGTGAAGAAAACTGATACAGCATTAAGTGTTTTCTTAGTCTTCATAGTTTCCTGAACACAAGTACATTCAAAAGAGTGTCTGTGTGATAAATTTAGGTAAGATATTGCTCCTCTTTCTTCTCAGCCTTAATTTTAAATAGAACCTAGATTAAAAGACTTTATACCTGTTACATTACTCTATAAAAAAAAGATTTCCTATAACTTTGATATTAACTTAGAGCAATTATTATGAATATGTTTTTTAAAAGATAAAATATAAATAAAAGCAAACAGTCTT
This sequence comes from Rousettus aegyptiacus, assembly GCF_014176215.1. Lineage (NCBI taxonomy): Eukaryota > Metazoa > Chordata > Mammalia > Chiroptera > Pteropodidae > Rousettus > Rousettus aegyptiacus. The sequence goes on from NW_023416288.1 coordinate 75,270,048, forward strand.
CCAGTCAAGATGGTACAGGAGGTAAATACTATATTCGCTTCCTTCCATGACCACATCAAAACTACCACTAAATTGCAGATCAGCCATCACTGAAAACTAGCCGAACATAACTTCTAGAACTAAGGATACAAAGAAGCTATGTTGAGACTAGTAAGAGGGGCAGAGGTGTGAAATGAGCAGGCCCCATTTCCATGTTGTGGTAGTTAAGAAATGAGAATGATATCTTGACAGTAAGTTCTCCCAATGAGCAAGGGGTCCCAGCCCCACACCAGGCTCCATAGTTGAGGGCTTTAATGCTGAGGACAAGTCTCCACAACATCTGGCTGTGAAAACCAGCAGGGATTGAAGGTAAGTGAGACAGAGGGCTTCTAGAGATGAAGGCATTCCTCTTAAGGGGCTCATGAGCAGACTCACTCACTCAAACTCATTTGCCTTGAATACCAGCCCTGGGACAGTCCTTCACAAGCACTGGGAACATACAGGTTGGAGCTAAATTTACTATCTTCAGAGCGAGGTTGGAAGGCACAGGGGTTAGGGCGGCTGGTGACATAAGTGCTAGAAGATGCCTATTTCTTTGTTGAGCCCTTCTCTACCCAGCCTGCAAGCACAGAGGGGCACCATATTAAACTCACTATTATACTGGTGAACACCATTAGTGCCTCTTGGCGATTCTCTGAGACCCCTCCTTAGCCAACTTTTCCCCAGATTTTCCACAAAAACTACCTAACTCAGCTTGTACTGTAAACTTTCTTAAAATCTCTCAGAAGTTTACAAACCCAAAACAAGCAGTGTCCGACCTCAGTGTGTCCTGTACCTCTTGCTAAGTCACTTTAAGCCTGGACCTAGTGGCAGCTAGCCTCAGTTCTCAGCTTAATCTTTCCCAGGTGATGTCAAACCTAGGACAGGCAGCAACCATCTGCAGATCACTTAGTACCTCCTACCAGGTGGCCCCAGGCTGTACACAGGCAGCACCAGAGCCCCTCCCAAAGGGCCCTAGACTACAACAGAACACCACCCAAGTAGCTTCACAAACGACAGTCCTAAAAGGCAGACTCAGCAAGCACCAGAGCCCTGCTAAAGTAATTCCAGCTCCATGGGGTCAGCCACTGTACAATAGCTTATCTACTGTAGTCATGGCCATTCCTCACAGCCAGACAGCCTGAGGATTATTCACTCTCACTGATATCACAATATCAATCAAAGTTCAGCTACAACAGGAAGAAATACAGATTCCAAAAAAAGGACACACTTGGAGATCCCACCCTACCAGGTGACCAGGGAGACTGTGCCACTGGGCCCCACAGGACACCTACTATAAAAGACTTCTCAGCTGAAACCAGGAGACATACCAGATCTACCTTCTACCTAATACATAGAATAAAGACAGGGAGTCAACCAAAGTGGGGAGACAAATAAAAGAACAGGACAAAACTCCAGAGAAAGAACTAACATGCGGAGTTCAAAATACTGATTATAAAGATGCTCAGTCAGCTTTGGAAAAGAGTACATGAACTCAGTAAGAACTTCAAAAAACAGATAGGAAATATTAAAATGGGATAAAAACCTTAAAAAGATCTGTCAGAAATAAAGACTACAATAATTGAAATGAAGGATACATTAGATGAAATCAACAGTAGATCAGAAAGGCAGAGGATCAAATCAGCAGATTCGGAAGACAATGTAGGAGAAAACACCCAATCTGAACAAAAAAAGAAAAAAAAAGAAAAAATGAGGATAGATTAAGAAACCCTTAGGAAAATATTAAGCATATCAACATTTGTATGACAGGGGTACCAGAATAAAAGAGTAATAAATTGAAAACCTATTTGAAGAAATAATATTGAAAAAATTCCCTACTGAGGAAGGAAATAGACATACAAGTCCAGGAAGCACAGAGAGTCCAAACAAAATAAACCCAAAGAGGCCCACAACAAGACAAATTTATAATTAAAATAACAAAGGTTAAAGACAAAGAGAGAATCTTAAAAGCAGCAAAAGAAAAGCAATTGGTTGTCTGAAAGGGAGCTCTCATAAGACTTCCAGCTGATTTCTCAACAGAAATTTTGCAGACAGATGACATTGCCATGAAATATCCTAAGTGATAAAAAGCAAGGACCCACAATGAAGATTACTCTACCCAGCAAGTCTACCATTTAGAACTGAAGGAAAATGAAAAGAAACTCAGACAGAAAAAAAGCTAAAGGAGTTCATCACCACCAAACCAGTATTTCAAGAAACGTTAAAGGAAGAAAAAAAAGACTAAAAATATAAACAATAAAATTTCAATAACTACATACCTATCAATTACTTTAAATGTAAATGTATTAAAGTTTCCAATCAATGACAGAGTAGCAGAATGAATGAGAAAACAAGTCTCATATGCTTCCTACAAGAGACCCACTTCAGATAGAAAGACATATACAGACAGAGACTAAAGGGATTGAGATATTATTTTATGCAAATGAAAAAAAAAACTGGAGTAGTAACAGTTATATCAGACAAAACAGGCTTTAAAATAAAGGATACAATGAGACAAGGACACTTCATCATGATAGAAGGATCCATCTATCAAGAGAATATAACCCTTGTAAACACATATGTACCCAACATAGGATCATCTAAATACATAAAGCAAATATTGACAAATATAATGGGATAGATCAACAGTAAGTCATAGTAGATGATTTTAATAACACATTGGCCTTAATGGATAGATCATTAAGACAAAAAATAAACAAGGGAACTGTAATCTTAACTGACACATTATACTGGACATTTTCAATTGATATTTTTAGAATATTTCAACCCAGAGAAGCAGAATATAAATTTTTTTCAAGTACACGTGGAACATTATTTAAGATAGAACACATATTAGGCCAAAAAATAATGTCAGAAAATTTTAGAAGACCAAAATCATATCAAGAAACATCTCGATCACAATGGTATAAATTTTGAAATCGATTACAAGAAAAAACTGAAAAACAGTGGAGGCTAAATAGATATGAGTGAGATAAAGGAGGAAATCAAAATGTACATTGAGAGAAATAAAAAAAAACCACATTGACTCAAAAATCTATAGAAACTGCCTAAGCAGTTCTAAGAGAAAAATTCATAGAAATACGGGCCTAACATAAAAACAAAACAGAAACAAAAACAAGAAAAATCTCAAATAAATACTCTAACCACACACCTAAAGAAAGGAATTACTTCTTTACATCTTGCCCTCTGTCCTAGGTACACATGGGAGCGAAATCAGAAGGGCCCTGTTTCTTTTGGTGACATCTTTCTCTTCCTTTGGCAGGCTAGAGGACAGGTTGAAAGGGCCAGAGTCACAGCATGTTAATGTGAGGTGGTCAGCCAGCGAGTGGCAGAGGCTAGAGTCCCGGGAAAACACAGCCCCAAAATTCTGAACTGTTCGGTGACGAAGGGTTGGTGGCTGCACAAGCCACTGGGCCAAAGGAGTCAGACTGTGGCATTTGGAAAGGCAAATTGCAGATGCAGACACTACTTGAATGGAGGAGTTTGATACAAGGCAGGTGAGTCTGACCTTCCTGTAGGCCGGTGGCTAACAGCTGGCCTCTGGCAGAAAGCCAGACAGAAGTCCTGAGCCTTCACTCATGTGTTCTCCAGGAATACTGGGACTAGTGGAGAGTGCACATCCAGCACCTCTGGTCTGGCCTGGTCTGAGGCTGAGGAAGAGGCTCTGTGACTCAGTAATGGGGAGCCACAGCACCATGTGTTATTGATGTAGTCTCAGCTTTAGGAAGAAAGTCTGAGCACTCATTTAAAGTTCAGCACACACAAATGCAACCTTGGCTGTGGAATTCAGCCCTCTGCTCATGCCACCATCATGATGGTTATCACTGGTTTCTCACCTTCAATGTCAGCAGGGATGAAGAAACCAGATCTCAGGGAAGGTGTAGGCCAAGAGTTGACCAGATGATCTCTCTCCCACTGGGGCCAGGCCAGTAAATGTACCTGCACTGGCTCATTTCACGTGTTTTTCTACAAAGTGAGTACAGAACCTTTCCTTTGCTTCAAGGTGACCTGAGGCTTCATCCTAGCCTTTCCTTCAGAATGGTTTGGTGAATTTCAGGTGATTGTTGCAACATGGTTGTCTGAGATTCCCTGCATTTCTCGTGGCTGGCCTAGAAATTTGAGCATTCTTGATGCATCAGCTGTGGTCAGGAAGACTCTGAACCAGCCATCATTGTACAATCGACCCCTAGGCCCCTTCGCCATCTCCCACCCCTTTTCTCATCTAATCCTTGTCTAGCATTTGCCCTTGAACCACTTACAAGGGTTTGCCTCAGAGAATCAGAGTGTCCTGGATTGTTCCTTATGGATTAGGGATTGTTTCAGGGAGAAATCAGAGCAAGGTTGTAGACAAAGATAAAAACCCTGACAGGGTAGGAATGTCAAACTGTTGGAAACTCCCTGTGTCCCTGGAGCCATATTTTCACCTGACACCCAGGAGACAGCCTCCTCAGTACCCTTTCCATGACAAGAATGTTCATTTTCCCACAACACTTCCTTCTTTGGTTAACTATGGAGAAAAGGAGCATCAAGTCAGCATCACAACTTTGTTTTCCTGCCTCCGTTTGGAACTAGCAGATCCATAATGTATTAAGGTGTAACTCCTTTTGCACTGAGAGTCAAACATCTCCCTTTCAAGTTCATCTTTCTTTCAAATCAAGGGATTCATGTCTTCCACATGTGCCCATTAAAAGGTCATGTACCCGATCCGCCTGTCATTTTCATCTTCTCACCTTACACCAATACCCTTTGCTACTATCTCTGTGACTCAACAGAATACCATCCATCAAGTCCACACAGCGATCCAGTTTGACGATGGTTATGTTGTCAGCAAAAATCCCGTCTTGGCCTTGGGGCCCAACACCTGCTGTGGACTCCCATTTGTAGCAAATGAAACCTAGCCTAAATACCTGGTGTCAGAACTTTAGGAAATTTTCAGGTGTGCTAACTCATTAGCCAACAGCAGTTTGGTCCATTGTGTGCTCATCGCCAGCTACCTGGTGGTTTACTGTCCTCACCTTGGCGCTGAACCTCTTAACACGTGTCATTGTCCTCTCACCGCCCTGAGGCTATGGTCATCCCTGGTCTGTTGTCTGAGCCTAAGAGTTCACTGTTGCTTATTTTGCTTCTTTACATCTTGCCCTCTGTCCCAGGTTCATGTGGGAGTGAAACCAGAAAGGCCCTGTTTCTTTCAGTGACCCTTTCTCTTCCCTCAGCAGTCTAGAGGACAGGTTGAAAGGGCCAGGGTCACAGCATGTTAATGTGAGGTATTCAGCCAGTGAGTAGCAGAGAACAGAGCCCCAAGAAAACGCAGCCCCGAAATTCTCAGAGCTGTTCAGCGACCACCCATTTTCGGATGAAGGATTGGTGGCTACACAAGCCACTGTACCGAAGGAGTCAGCCTGTGGCATTCAGGAAAACAGATTGCAGATGCAAACATGACTTGAATGGAGAAAGAGTTTGATGCAAGGCATGTGAGGCTGGCCTCCCAGAGGCTGGCTGGTGGCCAAGAGCCGGCCTCTGGCAGGAGGCCAAGCAGAAGTCCTGAGCCTTGGCTCTCATGCAGTCTCCAGGAACACTGGGGCTAGTGGAGAGTGTTCACCTTGTGCCTCTTGTCTGGCCTTGACTGGGGCTGGTGAAATGGCAATGCAATTCAGTAGTGGGGGTCCACAGCACCATATGGTATTTACAGAGTCTCAGCTGTAGGTAGGAAGACTGAGCACTCATTTGAAGTTCAGGACACATAAATGCAACCTTGGCTGTTGAATTCAGCTCTCTGCTCACGGCGCCATCACAGCAGTTATCACTGGCTTCCCACCTTCAATGTCAGCAGACATTGAATGTCAGCGGACATTGAAGGTCTCAGGGAATGCCTGGGCTAAGAGCTGGCCAGGTGCTCTCTTTCACCCTGGGGGCCAGGCCAGCAAATGACCCGTCATTAGAGGATCTGGGAGTCACTGCCCTGCCTCCACCCGGGAAACCAGCATCTGACCAGTCATAGGGGGAACTTCAAGATAGCTGGCCATATGGGTTCCAGTTTTCTCCCTGCCCTGACTGTCCAGTTCACCAACACTCATACTTTTGTTGCAAGTCTCTGGTCTGATAAACAAGGGGCAAGGAGCCACTCTCAGCCCTGTATTTTCCCCTGTGCAGGTTTTTCTTTCTCCCTGGCCCTGTCTTCACTTAGATCTTCTGCAATGTTGAAGCGGCCAGGCCCAGGGCAGGTGGAAACCTAGAAAGGAGCTCTGGCTGGGTATGGACAGTTGATACCAATTCAGCCTCTTTGGGCCCTTGAACTGGCTCAAGGTGAGTTGCCCACTTAACACTCCCAGGTGGGAGAATTAGCTCGCAATGCATCACAGCTGTTGTGCATGCGCTTGATGCTGGCCAGTCCATGGACTCCCCCATCCTCCAGCCTTTTGCTGTGTCCAACCATCACCCTCAAGTCTTCTTCTTTTCTCTTACTCCCTCCTTCCATTTGCCTTCTACTCTCACCTTTCCCCTTCATGCTCCTGCCCATTCTAACTCATATGATTTTTTCCAGCAGGCTATTTCCCTTTTCCTTCATATTTCTTTAACTCTTGTAGGCAATTCTACATTCCTCTGCTCACCCATTCTCCATTCTTCATTCTCCCAACAACTATGCCTACGTTCCTCACCACCTGTTTCACAGCCCATGTATACATTAGGCTGGGCCTGGTCTGAAAGAAATGTGTCAAAAGAAAGTGGAATCATCTCAGTCCTTTTGTGAGAGTTTTCTGAGCGTCAGATGATGGGGGGACTTTTATAGCTTGACTGCCTGAAACCACTTTGTACAAATTTTTAAGATGAAAATTATCACTCTCACACTTTGTATATATTGTAAGAATCAAAGTTTGCATCACAAACTGCAGGTATCAAGTCTCATTTTATAACAATACTGGAAGCAATAGTGCCACCAAGTTTGCATTCTGAATAAGGGATACCATTGAAGCACCATATCGAAACAGAAGCCTATAGAATGGAAGTGGCTTGATTCAAAGCCATTGCCACAAGCATTATTCATAAGATTTATCTAGCTTCCTGAGTAAGCAAACTTGGATATTAGCTTTATACCTTCTTCAGTGTGTCAGTTCATCATCTGAAACATCTTTGAGAGATGTCCTTCAATTTCCACACTACAATACTGTTCATTTATAGAACACATCACTGAGGACACAGTTTACAAGAACTTCCACTCCAGAAAAATTTCTTGTCACATTCTACAATGATACTACACGAAAGACACTATTGCTATCTGTTCTCCTCGACAAAGGAACACTGTACTGGATAGCTGTTTAATAATCGCTTTTGTAAATGACAAGCAAGCGGCCACTGTATTAGTACATGCTCATACAGTCTGTACAAATGGTAAGTTCAAGACCATGGATCTCTGAAGATTGCTTACAACCAGCTCTGTATACTGAAAACAAGTTGCATCATAAACATATCTACAGTCAAGTAGACTGGTTAAAATTTCACTTTAGTCAAGAACACTGGTGACAAAGAGCTTGCCTAAATCAAAAATGTATTACACAAATTACAAATAAGAACTGTAATCACCTCCTATATATTGTTTGAGTGCCACCTTACACTTCACAGCACACACCATACTAGCGCCGAATCGTTTACTGGCTTATGGATTGCAGCACACAGGTATTCCAAAACAAATTTCCTTTGCATGTGCTATGGACTGTCTCTAAAGGATATAGTTTTCCTTTGCCCTCCTCATGATGACAAATGAACCACTGTATTGAAACACCATACACATTTTTATTTCAATAGTTCGAGGTCGTTTCAGCATATACGCTCTCTACCAATACATGGTGGCCTGACCTCGCTTCATAGGAATTTCCAACATGAAAACTGCCAGTTTTCCCCAATCACTCTCACACTTTGTAGGTGTGTTGGAAGAGTCCATGGTTGCTTCACAAACTGCAGATATCATGTATCCTCTTAGAAAATTACTGCAGGTAATTACAATTATTTATTTATCACTTGCCATATAGGATCCCTTAAGAGCACCTCCTTGAAACAGAGCTTGGAGAATGGAAGTGGTTCAATTTAAAGCCATTGCCTCAAGCATTGTTTGTCAGAGTGATCTATCTTCCTGAGTAAACTCAATCATTAGAGATCCATGGTCTTGAACTTACCATCTTTAAGGGTCCACCAGTGTGTCGATGTCTCACCTGAAATGTCTTTGGGAGACAGTCTTCAATGTCTATATGCATTGCACAACACATTTACTTTTCAATTATGGAATGGCGTCATTGAGGACACAGCTTACAAGCACCAACTCTCCAGAAAGATTTCTCATTGCATTCAAAAATGACACTACACGCAAGACAGTGTGGTTTTCCATTCTCCTCGGCAAAGGAACACTATATAGGACAGCTGTTAAAGAGCTGCTTTTATAAATAAAAAGCAAACTGCCACCATATTAGTACATGTTCATGCAGTCTGTGCAGATGGTAAGTTCAAGACCATCAATCTCCACAGAGTATTTCCGATCAGCTCTTTGGGTCTGAAAAGAGGTTGAATCATATACAGAGTACAGTCACGTCAGACTGAGTTTAAAGTTCACTCCAGACAAAAACCCTGGAGAGAAGGACTCGCTCAAATCAGAAATGTATTACATGAATTACAGATAAGAACTGTAATCACCTCCTATATATTGTTTGAGTGCCACCTTATACTTCACAGCACACACCATACTAGCACTGAATCATTTACTGGCTTATGGATTGCAGCACGCAGGTATTCAAAAACCTGTTTCCTTTGCATGTGCTGTAGACTTTCCCTAAAGGATATAGTTTTCCTATCCCCTCCTCATGACGACAAATGAACCACTGTGTTAGAATACCATACTACATTGTTTATCACAGTGTATTGCAGTCTCTTCAACATATATGCTCCCTACCAAAACATAATGCTCTGAACCTGCTTCATACGAATTTCCAACATAAAAACTGCCAGTTTTCCCTAATTGCTCTCACACTTTGTAGATGTTGGAAGACTCCAAGATTGCTCCACAAACTGCAGATATTTGGTCGCCTTTTATAAAATTACTGCAGGCAATTACAATTATCTATTTATCACTTGCCATATAGGATCCCTTTGGAGTACCTCCTCAAAACAGAAGCTTGCAAAAAGGAAGTGGTTCAATTCAAAGCCAATGCCTCAAGCATTAATTGTCAGAGTGATCTAAATTCTTGATTAAGCTCAGTAGGAACCCAGCTTTAAGGGTCCACCAGTGTGTCAGTGCCTCACATGACACGTCTTTGGGAGACAGCCTTCATTGTCCATATGTATTCCACAACACATTTACTGTTCATTTAGGGAATGGCGTTGTGAAGGACACAGCTTACAAGGACCAACTCTCCAGAAAGATTTCTCATCACATTCAAAAATTACACTATATGCAAGACATTGTGCCTTTCCATTCTTCTCAGCAAAGGATCACTATAGAGGACAACTGTTCAAGAGCCTCTTTTATAAAAAAAATAAGCAAGCCAACACTATATTAGTACATGCTCATGCAGTCTGTGCGGATGGTAAGTTCAAGACCATGGATCTCTATAGAGTGTTTCCAACCAGCTCTTTGATCCCAAAAGGTCACATTATAACAAAGCTACAGTCATGGCAGACTGGGTTTGAATTTCACTCCATTCCAGAACACTGGGGCAAACAGCTTGTTCAAATAAAAAATGTATTACATAGATTAGAGGTAAGAACTGTAATCACCTCTTATATGTTGTTTGAGTGCCGCCTTAGACTTCACAGCACACACCAATACTAGCACCGAATCGTTTACTGGACTTCTGGATTACAGAACGCAGGTATTCAAAAACCTGTTTCTTTTGCATGTGCTGTGGATTGTCTCTAAAGGATATAGTTTTCCTTTACCTGCCTCATGACGACAAATGAACCCCTGATTTGTAACAACATACCACATTGTTTATCGCAACGTATTGTAGTCTCTTCAGGACATACACCCCCTACTGAAATATGGCATTGTGAACCCACTTTGTACAAATTTCCAACATGATAACTGCCAGTTTCTCCTAATCACTTTAGTGCTTTCTATATAGTTAAAAGAGTCCATGGTTACCTCATAATCTTCACATGTCATGTCTCCTCTTAGAATAATACTGAAGGCAATTCTTATTATCTATTTATTGCTTTCAATGTAGAGTATGTTTGGAGCATCTCCTCGAAACAGAAGCTTGCGGTCGAAGTGGCTCAGGTAAAGCCATTGCCTCAAGTGCTCACTGGGAACCCAGCTTTAAGGCTCCACCATGTGTCAGTGCCTCACCTGAAACTTCTTTGGGAGATGGCCTTCATTGGCCATATGCATTCAACACATTTACTGTTCATTTATGGAATGGCAGTGCTGAATATACAGGTTACAAAAACCTCCTCACCAGAAAGATTTCTCACCCTATTCAACTATGATGCTACACACAATACACTGTGGCTTTCCATTCTCCTCAGCAAAGGAACACTGTACAGGACAGCTGTTCAAGAGCCGCTTTTATAAACAACAAGCCAGCTGCCACTGTACTAGTACCTGCTCATGCAGTCTGTGCAGATGGTAAGTTCAAGACCGTGGATTTCTAAAGACTGTTTACAACCAGCTCTTTTTACTGAAAACAAGTTGCATCATAAACAGAGCTATAGTTGTTTCAGACTGGGTTTGAAGTTAACTCTGGACAAAAACCCTGGGGCAAGGACTTGCTCAAATCAAAATTGAATTACACAAATAACAAGTAAGACCTGTAACCACATTCTATGTATTCTTTAAATGCTGCCTTAGACCTCACAGCATACATCAACATTAGCAAAGAATAATTTACTGGACTTCTGGATTACAGAGGGCAGGTATTCAAAAACCTGTCTCCTTTCATGTGCTGCAGACTGTCTCTGAAAGAAATAGATTTCTTATCCCCTCTGCATGACAACAAATGAATTACTTTATTGAAACAGCATAGCACGATGTTGATCACAACTGCTTGTGGTCTCTTTAGCATATATGCTACCTTCCAAAACAAGACAGGCTAAGAAGCTTTGTACTTATTTCCTACATGAAAACTGCCAGTTTTAACTAACTGCTTTCATACTTTGTAGATGTTTAGAAAATCCAAAGTTACTTCACAAACTGCTGATGTCAAGTCGCCACTTAGAACAATCTATTTATATCTTGGAATAAGATGCATTTGGAGCACCATATGGAAGCAGAAGCTTGAAGAATGGAAGTAGCTCAATTCAATGGCATCGCCTAAGGCATTATTTGCCAGAGTGATCTAACTTACTGATTAAACACACTTGGATCACATCATTAAGGCTCCACTATTTTGTCAGTGTCTTATCTGAAACTTCTTTGGGATATGGTCTTCAATTTCCATATGTATTTCAAAACACATTTACTGTTTATATAGGTAATTTTTTTGAAATGTCTTTACACCACTCAGCCCATTCGTGGTCAGAGAGCAGGACTGTGCCACAGCCCTCGTGGATTCTAAATCCAACTTTTCAAAGGTAAGGATCTTGCCTTTTACCTTAACGATATGGCTCCCGTCGCAGCTGCTCACACAAAGTCCTTCATTGGGAAATTCCTGAACACTTATATCATCGGTTATACTCCCTCCAATGTAAGTGGCTTTGCCCTTCCAGCCAGGAAGCTTCATCTTCCAGATCATGTGAGAAAGGGTCATGTGGTTGGTGCTACTCATGACAGACCTCTTCAGCAGCACCTGTTTGATGGTGGAGTTGGTTCATCTGGCTAGAAACCTGTACAACTTGACCAACGGTCTTAGGTAGTGTCCTAGCTCTTGGGCTCCTTGTTCCAAACTTTTTATTCTTTGTTGTGGTAGATTTTGACTGCCATGATGGCCAGATTTTTCAACTTTTTTTGTGTAGAAGAGACTGGTAAGTAATATTCTGTTATGGAAAATATAACAACTTTACAACCAAGAATACTCTAGCTAGCAAGGTCATCAATTGAAATAGAAGGTAAAATAAAGATCTTCCTAGACTGGAAAAAGCTAAAATATGCATCACTAACAAGCCAATTTTACTAGAAATGTTAAGAGAACTTCTATAAAAAAAAAAAAAAAGAGGGAGCACCTATAAATATGAATAATAAAATGGTAGTAACTATATACCTATCAATAATCATTTTAAATGTAAATGGATTAAACTTTTTAATTGAAAAACTTAGGACAGTTAAATGAATACAAAAATAAGACCCGGGCATAAGCTGTCTAATAGAGACCCACTTCAGATAAACTGCCACACACAAACCAAAAGTAAAGGGATAGAAAAAGATATTTCACTCAAATGGCAATAAGAAAAAGATGGGGTACCAATACTTCTATCAGATAAAATAAACTTTAAAACAAAGGCTAAAATAACAGAAAAGAAGGGCATAACAACAAGAGAGATCAATATAACAAAGGACATATACACACCAAAAATAGAAGCACCTACGTATATAATGCAATTACTGACCAATGTAAAGGTAGAGTTCAATGGTAATACACTCATAGTATAAGATTTTAACACTTCATTGACACCAATGGACAGATCATTCAGACAGAAATTTGATTAAAAATCAACGGCTTTAAATGACGCACTGTACAAAATGGATTTAATTGATATTTTCAGAGTGTTTCTCCCCAAGCTGCAAAATATATTTCTTTCTCAAGTGCACATGGAACATTTTCCAGGATAGACCAAATATTAGGCCATAAAATGAGGGTTATGAAACAAGAAAGCAGAATTTACGGGGGGCAGAAACATGGCAGAGTGAGAAATGTTCCCAGATCTTTCCCCTTGAAACAACAATAGGCTGAACATCTAAAACTCAACAAAAAACTGCACACTAGCACATCTGAGTGTGGGATATGTGCATAAGAGCTAACACAGATCAGAACCCTGATGTTGGGCCATGGACTAGAAGAAATAAAGAAAGCGCCTCTCACAGCCACCAAAGCTTCCTGCAGGAGGAGAGGGAGAAGTGAAGATGTGGAAACTTCCTGGAACAGCCCTGCCTAGGACTGCTGTGAGCCTCCACACTGAGTGTAAGGGACCAGTCATCAGATCAGAAGACTGAGAAGTGGGATGAAACTTCAGAGAAACAACAGTTTCTTTTTTGCTGGCCCCAGCTGCAAAACTGAGGCTGAGCTACAGCCCCACTCCCAACTCAGACAGTCTCTCTCTGCATACCCTCCAAGATCAATCACCATGGAGCCCTGGGGGAATCTGAGCAAATGCTGCTGAGACTGTTGCTGACACTGACAGGGACCGAAAATGAAGATAGCAAGTGTGATTAAATATCTACAAAGAAAATTTTTTAAAAAGATGTTTTAATGCTTTATATAAAGCAGGGATCCAAGAGACTTAGACACCACCTACTGGAAACCAACAGAAAAGTGCCTTTTTTTTGCAGCAGGCTAGAGACATTTATCTTATAAACCTTCAGAGTACACTTCCGTTGATACCCAGGTGGAGAGATAGTCCATTAAACACCATAAACAACCAAGGTGACAAGGCATCTCAGAAAGAAAGAGATAAATCTCCAGAAAATAAGCTTATAATCATAGAAATATGCAACTTAAATGACAAAAAATTCAGGTTGATACTTTTGAAAAAACTCAGTGAGTTCCGAAACAACTAAAATCAACAATATCAGGAATTAAAAAAACTAGATGAGCAGAGTGAGGAGATTGAAACCCTCAAAAAGAACAGAATAGATCTTCTGGAGATAAAAATACACTGCAAGAGTCGAAAAGTGAAATAACAAGCTTAGGGAAAAGAGTGGACCAAATGGAGAAAAGGATCAGTGATATTGAAGAAATCTAGAAATAAATCAGAATGAAGGAGAGAGAAACTGAAGAATGAAAAAAAAATGAAAGAGAAATTCAAGAACTAGCTGATACCATCAGGATAGAAAGCAAGAATAATGGCCATTATCGAAGGCAAAAAAAAAAAAAAAAAAAAAAAAAGAGCAGGGACAAATAGTAGATGAGAATTCCCCAAATCTAAGGAATGAGCTGTAGCTTGTAATTTAAGAAGTCAACAGAATACCCAATTATCTCAACCTCCAAAGGCCTTCACCAAGACACATGGTATTAAAGTCATCAAATATCAATAACAAAGACAGAATTCTCAAGGCAGCCAGGAAGAAGAAAGCGGTAATTTATAAAGGTAAACCCTTTAGATAATCCTCGGACTTCTCAGCGCAAACCTTACCAGCCAGAAAGAAATGGAATCAAATATTTAAACTACTAAGTAAAAGGAACTACCAGCCTAGAATAATATATCCAGCTAAGGTCTCCTTTACATACAAAGGAGAAATTAAGACCTTTATAGACATACAAAAAGTGAAGGAATTCTTTACTATGAGTCCAGCACTACAAGAAATACTGAAAGAGGTCAGCTTATCTAAAACAAAATGACAAAACAAAAAATACATAATTAGGAGTTAAGTGGCTATCAGGCAAAGAGAAGCAAAGGAGCGCAACCCTTACTAAGAACAAGGCATTATAAGCTTCAATAATAAAGAGATTTGCTATAGCAAGATATTAGTGAATGTTCAGCATACATAGAAACAAATTGAGATAACGATGACTGAAAAGGGGGGATTGGTTCAAAGATCCAAATTCGTAAAGGGATAAGGCACGTGTAGAAGAAACTGGACAACTGTGTGTATATATGTATATACATATATATATATATAAAACTATCTTTTTCATATTCATAATTGTAACCATACACCACAAATTCAGAACTGAAGTATATGACATAAAACAAGAAGAACCAGAGGGAAAACCCACAAAAGCAAACCAAAATAAAGAAAACAGACTCACAAGGACAAGGAAGCAATGGAAACACCAAGCTACCAGAAAGCAAAAGATAAAATGGCTATAAGAAAATCTCATATTTCAATAATCACCCTAAATGTAAATGGACTGAACTCACCAATAAAAAGGCAAACAGTTGCAAAATAGATAAAAAAACAAAACCCAACCATATGCTTCCTCCAGGAGAGACAGCTCAGCTCCAAAGACAAATACAGACTCAAAGTGAAAGGTTGGAAAATGATATTTCAAGCAAATGGCATTCAGAGAAAAGCAAAAGTAATGGTACTAATATCAGATGAAACAGACTTCAAAATAAAAAAGATAAAGAAAGATATTGAGGGACACTTCTTCTTATCATAAAGAGAACCATGCACCAAGAAGACATAACACTTATTAATATCTATGTTCCCAATCAGGGAGCCCTGAAATATGTAAAGCAATTACTAAAAGAACTAAAGGGAGAAACAGACCAAAATACTATCGTAGCAAGGGACCTAAATACCACAGTCAGATATGAACAGATCATCGAAACAGAAAATCAATAAGGAAATAACATTCTTAAATGACACATTAGTCCAGCTGGACATAATTGACATTTACAGAGCCTTCCATCCCAAAACAGATGCTTATACATTCTTCTCTAGTGCACATAGAACATTCTCAAGAATTGACCACATACTGGAACACAGAGACAGCCTCACAAATATAAGTAGGTTGAAATCATATCGACCATATTCTCTGATCATAATGCTTTGAAACTAGAGATCAATTGCAAAAAAGAAATCAGGAAGAACCACAAATATATGGAAATTAAACGACATGCTACTGAAGAATAACTGGGTCAGGAAGGAAATAAAAAGAGATTAAGAGATACATAGAAATGAAAGATAATGGTAGTACTGATATCAAACATTTGGGACAGGCAAAAGCAGTCATAAGAGAAAAGTTCATATAATTACAGGCCTGCCTCCAAAAACAAGAACAAGCCCAAATAAATAACCTAACGCTTCATCTTAAAAAAACTAGAAAAAGAAGAACAAATTAAGCCTAAGGTCAGCAGAAGAAGAGAAAGAGCCAAAATTAGAGCAGAAATAAATGAAATTGAAAACAAACAAAAAAAATCAATGCAACAAAGAGCAGGTTTTTTGAGAAGGTTGAGAAAATTGATAAACCTCTGGCTAGTCTCACTAAAGAAAAAAAAAGAGAAAGGACACACAAGCAAAATCAGGGATGGAAGAGGGGGAAATTATGACTGATACTACAGAAATACAAAGGATCATACAAAAATACTATGAAAAAGTATATAACATGAAATTTAATAACCTAGAAAAAAATGGACCAGTACTTAAAAAAAAAAATACAGCCTTCCTAGACTGAATCAAGAAGATCTGAAAAATCTAAATAGACTAATTAGCAGTATGGGAATTCAAACAATCATCAAAAACCTACCAAAAAGTAAAAGTCCAGGATCGAATGGCTTCACCAGTGAATCTACTAAACATTCAGAGAAGATTTACAATCTATTCTCCTCAAACTCTCTGAAAAATCAAAAAGGAGGCAATACTTACCAATTCATTTTATGAGGCCAATTATCACTCTGATAACAAAACTTGGTTAAGATAACACACACAAAAAAATAAAACTACAGACCAAGATCTCTCATGAACATAGATGCAAAAATTTTATGTAAGATACTAGCAAATCAAATACAGCAACATATTAAAAAGATTATACACCATGATTGAGTGGGCTGCATCCCAGGGGCACAGGAATGATTCAACATACACAAATCGATTACTGTGATACATGGCATAAATAACTTAAAAAATAAGAATCATATGAGCATTTCAATAGATGCAGAAAAAGCCTTCGTTAAGATACAACATCCATTTATGATCAAAACACTTAATAAAATCAGTATAGAAGAAAAGAACCTTAACATAATAAAAGCCATCTATGACAAAACCTCAGCCAACATTCTACTTACTGGTAAAAAACTAAAAACCTTCCCTTTAAGATCTTGAACAAGGCAAGGCTGTCCATTATCGCCACTATTATGTAATATAACATTGGACGTCCTAGAAAGTACAATCGGGCAAGGGAAAGATATAAAAGGCATCTAAATAAGAAATGAAGAAGTCAAAATGTCACTATTTGCAGATGATATAATTCTCTATATAGAAAACCCTAAAGACTCCGCAAGAATACTACTAGAAACAGTAAACAAATACAGTAAAGACTCTGGATACAGAATCAATGTTCAAAAATCCATAGTGTGTGTTCCTATACTCTAATAATGAAACATCAGAAAACAAAGTGGAAAAAATAATTCCTTTTGCAATTGCAACAGAAAGAATAAAATAGTTAGGAATAAATTTAATGAGACAAGTGAAGGAACTATATAATGAAAACTATAAGACCATATTTAAAAAATCGAAAAAGGTACAAAGAAATGGAAAGATATTCCATGTTCTTGGATTGGAAGAATCAACATAGTTAAAATGACAATATTACCTAAAGCATGATACGGATTTATTGCAATCCTCATAAAAATTCCATTGACAATTTTTAAAGAAATAGAACAAAAAATCATCCAATTTGTATGGAAGTACAAAAGGTCCCAAATTGCCAAAGTCATCCTGAGAAAAAAGAACAAGGCTGGAGGCATCATTCTGCCCGACTTCAAATTATACTGCAAAGCGATAGTAATCAAAATAGCATGATCTTGGCAGCAAAATAGACACACTGACCAGTGGAACAGAATTGAGAGTTCAGAAGTAGACCCATATTTATATGGGCAAATAATTTTCAACAAAAAAAATCCAAAAACATACCATGGAGAAAAGAAAGCCTCTTCATAAACGGTGCTAGTAAAAGTGGAAAGCCACCTGCAAAAGAATGAAACTAGACTGTTGTCTTCACTTCAGTCCAAAATTATTTCAAAGTGAATTAAGGACCTAAATATAAGACCTGAAATAATAAAATGTATAGAAGAAAAATAGGAACTAAACTCATGGATGTTGGACTTAAAAAAAAGATTTTATGAATTTGCTCTCAAAGGAAAAGGAAGTAAAAGCTAAAATAAATTAAATGGACTTCATCAAACTAAAAAGCTTCTGCTTAGCAAAAGAAATTGTCGACAAGATTAAAAGAGAACTATCTGAATGGGAAAATATATTTGCAAGCAACACCTTCAATAAGGGCCTAATATCCAAAATTTACAAAGAACTAATTGAACTCAGTAACAATAAAAACCAAATGATCCAATCAAAAAATGGGCAGAGGACCTGAACAGACACTTTTCCCTAGAGGATACACAAATGGCCAACCAATATATGAAAAGATGCTCAACATCACTAGCTATTAGGGAAATGCAAATCAAAACCACAATGAGATATTATTTCATACCTATTAGAATAGCTATAGTCAAAAGGACAAGTAATAACAAATGTTGGAGAGAATGGGAAGCAAAATGAACCTTCATATACTGCTGGTGGGACGGAAATTGGTACAGCCACTGTGGAAAAGAGTATAGAGATTCCTCCAAAAACTAAGAATTGATCTACCCTATGAACCAGCAATCTCTCTACTAAGTATTTACCCCAAAGACTTGAAAACCCATATCTGAAAAGATATTTGCACACTGATTTTCATAGCAGCATTATTCACAGAGGTCAGGAGATGAAAGCAACTGAAGTGTCTGATGACAGATGATTGGCTAAAGAAGCTATGGTACATATATACAATGAAGTACTACTCACCCAGAAGTGGAGTAACTGGGTCCTTCTTTGTCTTTCTTTATAACCTTCTTTTTAATGTCTATTTTGTCTGGTATAAGAATTGCTTCAACAGCTTTTTTGTTTGTTTGTTTGTTTTTCATTTTCATGAAACATCTTTTTCATCCTATTACTTTCAGTCTGTGTGTCTTTTGATCTGAAGTGGATCTCTTGCAGGAAGCACGTGTAAGGGTCTTTTTTTCTTATCCATTCATTCACCCAGTCTGCTAATTGGGACATTTAACCTATTTACACTTAAAGTAATTGTTGCTACATATGTAGTTATAGCCGTTTTATTATTTATATTTTATTTTATTTTTTTCTTCTTAAGTCCCTTTAACATTTCTTGTAATCCTGTCTTGGTGATAATGAACTCCTTTAGTTTTTCTTGTCTGGGAAGCTCTTCATCTGGCTTTTGATTTTAAGTGATATCTTTGTTGTGTAGAGTACTCTTGGTTATAGGTCTTCACTTTTCATACTTTGACAATTTCATGAAATTCCCTTCTGGACTGCAAAGTTTATCTTGAGAAATCAGCTGACAGTCTTATGGGAGTTCCATTGTAAATAACAACAGCTTTTCTCTTGCTGCTTGTCTTCTCCACATAGACTAATGACTTCTGTATTGATGTGGTTATATAAATTTTACCAAGAAATGAAGAAGGGTAACTCAAAAGTGAGCTCCACACCATAAACCCAAATCATGTGACTCCCTGTGATGCCCTCAATCCTGTTTCTTGATGTTCACGCGAATCCCATAGAAAAGCCTCACAAGTATCGTGAGATTCCCTAACTCTTGTTACGAGATTTCCAGGTGACTTCTACTTCACTTTCCTCTGCTAGGCTAAAATAAGCCTCTTCAGAATACATTGGCCAAAGCTTGGACTGTCTTTTTTAAAAACTTGATTTGTGAGCTTGGAATCACAACCAAATATTGCTCCTGTTTCTAGGAAGTATAGCAGAGATCTTGGCCCACAGAATCTAGTCTAACTTTACATAACAAATCTTTAAATAGAGGACTTGGGAAACAGTCACAAGACATTCTTGTTAGGATAATAAAATTCGTTGGAAGTCCAAGGCCTAGGAAGCAGTCCTCTGCTGGAATTGGGGTAAATGGAGTGGATGTTTGAAAACACAACACCATGCCAATTTCATATGTAAGGTAAACTCGTTTGCAATTTGATCCATGCTCTGAAGCCTGGTTCATTATACGAAGTACTGTGAAAAACTACAGCCACAGCAACAAGATGGTCGGTCACTTGGTAGATACAAGGTTTGTGTGGATTATTCTTACATTCCCATGTGAATTCCACCAGGTGTTTACTTGATCTTTGTGTGATTCCCTAGTGATTTCTAAGTGATGTTCAGGTGATGTCCACCTTATTCCTCTTCTCATATTTTCAAACAAGTGTTTTCAAAACGTGTCTCATTAACTTTTATTTTCAATATTCAGCATTGAGTCTTTGGCCTTTAAGCAACTCCCTGTCGATAGTTGTGGCCAAAGGTCTGCATCAAAGAATAGTGCAGGAGTAACACATGAAGCTCTTCAGAATTATACTCACGATGGCTCAGCATTTTTCCTATAATACAACTAAATGATGCTTACATTTAACACTGCTCTAAAGTAGCTTCGTAAAGTAGACTCAGGCTTCAAATGTCAACACACTTAATATTTGACAGCAGCTTCCATTGCGTTAACGCATTTTGCCTGACCGAAAATAAAACCAAAGGCCAGTTATCTAACAAGAAGTTTCTGTTAACCTATGCCGCCATCCTCAAGAGAACCTTCTCATGCAGGCATGACCTTTCAATGGAGAAGCAATTAAGTGGCTATGTTACACACAGACTATTATTTTCTCAGTGGTTACCTAAATTTTACCAAGGAATGGAGAAGGGTAACTCAAAGGTGTGCACTACACCAACGCAATATCACATGACTCTCTGTGATGCACTTAGGGCTGTCTCTTAACAGTCACATAAATTGTGCAGGGAAGCTTTGTGAGTATCTCAGGAATCTCTAATTCTTGTTATAAGATTTCCAGGCCAATTCCAGTTCACTTTCCTTTGCTAGGCTAAAATAATCCTCTTCCGAAAACATTGATTTAGCACCTCCCAGTTAATGTCGCAGTTTTCTTTTCTTGATGTTTAATCCAGTCCCTCTCAGAATTTGTAGTTTAAGATTTGGTATAGAGAAATTCTGATGCAGGGGTTCTTTCTGCCATCGAGTGGTATCATTATAATGACTCAGCATTTTTCCTACAGTAAACAAAAAAAAGTGGCAGTAATTGTTTGCACCACTATCCAGTCATAGCCTCATAGCATACTCAGGCTCAATTATTAACAATGCCAATGTACAACTTCTGCCTTCACTGACATAGGCAGTTTTCCTGACAAACAGACCAAATCGATGCAAATTAAAAATCATTGACTGCCTGCATATACCATTGACTTTAAATTTGATTTGTAATGTGGACATGACATTCGCTTTGAGGACAGTTAGGCGGCTGTCTTAGCCACCTTCTGCTCCTAATTGAGTAATGACTTGTCAGTGTTGACGTTAATTTTCTTATGCTATGCACTTGTCACTACAAAGGGAGCACTACACCATCATCCCTTATGAGGATATGAATTGGCAACATGAGCCCAAAGCACAAGATCTGTCTTTTCCCAGCAAAAAGTAGAAGAGAGACTAGGAACCAAGGCACTAAGCCTATCCTCTCTGAAAACTAGTATTTAGAATAACTTAAACCTCAGGGAAAGTCTGTCCTCATGTAATTTGAGACTTATCTTGAAACCTAGGACCTTGTCTTCCACCTGTATTTCCTATTGGGATCCAGTGTGCTATTCTTGGTTGCAGATACAAGCCCTACTTCTATTTCCAGAAAGTAGATTTGAGAAATTAGCCCAGGCTTTCTCAGTTCCAAGCCTGTTCTACGTGAACAAATGTTGCCTGAAGTCATTGTCTCAAAGCAAAAGCCTTCTTTAAGGAACAAAGAATCAAACAGAGACTGGAAATATGAATCAAGCCTGGACCTTTTAAAAGGACATAGTAAAAGCCCAGGCCCACAACGTCAAGACTATATAATTGATAACAATGTTTAGTCTCAAGACCTAGACCCAGAATATTCAGCCTGGCCCTTGTTGCCTAAACTTTCGTGGGCATCTTGGCCTAAAGAACCAAGCTGTGATCTCCAAGAAGATGGAAGAGTGGAGGACTCGGTGCACGCCTCCAAGACTGTGATCCCTTGAAAACATTAACTATATAAATTGGGCCAATGGCACCAACCCTTTGTCATCATAACAGTACATTCAGCACAACCTGGTCCCACATCACCAATTATCCTTTTAAACATTTATTGAATGATTACCAAGCCTTTGTTTGGTAAGAGAAGGTATTATGGGCATTAAGAAACCTGGCCGAAGCCTGGACTGTTCTTTAAGAAACTCAATTGGGGAGCTTAGAACACAACCATGCATTTTCCCTATGTCTAGGATGTAGAGTGGAGACCTTGGCTCAGACACTCACAGCTAATGTCCAGGGATAAATAATGAAAATACACACATAACCGAGGTAGACAGCAGAGTGCCAATTTGTTCATTAAAAATAAGACTTAATTGTTTCAGTGACCAGACTAACCAGCACCTTCATTTCCTATAGACATTCTTAGATGACAAGTTACAGCATCATCAAAGTCATTTTCTATATTACCCAAGAGAAATCTCTATTCTCAAAGTGGAAAACTTGAAATCCTTGTGGTCATCACCTATTTTTTATTTAGGAAGACCCTTAGATGAGGCCAGATAGAAATCTTTTCAGCCATCTGGCATGCCTTGCTAAAGGACAAAAGAAAGTGTGCCTGGTGGCATGGCTGGGGCAAAAATGTATGGTCATACATTCTAAGCCACATGCTAGGCTGAATGAGACATCAGCAAACTCATGTCCCCAGAAACTTATCCCTGGCTAATGCACCCTGGCTGGGCAGTGGGCCTGAAGGCAGGCCTGCTCCCAGAAACTAGGTGCTTTCTTGTGCCCCACAGCCCTACTGTGCACGGGGGAGTAAAAGTGTCTTGGGTGAGAATGGGGGATGAAGAAAACAGGCCGGAAGTGAACTGTGAAAAAGGTGGGGTGAGGAACACAGGTGTGGTTGTTGGGGGAATGCAGATGGGAGAATGAGTGAGAAAAGGAATGTAGAATTGCCTGCAAGAGTTGAAGAAACTGGAAGGAAAAGGGAAATGACCTGATGGAAAATTCACATGAGTTGGAATAGGGTGTGAAGATGGAAGCTCAAAGTAGAAGGCAAATGGAATGAGGGAACTGGGGGAAAAAATGGGGCTTGAGGGTGATGCCTGGACACAGCAAAAGGCTGGGGGAAGGAGAGTCCACAACTTGACTGGCATCAAGCACATGCACAACAGCTGTGATGTATTGAGAGCTAATCCTCATTCCTAGGAGAGTTAATTTGGCAACTCATCTGAGCCAGTTCAGGGGCCCGGAAAGGCTGAATTGATGTCAACAGGCCCTTGCCTGGCCAGAGCTCCCCTCTGAGCTCATGCCTGCCCTGGACTTGGCCACTTCAAGATTTCAGAGAGCCAAGTGAGGACAGGGCCAGGGTGAAAAAAAAACCTCCAAAGAAGATGGAACAGATCTCCTGGTCCCTTGTTTGTTGCTCCAGATACTTGGAGTGAAAGCATGAATATTGGTGAACCAGACAGTAAGGGTGAGGAGGAAATTATAAATCAAATGGCCGGCTACACCACAGTACCCCCAGTCCCTGGTGAATTGCTGATTTTCCAGGAGGGGGCAGGGTATCGATTCCCAGATCCCCCAATGCCAGGACATTTTCTGGCCTGGCCCCTAGAATTAAAGAGAGCATCTGGACAGCTCTTGGCACAGGCCTTTTCTGAGATTTGGTTTCTTCAACCCTGTTGGCATTGAAGGTGGAAAGCCAGTGATAAGCACCAAAATGGCACAGTGAGAAGAGGGCTGAATTCACCAGCCAAGGTTGATTTGCCGTGTCCTGAACTTCAAATGAGTACTCAGTCTTCTTTCCATCAATACCACATGGTGCTGTGGCCTGCCACTACTGAGTGGCACCATCTCTTTCTAGCCTCAGCCCAGGCCAGACCAGAGGAACAGCATGTGCACTCTCCACTGGCCCCAGTGTTCCTGGAGAACACATGAGAGCCAAGGCTCAGGACTTCTTCCTTGCCTCCTGTCAGAGGGCTGGCTGATAGCCATAGGCCTACAGGGAGGCCAGCCTCACCTTCCTTGCGTCAAATACTTTCTCTTTTCAAGTTGTGTCTTCATCTGCAATCCGTCTGCCTGAATGCCACAGGCTGATTCCTTCGGCCCAGTGACCTACGCAGCCGTCCGTCCACAGTCCTAAAATGAGTGGGTGCCAAACAGCCTTGGGAATTTCTGGGCCATGTGTTCCTGGGACTCCAGATTCTGCCACTCACTGGCTAAAGATCTCACATTAACCTGCTGTGACCCTGGCCATTTCAACTGATCCCCTAGCTCATCAGGGGCAGGGAAAGAGGTCACTGAACATAACAGGGTCTTTCAGGTTTCATTCCCATGTGGACCTGGGAGATAGGGCAAGACATAAAGAAGCAAGACAAGCAAAAGAGAACTCTTAGGCTCAGACAACAGACTGAGGGTGACCAGAACCTCAGGAAGGCGAGAGGATAACGGCATGTCTAAAGAGGGTCAGCGTCAGGGTGACAGTGAACAACCAGGTAGCTGGTGCTGAGCATGCAATGAACTAAATGGCTATTGGTTAAAGAATTACTACACCTGACATTTTCCTAAGGTTCTGGAGCCACCTATTTTTGCTACATTTTATTTGCTACAAATGACAGAGCGCAGTAGGGTTGGGGGCACCAACGCTGTGTCAGGGTTTCTGGTGATGATAGAACCTTGGCCAAACTAAATCACTGTGTGGACTTGAGGGGATTGTTTTCTGTTGACTCACAGAGATGTTAGCAAAGGGCATTGGTGTAAGGTGAGAAGTTGAAAATGCCCGGCCGACTGGGTTCAGGACCATTTCATGGGAGCATGTGGAATGCATGAATCCCCTAATTTGAAATGTAGATGAACTCAAAAAAGATGGGTTTGTCTCTCAGTAAGAAGGCGGCTTCTCAAAGGCCAGAGGTGTTACAGACCAATCCTTTCTGGACTGGGCAGCCTGACATAGAGACGTGAAAAGAAATCTGTGATGCTGACTCGATGTTTCTTTACACCATAGATGACCAAAAGGAAGCATTGTGGAAAAAAATGATCCTTCTTGTCACGAAAGAAGGGTACTCAGGAGGCACCTGCCTCCTGGGAGTTGGGTGAAAATATGGTACCCGGGTCCTAGGCAATTCCCAATAGTTTAATATTACTGCCCTATCAGGGGTTTTGCCTTTGTTTGCAATGCTGCTCTGATTCCTCCCTGAAACAATCCCAAATCCATAAGGAAAAATCTAGGTGCTTTGATTCTGTGAGGCAAAGCTTTGTAAGTGGTTCAAGGGCACATGAAAGTCAAGGATGACATGAGAATGGGAGTTGGAGAGGACAAAAACAGCCTAGGGATCAATTGTATGTCCGTGGGTGATCGAGAATCTTTCTGCTCAAAGTGAATGCATTGGGAATGCTCGAATTTCAAGCCCATCCATGGGAAATGCAGGGCCTTTTGGACAACCATGCTTCCACAATCACCTGAAGTTCACCAAAGCATTATGAGGAAAAAGCCAGGATGAAGCCCGAGATCACCTAAGAGCCGAGGAAGGGTTTTGTCTTCACTATGTAGAAGAGCACGTGCGATGAACCAGAACCAATACCTCTCCTCAGCTTTTGGATTGGGGAAATGGACCAAACTTTGGCCTCAGGCGAACTGGGCCTCCTTGGACCCCAAAGACCATTTGCAGCTCACTCTCATTGGTCCCTGGAAGCTCTAGTTCTGTTGTAGATTGTGCCCATAACCTTGGCAAGCCAGCAAGCAGGAGCATTCTGTATGCTCCCCGGTAGCTGTTGGCATGCAGTGCATGAAGCTCTAACTGCATGATCCCAGGCTGTACTGTGGGAAGCTGTCCATTTGGGCAGAATTCCTGGATGAAATTCTTGGCCTATTTGGAATGGGGATCCTTGATTGAAGCATGGAGTCCAAGTTGATATTGGTTTTAGGTCAAGAAGGTCATGATCACATAGTTACATACCTCCAGATGTGTGCCCCACAAAGAGTCCAGCCATCATCTGTCTCCTAGCAAACTCTCACTATAGGACTGAGATGATCCCTCTCCCTTTTGACACCCTTCCTTCAGCTAGGTCCAGTCCAATGTTTACAGGCCTCTCTGGGGAAAAATATATGAAACACTTCCTCATTCATCTGGACACTAATACATGCAAAGGATGCTTTATGCTCACAGGCTGATTTACACTCATACATTAGCAAAGACACCAAACACCCACATCGTTTGACACCTGAAAACGTACCCAGACACTCAAGATATTGTCACAAAGGCATTCAAGTGCAGACTTGCAGACATTTCCTTCTGCCTGGATATCTACATGCCTTCCTTTTTCTCTCTCTCAATCTCTGTCTCTCTAGACGGACACACACGGAATGTGACCTAACATACCCAACATGGGGCTAATTTGAACTCTGTTTCCCTGACATTTATGGACCTGGCACAGCTACACAAGTCCCAGAGCAGTAGGGCCAAGGAGGCAGACCTTGGCTGTCCCTGTTTGACCCAGACACAGAAAGTCAGCCAAAGTCATGCCAGCATCCCAGTCTGGCCCTTGTGGACACCTATTGTCTCACTTAAGTGCTGTTGCAGGCCTGGGCCTTCCACACTCTCCTCAGCCCTCTGGCATACCTTGCTAAAGAATGAAACGGAGTGTACCTGGTGACATGGCTGGGGCAAGGATGTGTGGTCTTGCAATCTGAGCCACACGTGCTGCTGAATGAGACTTCAGCAAACTCATATACCCAGAATCCTGCCCCTGGTTGCTCTAACCTGGCTGGGCAGTGGGCCTGAAGGCAGGCCTGCTTCAAGAAGCTGGGCACTTTCTTGTGTCCCACAGCTGTTCTGGGGCGGGGGGGGGGGGAGGGCAAGAGTGTCTAGGGTGAGAGTGGGGGATGGGGAAAAGCGGCCGGAAGTGAACTGTGAAATGGGTGGTGTGAGGAAACCAGGCATGATTGTAACGGGGATGCAGATGGGAGAATGGGTGAGTGGAACAATGTGGAATTGCCTGCGAGAGTTAAAGAAACCAGAAGGAAAAGGGAAGTGGCCTGCTGGAAAATTCACATGAGTTGGAACGGAATGGGTGTGAAGGTGGAAGCTGAGAGTAGAAGGCAAATGGAATGAGGGAGTTGTGGAAAAGAAAAGGGCTTAACTGTGATGGTTGGACATAGCAAAGGGCTGGGGGAGGGGAGTGTCCACATCCTAGCTGGCATCAAGCAGATGCACAACAGCTGTGATTTATTGAGAGCTAATCCTCCCTTCTAGGATCATTAATTGGGCAACTTACCTGAGCCAGTCCAGGGGCCCAGAGAGGCTGAATTGATGTCAGCTGGCCCCTGCCCATCCAAAGGTCCCCTCTGAAACCACACTTGCCCTAGGCATGGCTACTTCAAGACTGAAGAAGAGTTGAGTGAGGACAGGGCCAGGGTGAAAGAAAACTGTCCAGAGGAGATAGAACTGGGCTCCTGGTCCCTTGTTTGTCAGCCCAGAGACTTGGATCGAAAGCATAAATATTGGTGAACTAGACAGTCAGGGCAGGGAGCGAACTGGAAACCAAATGGCCAGCTACATCACAGTATCCATGGTGCCTGGGCAGGTGCTGATGTCCCAGGAAGGGGCAGGCTAGTGAATTCCAGACCCTCTAATGATGGGACTTTTGCCGGCCTGGCCCCCAGGATTAAAGAGAGCACCTGGCCAGCTCTTGGCACAAGTCTTTTCTGAGACTTGGTTTCTTCATCCCTGCTGCCATTAAAAGCGGGAATCCAGTGATAAGTGCCATGAAGGTGCAGTGAACAAAGGGATGAATTTCATTGCTAAGGTTACATTTGCATGTCCTGAACTTCAAATAAGTCCCAGTCTTCCTTCTTATAGCTGAGACACCATCAATACCACCCAGTGGTGTGGCTCACCCCACTGAGTTGTACTCCCTCTACCCAGGCCAAACTGTAGTTACAGCATGTGCACTCTCCACTGGTCTCAATGTTCCTGTAGATCTTATGAGAGCCAAGGCTCAGGGCTTCTGCCTTGCCTCCTGTCAGAGGGCCATCTACTGAGAGGCCAGCCTCACCTGTCTTGCATCGAACACTTTCTCCATTCAAGCTGTATCTCCATCTTTAATCTGTCTGCCCAATGCCACAGGCTGACTCCTTTGTCCCAGTGGCTTGCACAGCCACCTGTCCTCAGTTCTAAAATGGATGGTTGCTGAACAGAACTGAAAACATTGGGGCTGCATGTTTCTGAAATTCTAGCCTCTGGCTTAACATGAACACCTCGCATTAACATGTTGTGACCCTGGCCCTTTCAACCAGTCCCCCAACCTGCCAGGGGAAGGGAAATAGGTCACTGAACGAAAGAGGGCCTTTCTGTTTTCACTCCCATGTGGACCTGAGACAGAATGCAAGAAGTAAAGCGGCAAGACAAGCAAAAAAGAAGACTTAGGCTCAGACAACAGACCAGAGATGACCAGAGTCTCAAGATGGCAAGAGGACAGCGGCATGTGTAAAGAAGGACAGTGCCAGGGTGATGGTCAACCACCAGGCAGCTGGTCCTGAGTATGCGATGGACTAAATGGCTGTTGGCTAAAGTGTTAGCACACCTGACATTTTCCTAAGTTTCTGAAGCCACATGTTTCGGCTAGGCTTCATTTGCTACAAATGATAGAGTGCAGCAGGGTCGGAGGAGTCAATACTGAGGCGAGGTTTATGATAACGACAGTAATGAAAAAAACTAAATCACTGGGTGGACTTGACAGGATGGTCTTCTGTTGAGTCACAGAAATGAGACTCAACATTATGAGAACACATAATTTTGTAAATAACATTTCTTAAACATCAGGATTATTTTTGATATAATATAGGTTATCAAGTAAAAGATAAATCATAAAAGGTATTTTAGTAATAAATAATTAAAAAACCACATCTTAAGGCTAAAGATTTTCCTGAGTTGGCATTATTTGGCCAATTTCTGCTCTACTGTATGAACTGAGTTTATATGTTGCATTCGTTTTTAAGAGCGTGTATATCAAAGTGTGTTAGAGCATAAACTTCCAATTTTATCCTCCAGACTAGGTATTTCTGACCTATAATCCTGTATACAATTAATTCTTTGGAAAAATTAACTTGTTTTTATTGCATGCCAATGAACTGTTTGCTACCGACATGTCTGTACTAGCACTTCAAATAAATGTCAGTGCTTATAGGACACATGTTTTCACTGTAGGCAGCAGTGGAAATGTGGAAAAGAGTTTATCATTAGAGGGATGTTGTATCACAGTCTTGCTTTACTGGTAGTAGTTTTTATCACAGAGTGAATAACTGAATTTCCTTGAGTTTTCTCATCTGATAAATAAAAATAATAACATCTATGTGGCAGTATTATTGTGAAGATTAAATGAAAATATGTATACTATACACCGAGACAATGTCTGCCACCTGGTATACAGTTCTCCCCCTTCTAGAACCAGGTAGCCCAGTGATGAAAAATATACGGAGTAAAATTATGCTTTATTTTCTTCTTGTTAGGTTTTTTAACTTGAATTTTTATTACTCTTTAAGTTGGTGGTTATTGCTTTTGACAATGATGAGCTGTGATGTTCAACAGTGTCACAGAGAAAATTCTTGTCTTACATCCTGGAGAAATCCCACAAGAGGAATATAGTTGTTGATTCCTATACAGTACTATAATGCATGAAGGTTTTTGTTTTGTTTTGGTATCTAAAATTTATTGTGATATAAATTTATCAATGAGGTAGACTTCTAATTCTAGTTTAAGCTCTTCTAAGTGAATGTTATATTTACTTTAAAAGTTAAATAGTTAAAATGACAATTTCATGTGAAGAATATCAGTTTTTATAATGCTTTGATGAATAATGGATTTGTTAAAAATGATAAAAACAAGTTTTGAAAAATACAACATTATGTGTTTGAGTTTAAAATGCAACTGACTAATGATCTCGGTGAGAAGTAGACATTTGGTTTCTTACCAGATACTCCATATTTTCTAATTTTTGACACGTATCTGAAGTAATATTTTCCAAAAAGATCAGTGATATGCATGACCATAAAACGATGACTGGATAAATAAGACATGGTACACATATATGGAGGAATATTATTCGGTTGCACAAATTGAAATTTTACCATTTGTGACGACATGGATGGACCTAAGGGGTATTATGCTAATTGAAATAAGTCAGACTGAAAAAGATAAATATAGCACATGATTTTACTTATATGCAGAATCTAAAGAAAAAAATAAACAAAAAAATAGAAACAGACTTATAGATAAAGAGGTCAAACTTATGGGTGACCGGTGGGAAGAAGGGTTGGGGTACAGGCATAAAAGGTGAAGGGATTAAGAAGTACAAGTTAGTAGTTACAAAATAGTCACTAATCACAGGACATAAAGTACAGCATAGAGTCTATAGTCAATAAAATTATAGTAACTATGTTTGATGTCATGTACTAGACTTATCAGGGAGATCACTTCATAAGTTATATAAAAGTCTAAACACTTGGCTATATCCCTGCAACTAATATAATGTTGATTTCGGCTGAAAAGAAAATAACATTACAATAAAAAAGGTTTTTTTAAAATCTTTTAAAGATTGAAGAGAATATATATGTTCTTGTGCATACAGTATATAGTATAATAGTTATACTATATATAGGCTGCCATAACAGAATATCACAGACAGGGTGTCTTATACCACAGACACTTATTTTCTCACAGTTCTGGAGGCTGGAATTCTAAGATCAGGGTGCTTGCACGGTCAGGTCTTGCTGAGGTCTCTCTTTCAGTTTTACAGAACTCTGCTTTCTCACTTTCCCTCACTTAGAGGAAAGTGAGAGCGAGAAAACAAGCTCTCTGATGTCTTTTCTTGTAAGAGCAGTCATCCCAAGATAAGGTCCCCACTCTTCTGGCCCATCTAAACCTAATTCTCTGCAAAAGATCTATCTCTAAATATTGTTCCATTGAGGGTTAGGGTTTCAATGTATGAATTATAGGGGAAACAATTCAATCCATGGTGTGGGTGTGTGTGTGTGTGTGTGTGTCTTTAGGAAGTGAAGAATTTATTGAAAAAATAACGAAATTAAAATGACTGCATTTTAGGTTTGCTTCATAATTAGAGATAAGTGATAGAAAGATTTAGAATGCTCTCTTGAAAGTAGTAGAATTTTCTTTCATGCTTGCTTTATTTTTGTCTCCAAGTTAAAACATTAGTGTACTTTATTAGTATGTTAAGACTTGAAGGAGATAGTATTCTCACAATGATTTACTTTTTCTGGGCATATCATTAAAAGGTAGCCAGTCATTGTATTCCAGAGGTATTTAACCATGGATAGAAACAAAGAACTATATGAAAAATACAATACACTGTGAAACACAATAATAGAAGCTTGCAGTACTGAGAAAGCATGTTGGGGAAATATTTAACTATGTCTGAACACAGTCAGCATAGATTTGAACTGTATTTCAAAGGAAAGTAGAGTTGAGCCACTCTACGAAAATGTGGAAGGATGTTCCACACTAAAGACACAGCATATACAGAAGTAGAAATAAGGAATATGGGAGAATGTATTGATTCCAGAATATATTTGTAGTTTAGTCTATGTAGAACTAAAACGTGAGTTACACAACGATACTAATTGAGACTCAAGAAAAAAAAAGATTTCATATAATAGACCACTTTATTATACTCTGGAATTTAGATTTCATCCTTCTGATAAATTCTAAAAGCTACCTAAGAATTTTCAGTTAGAGCAAGGACTAAGATACTGTAGGAGGAGGTAGGTGATGCATCTGGGAACATTTACTGCACTCAACCAACTAGTTTTCTCCTTTCATAAAGTGTTGTTTTTATAATATCTAAACACTAACTTAAATTACGTAATATAAATATAGCAGAAAATCCTACATAACACATATGTAAGACATCGAGATGTAAACTATATTTAAAACAATAAGAATTATTGGTGACCTCTTTTAAAGGTTATTTCCTTCATTATGTATATCATTACCAAATCCTTTCCTTTCTTATTGACATGGTAACCTGTGGACTCCAATTCTTTGCTGTGGAACATACAGTTTTCTACTTTTGAGATCTTCCTTGAAAATCTTCATTTTGGTCTTCTCAAGAACAAAGATGGATTAAAACTCCCTTGTTTTTCTCACCAAATTATCTAGGAGATACTCACAAATAAATGCACTTACTATTTGAGATGAATCCAAAACTTCCTCACAGTAAATTCCCAACTTTGTTCTCCAGTATACCCTATCATATTGCTCATTAACTTTTCTAGCTAAAACATGTGGCACTAAGGCCAAGGCAAGATCATAGATCTCATCAGGGCATTACTCCATTAGCTTTCTTTTTCTTTCTTTTCTTTTTAAATTGTCTTTATTTACTGCTACCTTTTAAAAATAATTTTTTTTCAATGAATAATTTATTATTTCTTGCCTTCTCTACATAGAACTACTAACTGCAAATAGATTCTATTAATAAAATTGTTAACTTAGAGAAGAAACAACTAGCCAATTATTCTGTTCTAAAATTAATGGCAGTCATTTTAGCACATGGGGAAGAACTTTTGACCTTCAAGAAGAGCATTTCTAACAATTGCAAATAGTGCTCTGATTGTCTCAGTTCATTTTTTATTCTAATGCATAAAAGCATATTGCAGTTTTTGAAGAAAATCCTACATTAAGAGTCAATAGAATTGTTGTGATGGATTCAGTAGTACTTGGATAATGAAGAGGATTGTTTTGTTTTCTATAAGACACCCAGAAATTTGGATAATAAAAAAGTCATATTAAGTATTGGCAAAAGACCTACTTTTTGAATAAACGTGAATAACAGAATTTAGATGTGTATGTAGGCTTAAATTTGACTTAATAAATGGAATGAACTATTATAAAAAAAAACAACTAAGGCTGGCAATTATCTCCTTCATCAATCATCTCTTTAGTCATGCTTTTGAAGATTTTTAGAGAAGTACATAGCAGAGGGTTCTCGGGCTTCCTAATCGGTTTCCTCTTACCCCTGAGCATGAAATTAGACTAATTTACTAATCTTTCTTGCTAGTTGGAGCTATGTGACTTAATTCTGGCCAATAACATGTGGAACAATATGGTCTGCATCATTTCATGGTCTGACTTCATCTTTTCCTCTGTTGGATGTGTGAAATGGTAAAAAAATAAAAACAAAACAAACAAACAAACAAACAAAACAGAAACTTGGGAGCCATATGTTGACAATTGTAGAAATATGATATAAAAGTAGCTTAGGCCTTTCAATCTCAGCTTGGAGAATACCTACCTAACTAGGAATGCCCTCAATGAACTGTTATGTAAGCAAGAAATTTAGGGGCTTATCTACCATGTTAGCTAATACCACTTAAACTAACATAGTTTGTCAACATTTTGTTAGTATAAAACAGCTAATGACATAATAATCATTTTAGAAACTTTTCTCATTATATTGCAATATTTCTCAGTTTGTCATTTTAAAAACAGCATTCATGGTAGAATACTTTTGTGTGTGTGTGTGTGTGTGTGTGTGTATTCATCTACTAGCTTAGGCAAAGTTTACTATTTCAGATTGCTGTGATGGCCAACAGAGTCTCTTTCCTTAATGGAAAAAAAAAGTAAAAAAATATAGAGCGATTGGTTGTTGCAAGCTTCATGTCTCCTTCCTCTCTTATTTTTCCAAATCCATTTTCTACCCCAGCTAGATGCACATAACTTCCAGAGATGCCAAACTCTGTTATTAATCCCCGATTATGAGGATGATCCTTTGTGTTGGAGTCAAAGGATGGCAGAATATGTCACACATAATTATGCTACTTTGGTGCAAGGATTATTTGAGCTAAAAGCACTTAAAAAACAACAGTGCAGGAAGGGCATTCTAATCTCCCCCTCTTTCCCCTGGAAACAGAAGATAAAAACTCCAACGTGAAAGATGCCCTTCCTGCACAAGGATAAAAAAATTCTTTAACATGGAGTTAATGCTAAGAGAATTCTATACAGACAGGCTATGTTAATATAATTCTCATCTCCCTTTAGCTCTCTCTCTGTTCAACTTAATATGAAAGCATGTAGATTCTGTCATTCCTTTGGGTCTTCATTTCCTTACGAGGGTTCCTGTGGCATGTAAATTTCATATAACTATATATGCCGTCTCCCGATAACTGACCTCCCCAACAAATTTGTGTCAGGTAGAAAAACTTTTGCTTCATGTGATTAAATTTGGGGGAACACAGATTTATAATGTAAGATTTCTGTTTTTTGTAGGGTGTGTGTAGGGGGATGTTCATGAGATACACATTAAAGGCAGTTATACAAGATAAACAGCATTGTGAGCTGAGGTTTGGTATTTAGAACTCAGGAATGTCTTATTTTCAATACTGACTTTTTGGGTTCCTTAGGAAAAACAAGTTTTAAATGTATAACTAAGCATTAAAGAGAGATTCTAAATACTCATTTATTTTAGAATTTTGAACTTGATTCTTAACCGAAATCTCTCCCTTGACCCAATTATCTTATTTTTGAAATGGCCAGTCATTAAATCTTTAAATCTCAGAATAAAATGATTAGTTAGGTTAGGTTAGGCTGCCATAAAAAGACACCATTAAATTTCAGTGGTTTAAAAAACAAAGAAAGAAGTATATTGGGCTCATGTGACAGTCTAAAATGAGTGTGTCAGTTGATGGTGGCTCTTCTGTATGCTGTTCTTCCAGGTAGGGCCTTAGGCCAATTTTGTGCCTTCCATGTTTAGCATTCTGTTTCAAAATAACTTCAATCACTGCTAATTCAGTCCATGGAAACAGAAAATGGGAAGAAGTCTACATCCATAGACTTTCTGATCTAAGTGAGACGAAAGTTGAAAATTTTATACCAATCAGTTTTTATCTGGAAAATGCAGGCAAATGTTCATACTTAGCTCTGAAAAGCCAAAGGAATGCCATTCCTTGTTAGGCAACTCTAAGTTCCACCTCTATTACTGAGGAAAAGGAAAATAGTGTTTGTGTAGATGTAGAACGTTAAACGTGCAATTTTAGGCACATTATAGATTTTGATTGCTATAGACACACTAAAATAAGTTGGTTTCTATTAAGAACATATACTATGTGGCACATGAACTAATGGTGTAATGGTACAGAAGCGATTTTAAATATACATTAGGGAAATGGAATGCCTTCTCCTTAAAATAATTAGAGACTTAGTACATTTTTTTTTTGCTCTGAATGTATTAGGTAAACATTTATTAGGTAAACATTTTTGGATGTTTTAAATCATTTCAAATTATTTCAGCTTATCAAGCCTAGATATCATATATACCAAACTAAACTTTCCTAGACATCAAGTCAAACTTTGACTATTTAATTATAATTAATTGCTTTCTCCACTTTCCAATGAAGTCTAACCATCTTCATCTCAAAAGTAAACAAAAAAGAAAGTGAAAAATAAAGCATGGCAGAGTGTAGGTGAGAGTTATGAGATCCAAACTAGCTTTGTGGAAGCTATAAAAAAGACTTGAGAGGTGGCATTTACTACTTTGCAAAACATTTTCCAATTTTCCAGTCCTACCTAGACATAAAAAAACAAAATCCATTGTTGTTTTTATAAAATTAACAATATTTAAACATTGAACTACTGACACTTGGTTGCTGGAATCTAGCAACAGAACTATCATTCTATTTTCTAAAATTATAATAAACATCATAGAAAATACTTTAATATTCATTAAAGAAGAAAAACCTATTGGGTTGCCAGCTAACTTTGGTAACAGATAATCAGTAGGTTAGGTTATCAAAGTAAAAGTAGCAATACAACAGAAAACCAAACCTTCCTTTTACACACTTAATTATTATGTCTATTATCATATTTAAAAACTTCCTTTCTGCTAATGGTTCTTTGAAAAATAAACAAACAAATAAACAAACAAATAAATAATGAAGTTGGTAAAATTGGTCAAGGATTTTAAAAAGACAATTCTAAATATTAAATAAACTAATTCAGCTTGTCATAATTAGAATAGAAATTCCTGACATTTTTCCTGTTTATAATTTCTAATGTTGGGATATTTTAGTTGTGTAGGAGAAGATTGATATTTTTCTTTTCTCAAATCTTGTGAACTAAAGTTACTTCCTGATGGTCTGGCTTCAAGTGATTTTTCAGGGTAGGAGGTATCTCATATGGCAAAGAACTTTGCCCCATACAGATATGTTTACTTTTATAATGGCCTGATTTACAGAAATCCTTAAGATAAGTTTGCGCTTGATTCTTTTTGGTTCCTATGGCAGTTGTCATAGTTGAAAGAGACTCATTGTTTTAATTTCAAGACCTCCTCTAACCAATCTTTAATTGAGCCATTTAATTAGGTTAAATGGAGGTTTAAGACATTATTTGCTTTATCCGTCATTAAATGAACATGTACATTTTCCAGGACACACTGAGTTCCTCTTAAAACTTTTAAAACTATATAACTCTTCAGACTGTATAATATTTATTTAGATAATTTCAAGCAACAGTCACATTTTTAGAAGCATACACACACTGCACAAAATTGTGACAAATATTTATTTTAATGCATCATTCCTGTTTTATTTGGTTCTTTCAGTTTTCCTTTTTGACAAACAAGGAGATATCAGTAATTTCAGTGTCTTAGAGTTTGCATGCCCAGATAATTATTTATTTTTCCACTCTTCCCTTGTATTGACAAATTTCTTAAGGAGTTAATGGCATTATATATAGTTATTGAAAAAGACCTTTCTCAAAATCATCTCCAGGTGACTTCAATTTTATTATTTTTTGCAATGAATTGAGTTCAAGTATTAGCCCCTCTCTCATAAAATAAGCATTAATTTCAAGGTTTTACCATTCAGGAAAATAAGAAGTTTCTCTATATCTACATTCAATCTTATATCTTAATTTACACCATTTTGCTCGATATGAATTTCACTGGAAGTAGAGGAAAATAGGTTAATCTTACGCATCAAAATTTTGTTCTTAGAGTCATATCATATAATACATGAAATATACTATGAAGATTATTTAGTCAGCAAAATAATTTAATACTTGACTTTTCTAACGTTTTTACCACACTGTCGGGGGTCTCTTTTGAACCTTACGGTTGTGAGAAATTCACCCCTTAATGTTTTGATAACTGTGAAAGTTGGAAAGTCAGTTCTTAACGCTGAGATTGTTATGATGGTATTTATTTTCTTACTTATTTTCTATGCACTTTTCTCTGAGTCTTCATCAATTTTAGCATTTGCTCCCTTTTTTAAGTAGTATGACTGTGTAGGAGAGGAAAAGTAATTTTCTCTGTATCCTTCTGAGTTCTTAGGTTAGACTCTATAATAATAATAATTAAAAAGAAGATTAACAAAAGGAAAACAAACACAAATTTATTATCATGTATACTTTATGTATACATGGGAGATACCTAGGAAAGATGAGTAACTCAAAGAGGTATCTTTAGAATTCAGGATTAAATATTATCTTAACAGGGAAAGGGAAGGGGGTTATAAGCCTCTTACTAGAGTAAATAGTTCTTTGGAAAGATAAATGGGTTCTTAGAAGAGTAAATAGGAGATATGATAGTTTGTGACAAACTTTATCTGGGTGTCCTGTCCACTGCTAGTCTGTTCTCCTGTGATAAGAATCAATCTTTGCTAGTTGATGAAGCTCCTAGGGAGAGAGGGTCTATAACAATTGAGTTCCTTTTGGAGGATCTTACCTTAGGTAGATAAGCGAAGTTCAGAGAAAACCTCTCCTTGAATTTGCTGTTTTGTAAGCGCCTACAGCTCAAAGTAATCAATATACCAAAAAGTGGCATACATTGGGATGACATGTTAAACCCCTACTGTTGTAAATTAGGGTGGCATATTTTGCTACTCTTCAAGTGAAATTGAGCTAAACTCTTTGGTTAAGACAGATGTAACAAATATTGCTTTCCTATTTATTATTAGAAGGTATCTTGACAAGGATTGCGCATAGTGGGAAAGAGAATCCTGTGTACCTTGTAGTGTCTGCCAGTCATGTGTAAGAAAAGAGTGATAGCAATCATGTAGTTGCTGACCTGAGAGAAATATTAATGGGACTTTCTCATACTATTTTAAAGTATCTTGTAATGTCTGGCACTCTTCTACATCGTAATCATATTTAAATGATGGTATACTATAACCCTCAAGGTTTCCTTAATCATTTTTTGTCTTCACATAAATGAATACGTATTATACTTATTCAATTTATTTTCATTATAATTTTGAAACATTTTAATACCTACATTTATATATTACAGTTCTATATTAATCTTTTAAAATTCTTCATCTTTATTTTCCCCAGAGCTGTTTTTATAAATGTTTATGAATACTTTGAATTTAATTTATATATTTCAAAATACCAATATTACTTTTTAACTTTAATTTCCTAATGTCCTGTGTTAGACAGTTTAGGTTTTTCCTCTAATAATTAAACAGCAAAATGAGATTTAACAAGCAAATATTTTGTTAGGCAGTATACATACACACACACACACACACACACACACATATATATGTATATATATGTATATGTATATGTGTGTGTGTGTATTACAGGAATTACAGTTAATTCCTGTAATGCATGTAATACATTTTTTATATGGGCAAGCTCTTTACCCTAGTGTTCTTGATGGGAGTAAACTTCATACCCAGTCTGACATGAATGTAGCTCTGTTCATGATGTGACTTGTATTCAGTATAAAAAGCTGGTTGTAAACACTCTTTAGAGACCCATGGTTTTGAACTTACCATCTGAAAAGACTGCATGAGCCAGCACTCATAGAGTGTTAGCTAGCTTGTCATTTATGAGAGAGAGTCTTTAATAGCTGTCCTGCACAGTGTCCCTTTGTCGAGGAGAACAAAAGTCCATGGTTTGTAGCCTATAGTGTCATTATAGAATGTGATGAGAAATCTTTCTAGTGAAGAATTGCTTGTAATCTGTGTCCTCAGCAATGCTGTTTTATAAATGAACAGAAAATGTGTTGTGAAATGCATATGGCCATCTCTGAGAGCCATTCAATTAAGGCACCAAAAACCTGTTGGAGCCTTAAAACAGGTATACACGTGTGCTTAAGAAGGAAGATAGATCCCTCTGAGGAATAATACTTGAGTTAAGAGCTGTGAGTTGAGTAACTCCCGTTCTGCAAGCTTCTGTTTCAATCTGGGCTCCAAACGCTTCCTATTTGGGAATTGAAAATAGATAATTTGAATTGCCTGCAGTATTGTTTTAAGAGGCCACTTGCCAACTGCACTTTCTGATGCAAACTTGGAATCCTCCAACATCTACAAAGTGTGAAAATGATTAGAGACTCCTGGAAGTTTTCATGTTGGAAATTCGTACGAAGGGAAATCAGGCAGCCACATTTTGGAAGGGCGTGTGTATGGTGAAGAGACCTCCATCTTTTGTGATGAACAATGTGGTACAATGTTTCAATACTGTGCTTCATTTGCTGTCACTAGGAGGGGATAGAAAAATCTATTTTGTTTAGGGACAGTCCTCAAGAACATGCAAAGAAAACGGGTTTTCTATAATCCAGAAATCCAGAATATGATTCGTGCTAGTATGGGTGAATGTTGTGAAGTCTAAGTGGCAGCCAAACCATACATAGAAAATGATTACAGTTATTACAAAATATTCTATTTTGACCAGCCTTAACAAGTTGCAAAATATTTGGGCTGAATATGCTAAGTAAATACAACGCTATGTTTACATAATAGAAAGAGATCTGGGAGAAAAAACACAGAAGGAATATAAATAGAATGCGCCTTCAGAAGTTTCATTTTCTCACCTTCAGGGAGATTCTCGATCCTGTTTTGCTTGGCAATATGTTCTCAGTTTTCACATTGATTGAGGTATTTTCCTTTAATCTCAAGGAATAGCTACACCTTGCTGCTTTTGCTTGCACCATTACCTCCAAAATGTCCTTCCTTCACTCTTTCACAGATAAACTCTTATTTTACAAGGCTGAGTGTAAAAGTCATCTTATTTTTGAATCTTTTCTAAATTATCCATTATTCCTGTTCATGGGAAACAAATACATCTGGCCTATGAGTTCTCAAAGGCAAAGATATAAAATTATCCAATTCTGTACTGTTCAGTTTCCATCTCAGGAATACAGGTAGTATGTGCCTGATCTCAGAGCAGATACTATTTGAGGTGGATCCTGAAGGAGAAAATAGTATAGGTAACAGTATGGAGATGGAGAAGATCTGTTTCAGAGGAAAATAGTGAAAACTCCTTTGCCTGTACAGTAGAAAATTTACCTAGTAAATTATGTTTGATACTGAGAGGAAGTAGATTTTAGGATCCCAAAATATGCCCTGTGCAGTATTGCTTATTTTAAGCTGGTTATTTTTAAGAAAATAAAATTTGGGAAATAATTCTGAACTCCTCCATAACTGTCTCAAAGCAATGTCCTATTATCATAGATAGCTATAATTTAATAAGAACTAGTATGGTAGGAAGAAACCAGAGAGGCCCATTTGATAAAAGTCCTCTCTGTGCCCCATTATTAAAGGCAGCCCAACGAACATTTGTTTTTCAAACTTCTGATTTCCGTCTTCATGTGAATTGCTGTCCTGCATTTTGAAGTCCACAACCACAACCCTCACCCCCTGCCCTTGTCTTCTTAGCTCAAGATTTCATGTAAGTCTTAACTGCCTAATCTGGTCTCATATTCTTATGAAACCCTTGTATTAACATAAATTTAGTCATTTTTTCCTGTTAACTTCTTATGATAAATTGATTTTTAGTCCAGCCAGAAGACCTTAAAATTTAGAAGGAAAATTAATTTTTCCACCCTGTAATGCATGCTCTGATATTTTCTGTCAAAGAAATGCTGTCAAGTTATCTATTGCTCCATTGAACTTTACCTTTCGACATTTATTATTATATACAAAAGTCATACTGTACTTGCTCTTAGAGATTGTTATGATTGACTTGGGCCAGAATTTATGTAATTCTGACCTCAACTAATTAATAGAAACAATTTTATAATTCTTCTCAGTGACTGTAAATTGCATTGTATTTACAAAGACATTTGATGAATAAACATATGAAATGATAATAAAATGCTAGATATATGGCCAAAGAACAGAACTATTGCCATTAAGATAAAGATGGTAAATATATATGTACAACATAGGATATTGGGATTGATCCTGAGATCAGATATTACTTATTATCCTTGATTATATTACATGGATTGGTAAAGGCTTTGTGAGTTCTCTTGTAATGATTATTACTTTTTGACTAATGCTAGTGTTCTTACAATTTTTTTAGAATCAAGATAATTTATATAATAGACACGAAGACTCGGACTTTATTTCATATTTAATTATGTCAGAAAGGCATATATCTCATATTTAAGAAAAATATCCTAAATTGTGTCAATGGACACATTGAGAAATTTACAAGAACCAAAAAAAACAAGAAAATATTGTATTTGTGTGTGTATACCAACATATAACCTTTTTGCAGACTAATGTTTTTAAATTATTATTTTACTTGCAACAACAATGCTCCCTTTATTGTTGAAATACATGTAATATGAATCTGTTTTCTGTCACATGGCTAATGAAACATTATTTTTATGCTACAAAGTCATGCCAAAACTATACATTAGATGAATATATTGAGTACTTGATAAGCATAAGCTTTTTTTCTGAGTTAGGTAAGGGGAAAAGTAAGATGACATCATTGTCTTTAAGGAGTTTGTATTCTGGTGGAGAAACTATTATGTGTAAGCAAATAAATAAGTAGTAACACCAAAGAAGCATGTAGCTTAGTGCTATAAGAAAAACATAGACATGCATGGTTTGAGTGTAAAGAAAATAAATGCTGTGGTGAACTAAATAGCTTCTTGATTGAGAAAGGAAGTGGAAACTTTATTTGAAGCAAGAACTGGGTTTGTTCAATGCAGTTGATTCTGATTAGTGTAGGTGGAAGAGGAATGAGAAAAGGTTGAGAGAGAAAATTGGAAGAAAAAGCTTGAGGGAAGGAATTTACAAGATGAGTTCAGAGGACAATGAGCAGCATAGCAGTACCAGCAAATTCAAGAAGACAAATGGAAAACAGATAAGTAAAAGAAACATCGTCAAGCAGTGTTCCTCAAAATATGTACAGTTTTTAAATTACCTGATATTAATCACTTGAGATGCTTGTTGAAAATATTTTTTTGCACTCCTTTTCCTCAAGTCTACAGAATTAAGATATCTGGAAATAGAAAAGAAAAATATGAGTATGTAGGTGGCTACCTGTATGTTTTCAGTTTTAGTTTTTCACAAATATTTGAAATATAAATGCAGAAAATATGTGCTTGCAGATTCCTTTTAGGGAGAGAAATAACATGACAAAAGTTGGTTAACTGTGTATGATAGCTTAGACAGAGATAAAATAAATGTTAAAAAAATAGTCTATACTTGAACAAGTATTCAGCTATATCCTGGGTTCTACAGATAAACAAAACTGATAGGTTTGATGGATGGATGGATCGATGGATGGATGTACAGATAGATAGATGATAAAAGATGATAGATGATAGTAGATAATAGATGATAGAAAAATAGATGATAGATGATAGATATAAATAGATGATAGATGATAGACAGACAGACTGAACGACATACAGAAAAACAGATAGATGATAGATAAGTTGACAGATATAGACATAAATAATATAGAAATATAAAGGATCATAGAAGAATACAATGAAAAAGTATATAACACAAAATTTAATAACCTAGAAGAAATGGACAAGTACTTAGAATGATACAACCTTCCTAGACTGAATCAAGAACTGGAAAATCTAAATAGACCTATCAGCAGTATGGAAATTGAAATAATCGTCAATTTACAAAGTAAAAGACCAGGGCCAGATGGCTTCACCAGTGAATTCTACCAAACATTCAAAGAAGATTTAATACCTACACTCCTCAAACTCTTCCAAAAAATCAAATTAGAAGCAATACTTCCTAACTTATTTCATGTGGCAATATTACCCTGATACCAGTATATCAACTAGAGAAGAAAAATAAGCACTATAGCCTCAAAGTGGAAATCCAAAAGGCTTGGACATCACCTACTGGAAATGAAAATATAAACAACTTCTTATCAACAGTCTAAAGAGAGACCTCTACATAATAAATCTTTCTGGAGAAAAAGCATAGTATACTCTCATTAATATCCTAGTGGAGAAACAATCTATCACACACCACGAACAACCAAGGTGACAATGAAGCTCAGAGAAATATCTCTAGAATATAAGCTTAAAGACAAAGAAATATGCAATTTAAATGACAGAGATTTCAAGATTGCATTCCTGAAAAAAACTCAATGATATG
Source organism: Rousettus aegyptiacus (assembly GCF_014176215.1). Lineage (NCBI taxonomy): Eukaryota > Metazoa > Chordata > Mammalia > Chiroptera > Pteropodidae > Rousettus > Rousettus aegyptiacus. The sequence continues at coordinate 75,313,359 of NW_023416288.1, forward strand.
CACAATAGAGTTGATTGACAATTCCAAGAGATTAGAATCACAATAGACCAAAAAATTAGTTTTTTTTGCAAGGAGATTGAAACAATAAAAAAGAACCAACTAGAACTTCTGGTGATAAAGAACACATTAAAATAGATAAAGAATGAAATAGCAAGCTTGGGAAATAGTGCTGACCATGTGGAGGAAAGCATCAGTAATATCGAAGACAGGAATCTAGAAATGACTCAGAAGAAAAAAGAGAGAGAGATCTGAGAAAGAAAAGAAAAAAAAGAGCTATACAAGAATTATTTGAAACCACTAGGAAAAGCAACATAAAAATAAAGGGTATATCAGAAGGAGAAGAGAACGAGAAGGGAACTGAGAGCATATTCAAATAAATAGTTGACAAGAATTTCCCAAATCTAAGGAAAGAGCTGGATCTTCAAACCCAAAAACCTAAAAGAACACCCAATTATCTGAACCCAAAATAGCTTCACCAAAATACATTATATTAAAATTGTTAAAAATTAGTGACAAAGAAAGAATTCTCAAGGAAGCCAGGGAAAACGAGACAATAAACTATAAAGAAAAACCCATTCGATTACCTTTGGACTTCTCAGTACAAACCTTACAAGCAAGAAAGGAGTGGAACCAAATATTCAAACTAATAAGTGAAAGGAATTATCAGCCAAGAACAATATATCCAGCAAATCTTTCCTATGAATATGAAGGATCAAAAAAGACATTTCCAAATATATAAACATTGAGGAATTCTCCACTACAAGGCCTGCATTACACAAAATATTGGAGGGGATCATCCCACCTGAGACAAAAGTACAAAAAATACATAACTATTAGTAAGACAACCAACAAGCAGACAGAATCAGGATAGTGCAACCTTTATTAAGAACAAGATATTATAAACATTACGAAGATAATTGCTATTTCAAGTTAGAAATGATGTATAGCATATATATAAAACTATCCTTTACATAATAGTAACCACACCAAAGATCCAGAACTGAGATACATAACATAAAACACAAAGGACCAGAGGGAAAATCACAAAACTCCACCAACTTAAAAGAACAGACAGAAATGCAAGGACAAGGAAACAATGGAAACACAAAGCTACCCAAAAGCAAAAGATAAAAAGAAATTCTCATATTTTAATAATCACTCTAAATGTAAATGGACTGAACTCATTAATAAAAAGGCAGAGAACTGCAGATTGGATCAAAAAACAAAACCCAACCATATGCTGCCTGCAAGAGTCACATCACAGTTCCAAAGACAAATATAGACTCAAAATGAAGGGGTGGAAAATGATAATTCAAGCAAATGTCATTTAGAGAAAAGCAGGTTCAGTTGTACTAATAAAGGATAAAATAGACTTCAACATTAAAAAAGGTAAAGAGAGATACTGAAGAACACTTCATAAAATAAAAGGAATCGTACACCAAGAAGACATGACACTTATTCATATCTGTGCTCCCAATTAGCGAGCCTTGAAATATATAAAGCAGAACTAAATATATAAAGCAGAACTAATAGAACTAAAGAAAGAAATTGATGAAAACACTATCATAGTAGGGAGCCTAAATACCCCACCGTTGGATATATATAGATCATTCGAAAAGAAAATGAATACAAAAGTAACATCTTAAATGACACATTAGACCAAGTGGACATAATTGACTTTTACAGAGCCTCTCATCCTAAAATAGCTGCTTATACACTCTTCTCTATGCACATGGAACATTCTCAAAGCCTGAACACATCCTGGAACATGAAACTAGCCTCAACAACTATAAGTGGATTGAAATCCTACAAACTATATCCTCTGATCATAATGCTTTGAAGCTGGAGAGCAACTGTAAAAAGAAAACAAGAAGAATCACAAATACATGGAGATAAAACAACATGCTACTGAAAAATAACTGAATCAGAAAAGGGATAAAAGCAGATGTCAAGAGATACATAGAAATGAATGAAAAGAAAAGTACAATATATCAAATCTTTTGAGATATAGCAAAAGTGGTAATAACCGGAAAGTTCATATCATTACAGACCTGTAAAGACCCAAATAAGCAGAAGGAAATGAAATGATCAAAGTTAGAGCAGAATTAAATGAAATTGAGAACAAAAAGATAATAGAATTAATGCAATGGAGAGTTGGTTCTTTGAGACATTTAATACAATTGACAAACTGCTAGCTAAATACATTCAGAAAAAAAAAACACAAATAAAACCAGGAATGAAAGGATAAGTTAAGAAGATACCACAGAAATACAAAGGGTGATAAAAGAATACTATGAAAAAGTATATAACACCAAATTTAATAACCTAGAAGGAATGGAAAAGTTTTTAGAAATACACAACCTCCCTAGACTGGTTCATGAAGAACCAGAAAATCTAAATAGACCAATCAGTGTATGGAAATTGAAACAATCATCAAAAACCTACCGAAAAGGAAATGTCCAGGACCAGATGCCTTCACCAGTGAATTCTACCAAATATTCAAAGAAGATTTAATACCTATCCTTCTCAAACACTACCAAAAAATCAAAGAGAAAGAATACCTTTTACCTCTTTTTATGAGACCAGCATTACCTTGATACCAAAACCTGATAATTATAACACTAGAAAAGAAAACTACAGGCTAATATTACTCATGAAGACAGATGCAAAATCCTAAATAAGATATAGTGAACTGGATACAACACATTAAAAGGATTATACACCATGATTATACACCAAACAAAGAATAAGAATCATATCACATTGATAGGTGCAGGAAAAGCCTTTGACAAGATACAGCATCCACTATGATTAAAACACTTAATAAAATAGATATAGGAGGAAAGTACCCCAACATAGTAAAAACTATATAGGATAAACCCTCAGCCAACATTGTACTTAATGGTCAAAAACTAAAAACCTTTCCTTAAGGTCAGGAACATGACAAGGCTGTCCACTATTCAATATAAACTGCAGGAAAATGATCATTGAGAATCACTTGAAGTCTAGCTCAACAGAAGTTTTATAAATAAGAATATACAGAAGAAACTACTTCAAAATTGATGGAAGTGTGAGAGACATGGAATGAACTGATCCTATACCCACGTGTGCTGGTTAAAAAATAAGGAGGGATATCTGGGCTGTGGAGGACTCCCTCTTGAACAAAGGGGCACAACCCCAAATCAGGCTCCTAAGCCCAGGTTTCCAGTGCTGGGAATGCAAGTCCCCACAACTTCTGGCTGTGAAAACCAGCAAAGATTGTGGCTAAATGAGACAGAGGTTGACTACAGTCCAAGTAATTTCTCTTAAAAAGCCTCCTCACGGACTTACTCCCTGATAAGCTCACTCGCTTTGAGTTCTAGCACTGGGCAATAGTGCTAGAGGCATGAGGGACATAAGGGGAGGAACTGAATTTTCTGGCTTCAGGGCAAAGGCTAGAGGGGTAGTTTCCTCTCAGACAGAAGTGCTGTCAGAAGTCATTGCTCCCCTACTGGGGCAGGTAACCACCATCTCTGAACCTCCATCAACCAGGCTAACACTATTCACCCTGACCTGGTAACTCCCTAAGACCTTGCCCCACCCAAATTGTGGGTCCAACCAGGCCACTTCTAGTGGCTTTTCCATACAAATGGCCTATCTTGGACACAGACATTCCTAAAACTTCCTCAAAGGTCCATAAACCCCAAACAAGCAGCATCAGACTTCAGCATACCCTGTATCTCTTGCTAAGTAGCCCCAAGACCAGCATTAGTGTCAGCCAGCTTCAGTCTACAACTTAGCTTCTCACAGGCACCTCCAAATCCAGCACAAGTGGCAACCATCTGCAGACCACTTTATAACTCATATCAAGTGGCTCTAGGTAGGGAAAGTCAGTGGCTGACTTTGGCTTGCACCACGGCCTCTTCCAAGAGCCCTCAAAATCAACATACCTGGAGCCAAGCTTCAGACCACACAAGAGCACCACCCTGCTATCTACACAAAATACACACCCAAAGGGTGGAATCCATAGGCATTAAATCCCTGCTAAACAAATTTTGCTTTATAGGATCAGTCCCTATATAACAGCTCCCCCACTGTAGTCACGACCAGTCCTTATGACCAATTACTCTTAGGCCACTGACATGCAAATAACAACCAAGTCTCAACTACAACATGGAAGCACACACAACCCACACAAGGGACATAGCCAGAGCACCTAGCTCAGGTGATTAGGCAGATGGCACCATTGGGTCTCACAGAACACCTACTACATAAGACCACTTTACCAACACTAGAAGATATAGCCGCTCTACCTAATACTAAGAAACAAACTCAAGGAGGCTGCCAAAATGTGGAGACAAAGAAATATGTCCCAAATGAAAGAACAGAACAAAGCTCCAGAAACAAAAAACCAAACAAAATGGAGACAAGCAATATACCAGATTTAAGTTCAAAACACTGGTTATAAGGATGCTCCACAAAGAGACAGAAAATATAAAAATGGAGATAAAAATAACCATTAGAAATTAAGACTATAATAACTGAAATGAAAACTACAGTAGAAAAACTCCACAGTAGTTTAGATAAAGTAGAGGACTGAATCAGCCATTTAAAAGATAAGGTAGCAGAAAACACCCACTCAGAGCAGCAATGACAAAAAAAAAAAATTTTAAAAAATGAAGATAGTTTAAGGGGCCTCTGGGATAAGATCAAGCATACCAAGAAGGAGAGCAAGAAATTGAAAACCTATTTCAAGAAATAATGACAAAAAACTTCCCTAACCTGGAGAAGGAAATAGACATACAACCCTAGGAAGCTCAGAGTCCAAAAAAAGATGAATCCAAAGAGGCCCACACCAAGACACATTATAATTAAAATGCCAAAGTTTAAAGATGAAGAGAGAATCTTAAAAGCAGCAAGAGGAAAGCAGTTAGTTACCTATAAGGGAGTTCCTATAAGACTTCCAGCTGATTTCTTAATAGAAACTTTGCAGCCCAGAAAGGATTTACATAAAATATCAGTGATAAAAAGCAAGGAGCTAAAACTAAGATTACGGTAACCAGCAAAACTATCATTTAGAATTGAAGGACAGATAAAGAGCTTTGTAAACAAGAAAAAGCAAAAGGGGCTCATCAACACCAAACCAGAGACTAAGAAAAAGAAAAAAAAAGATAAAAATATGAGTAATAAAATGTCAATAACTACACATCTATCAACAATTACTTCAAAAGTAAATGGACTAAATGCTCCAATTAAAAAACAGGATGACTGAATGGATAAGAAAAAATCCTTCCATATGATGCCTACAAGAGATGTCCTTCAGAATGAAAGACACACACAGACCAAAAGTAAAGGGATGGAAAAAGATATTTCAGGAAAATGGAAACAAACAAACAAAAAGGTAATTAGCAATACTTGTATCAGACAAAATATACTTTAAACAAAGGTTATAACAAGACACACACACACACACACACACACACACACACACACAACCAGTAACTCACTTCCAGGTATTTATCTGAAGAAACCCAAAACACTATTTCAAAGGAATATGTGAATCCATATGTTCATTGCAGCATTATTTACAATAGCTAAGATATGGAGGCAACCTGGGTGTCTATCAATGGATACATGGATAAAGAAGAAATAGTACACATATATAAATTGAATATTACTCAGCCTTAAAAAAGAATAAAATCTTGCCATCTGCAACAACATGAATGTACCTAAAGAGTATAGTGCTGAGTGGAGCAAGTCAGACAGAGAAAAATAAATACCACTTAATTTCACTTATATGTGGAATATAAAGAACAAAACAAATGAACAAACAAAACAGAAACAAACTCATAGATACAAAGGACATTTTGATGGTTGCCAGATTGGATGGAGTTTGGGGGCATAGGTGAAATAGGGAAAGAGATTAAGAAGTACAAATTGGTAGTTACAAAATTGTTATGGGTATGTAAAGTATAGCATAAGGAATATAGTCAGTAGTATTCTAATAACTATGTACTGTGTCAGATGAGTACTACATTAATCAGGGCAAGCACTTTGTAAGTTATGTAAATGTCTAATCACTATGTTGTATGCCTGAAACAAATAAAATATTATGTAACTGTAATTGAAAAATAAAAGATAATTAAAAATTTTTTAATTAAAAAAAAAACAATAACATTTTCCAAGACAGTTTAAATAGAATGCTACCACATATGTTTTAAAAGGGACAGAGGGAGAATATGTGCCAGAATTCGTCTTTGCCTGATTGTGGTTGGACACCTAAGAAATTAATTTAAACAAGTGAAAGAAGCTAGACACAAAAGGCCATATATTGTGATTCCATTTATATACAATGTCAAGAACAGGCAAGTCCATTGAGAAGAAAAGGATATTAATGTTTGCTAGAGGATTGGGTAGGGAGGAATGGGAGTTACTGTTTAACAGATATGAAGTTTCTTTTTGGGTTGGTAAAGATGTTTTGGAACTGGATAATGATGTGGTTGCACAACATTGCGAATATACTTAATGCCACTAAACTGTTCATTTTAAAGTGGTTAAAATAGTCGAAAGAAAGAAAGAAGCAAACAAATTTAAACATCAGTTATCTACATGACAGGCAGAAGAATGGGGACAGGAATGGAAAAAAGGTTTTTCACTAAATAACTTTTTACACTTTTGATTTCTGAACTTAAAATCAGGCAAAACTAATCAATTCTTCTCAGCCTGCATAGATGTCACATTTAGAAGGTGATTTCAGTATTTTGATGTAATATTTAAATAGGAGTACAGATTTTTCTTACCTCAGAAAAACACTTTATGAAAGCCTAGAGAAGCACAGTCTACAGGCAAAAATCAAAAAGAAAACAATGCCTATGCAGGTCAATTAATTAGCAAAAAATTTGCCCTGTTCCAAGGCAGAGGAAGACCTTACTGAGCCAAGTGGAACAGACCTATAGCACTAGTTCCTTACATCCTTTCTTAGAACACAAAAAAAGCTGTGAGTGGGGACATCACCATCTTGGTGTAAATGTAGATTTCATCATTTGAGTCCTTTGCTTTTCTTCTTTTTGACTGTCAAAATGAGGAGAAACCAGCCTCTCTTGCTTCTTCCTTCCATAGAGGTCAGGCTCTCACTGAGCAACCTTACCATTCTTACTCCTATCTAAGTGTGTTTTATTCCAAGTGTGTTTTATTAATTGATTGGGATTAGTCCAGTTATCCTGCATCAGTTTTTAATTCACACCAAGGTAGCTAGCTCAAGATATCTGCTCTGGAATTACTTATACCAGGAGTCCCCAACCTATGGGCCATTGACCAGTACCAGACTATGGCCTGTTAGAAACCAAGCTGCACAGCAGGAGGTGGGCCTTTGAGTGAAGTTTCATTTGTATTTGCAGCTGCTCCCCAGCACTAGCATCACCGCCTCACCTCCACCTCAGATCATCAGGCATTAGATTCTTATAGGAGCACCAGTCCCTGGTGCCAAAAAGGTTGAGGAACACTGGCTTATACAATTTCTGCAGGCACTTCTGCAGGTGAAGGCGCCATGTGCATGCCACTAGTGGAAGGCTGCCTTTCCACATCCTTTGATTACGCTAGGCTTTCAGAAATCTGTTTACTCATCTTGGTTCTATCTGGTCTTTCCTCTGATGCCAAAGCCTCCTTCCTAGGACATTTTTTCTACTCCCTTTACTCAAGAATAAAATTACCTGCTCTGTGCTCCCTCATCCAGACAAGCATTTTATCTGGCAGTTTCAGTTTCTCCTGGAAATATGAGAAAAAGAGTCAACTTCTCTGCTGTAAATAGTAGTTCAGGTTACCTGGGGAGTCTAGAATATAATCTGTAATATAATATATAATAGGATATAGTCTGTAATATAATCTGTAACATAATCTGTAATAGAATATAGTTTTTAATATAATCCCTTATTCTTTGAGCTGCTGAAAGCTAGCTCTTTGCCCCATGGCAGCACAGACACAGTGATTTTGAAAAAGTATAGTGTTAATTAGGCAGGCTCCAAAATGAAGGTGGGTTAGCCCTGCTTGGGTTTCAGGTAAATCTCTGGCAGCCCCAGCTTAAAAAAAAAAAAAGAGATGAAAAGTGACTACCTCCCAAAGAAACTATGAATATTCTTCATATTGGCTTTTCTGTCTCTAGGTGCAGTTCCCATCCAGAGTACAATTGAGCATTGCCACAAGAGAACTTTCATCCTTGTGAAGAAATCTGCCATGGGTTAGGCAGGGGAGGTGGCTTTCAGCTGCTTGGTATTCCATGACTTTTGTATAAGGCGTTGTCAGTGAACAGCTCCTTTCAGACATGTTTCTTTTTCTGTGGCTGCATCATCATTTGTGGTGACTGCACTCTTGCCTAAACATTTCCTCTCCTACCTCACTCCTGTTGAGTTTTCTAGGTCCCAAGGTAAAAATGAAAAAAAACAAAAAACAAAAAACAAACAACAACAACAACAACAACAACAACAACAACAAAAACCCTTTACTTTATGGGCCCAAGTTGTAACCTCTTGACATCTAATCGACCCTGTTTTTCCTTAAAGTTGTATAAATTCTTTCAGAGGCCCCTATGTTCTCCCAATGGAAACTCTCCAAAAAACATTTCTATATAGGTCACTGGGGAAGAGTTATCTGAAATATTTCCCATAGAAAGGAGAAAATCCCATTTTAGGGTCTAGGACATTAGTTTTGTGTTTCTGTAATAACCCAATTATTTCTTATAAGATTCTTTCTCTCAAGGGGTAGCCCCTCTTTCAGTCACCTATGTGGGAAGAAAGACATGGGCCCTGGCTCTCTACTTTCCAGTATCCATTGTCCTGAGGTGCAGCTCTACTCATGATTCTGCCTTGCTCGAAATCCTCCTTGCTAAAAATCCTTCTGAAATAACTGAAGACTATCTGGTCTTACTCCTTCTTTTAAGATGAGGAAACAGAACTCTGGGGACATCAAATAATTTATCAAAATCACAAACCACTGTAGCATTATAGCTACAGCTACAGCTAGCCTCCTGAGTTTCTATCATTCCTGAACCCAGAGTTCTCCAGGTTTAGCTCCTTCCTGCCTCTCAGCAATCTCTCTTATCATCCTCCTCTGTGCTGTCAAATTGCACCACTCACATTTTTTTCTGAACATATTCCTTGTTTTTCTATTTCTTTTTTTGTTTGGATCAACCCAGATACCACTTTCTATAAGACATCTCACACAGAAATACTCCCTTCTCTTCTGAGGTCCTGTAGTTTCAGGCTAATCTTCTACTAAAACATTACAATCTACAGCTGGTATGAACCATTCTTCTATAAGCCGTCAGCATCCTGAGACAGGGGCAAAATTATTTTCACTTCAGTCTTCTCTAAGCCCAGCAAAACCAGCACACATTTGTTGTAGGGCTTCATTATATGTTATTTAAATAAAGAATGAATAAATCATGCATGCTAAAGTCAGAAACAGTCAATAAAATTGGGAAAGTGTGTTCTCTTTGCCCATTTTAGTTTCCAGACTTTGTATTTGGTTTATGACATTAACATTGCCTATGTTTTTTACCTTGACATGAGTGGAAACAGAGCAAGGGGACTAAAAGAAGAACTGCATCCACAGATGCCTAAGATCAATTATGGGCTCCTCCATCTAGAACAGGGGTTGCCAAATGTCTTCTGTATAGACCCAGATTGTAAATAATTTAGATTTTGTGGGCCTATGGTCTTTGTCACAACCCTCAACTCCGCTGTTTTTGCATGAAAAAAAAATGATATAAATAAATGGGTTTGACTATGTGCCAGCAAAACTTTATATAACAGGCTGAATTAGGTGAGGAAACCTGGTCATGTGGCTTATCTGAGTCTCAGTTTTATCATTTGTAAGTTAAAAAAAGATTAATGAAAAGTGCTTACTATACATGGCTTTATATGAGAATTCTAAAGAATAATGGTAATAGGACATGTAAAACTCAGCACAAGGCCTGGAGTTTATTTAATAAATGGTAATTAATATATTTTTAAGACTGCAAAAGAAACATTCCAATGTTCGTTAGCAGCTCATTCTCATTTCACAACTTAAAAAAAAATAGCTGGTTTAGAAAAGCCTATTGGAATTAACAAAGGAAATTTAAGGTGATCATACCAAGGATCTTTGGAAACATCACAGATTGAGAGATGTCCCCAGATCTTTCCCCTTGAAACAACAGTAAACTGGACAGCTAAAACTTAAAAAAAAAAAAAACCACCCATACTGCACACCAGTCTGAGCATGGGATCTGAACATAAGAACTAATACAGGTCAGAACCCCAGGTGTCAGACGGTGGTGGACTGAGAGTAATTTAGAAGCTACCTCTCACAGCCTCCAAAACTCCCTGCAGGAAGAGGGGGAAGGGAGAAGGAACAGCGAGTTTGTGTGGTGAGTTCCCTGAAAATTTCTGCCTGGGATAGATGCGAGCTCACTGTAATCAGCTGGGCGCAGGGCCCAGTCATCAAGGCAGAAAGCAGAGAAGTGGGAAGGCAGAAAAACAACGGCTGATTTTTACCAGCTGCACTTGCAAAACTGAGGCTGAGCCGCAGCGCCTACCCCTTAACCCAGAGGGTCCTTCCCCCTATGTCCTCCAAGACTGATCACGACAGGGCCCCAAGAGAATCTGAGCAAGCGCTACTGAAACTGTTGCTAACACTGACAGGGACTGAAACTGAGAGTAGCAAGTGTGACTAAATATCTACAAGAAAATAAAAAAATACATTATTTAGGCTTTATATAAAGCAGGGATCCAAGAGGCTTAGACGCCACCTACTGGAAACCAAAAGAAAAACACCTCCTTTGCAGCATGCTAAAGACAGACCTTCATGTAATAGATCTTCTTTCTGGAAAAAACAACAGAATACACTTCTATTAATGCTCAGGCAGAGAAATAGTCCATTAAACACCATGAACAACCAAGGTGACAAAGTATCTCAGAAAGAAAGAGAAAAATACCAAGAAAATAAGCTTATAGACATAGAAATATGCGACTTAAGTGACAGGAAATTCAGGACTTCTGAAAAAACTCAGTGAGATCCAAAAAGAATCATATCAACAATTTCAGGAATTAAAAAAAAAAAAACTAGATGAGAAGAATGATTTTTTTTAGAAAGGAGATTGAAACCTTCAGAAAAAAAAAACGAATTGACCTTCTGGAGATGAAGAACACACTGCAAGAGTTAAAAACTAAATAACAAGCTTGGGAAATAGAGTCGATCAAATGGAGGAAAGGATCAGTGATATCAAATACATAAATCTAGAAATAAAGTAGAAGGAAGAACATACAAACTAAAGAATAAAAATTAATGAAAGAGAAATTCAAACTAGCTGACAGCATCAGAAGAGGAAACATAAGAATAATGGTCATTATCAAAGCTGAGGAAAAGCAAGAAGGATTAGAAAGAATTTTTAGATAAATAGTGGATGAGAATTTCCCAAATCTAAGAAATGAGCTGGAGCTCGGAATTCAAGAAGTCAACAGAATGCCTAATTATCTAAACCAAAAAAAGACCTTCTCCAAGACACATTGTATTAACATTATCACAAACCAATGGCAAAGAATTGTCAAGGCAGCCAGGGAGAAAAAAAAGAAGGCAACTCATAAAGATAAACCCATTAGATTATTTTTGACTTCTCAGCACAAACCTTAAAAGCCAGAAAGGAATGGAATCAAATATTTAAACTATTAAGTAAAAGGAATAACCAGCCTAGAATAATGTATCTAGCTAAGCTCTCCTTTAGAAGTGAAGGAGAAATTAAGACTTTTCAAGACATATAAAAATAGAGAGAATTCTCCACCATGAGGCCTGCACTACAGGAAATACTGAAAGGGGTCAGTTCACCTAAAACAAAATGACAAAAAAAAAATACATAACTAGGAGTAAAGTGACTATTGGGCAAATAGAAGCAGAGGAGTGCTACCCTTACCAAGAACAGGTCATTATAAGCTGAAATAATAAGAAGAGAGTTGTTATAACAAGATAATAATGAATGTTCACCATACATAGGAACAAATTGAGATAACAATGACTAAAAAGGAAGGGATTCAAAGATTCAAATTTGAAAGGGGGATGGAGATAAGTCACATGTAGAAGAAAATGGATATATATATATATATATATATATACACACACATATATATATATATACATATATCCCTATCTGTTACATATTCATAATGGTAACCATATGCCAAAAATTCAGAACTGAAGTATATAACATAAAACAAAAAGGACCAGAGGCAAAACCCACAAAAGCCAATCAAAATAAAGAAAACAGAAGCACAAGGACAAGGAAGTAATGGAAACACTAAGCTACCAGAAAGCAAAAGATAAAATGGCTATCAGAAGACCTCATATTTCAATAATCACCCTAAATGTAAATGGTCTGAAATCATCAATAAAAAGGCACAGAGTTGCAGAATGGATCAGAAACAAAATATAACCACATGCTGCCTCCTGAAGACACATCTCAGCTCCAAAAACAAATATAGACTCAAAGTGAAAGGTTGGAGAATGATATTTGAAGCAAATGGCATTCAGAGAAAAGCAGGAGTAATGGTATTAATATCGGACAAACTTCAAAATAAAAAAGGTAAACAGAGATACTGAGGGACACTTCATAATAATCAAGGGAATCGTGTACCAAGAAGACATAACACTTATTAATATCTATGCTCCCAATCATGGAGCCCTGAAATACATAAATCTATTACTAACATAATTAAAGGGAGAAACAGACCAAAATATTATCATGTAGTAGGGGACCTAAATACCCCACAGTCTGATATGGACAGATCATCCAAACAGAAAATAAATAAGGAAATAACATCCTTAAATGACACATTAGACCAATTGGACATAATCGACATTTACAGAGCCTTCCATCCCAAAACAGATGCTTATACATTCTTCTCTAGTGTACATGGAACATTCGCAAGGATCAACCACATCCTGGGACATGAAGATAGCCTCACAAATATAAGAGAGTTGAAATCATGCCAACCACATTCTCTGATCATAATGCTTTGAAACTAGAGATCAACTGCAAAAAGTAATCAGGAAGAACCACAAATACACGGAGATTAAACAACATGCTACTGAAGAATAACTGGGTCAGAGAAGAAATAAAAAGAGAGATCAAGAGATACAGAGAAACGAATGATAATGATAGTACAACATATCAAAACTTTTGTGACATGGCAAGACTGGTTATGAGAAGAAAGTTAATATTGTTACAGGCCTGTATCCAAAAACAAGAATGAGCCCAAATAACCTAATGCCTCATTTAAAAAAAAAACTAGAAAAGGAAGAACAAATTAAACCCTAAATCAGCAGGAAAAAAATTAGAGCAAAAATGAAATTGAAAACAAACAAACAAAAAATAGAAAACATAAATGCAACAGAGAGATGGTTCTTTGAGAAGGTTAATAAAATCGACAAATGCCTGGCTAGACTCATTAAAGAAAAAAGTGAAAGGAAACAAATAAACAAAACCAGGGATAAAAGAGGTGAAATTGTGACTGACATCGCAGAAATACAAAGGATCGTGCAAGAATATTATGAAAAATGTACATAACATCAAATTTAATAACCTAGAAGAAATATACCAGTACTTAGAAAAATACAATCTTCCTATACTGAGTCAAGAAGAACTGGCAAATCTAAATAGACCAATCAGCAGTATGGAAATTGAAACAATCATCAAATATATCAAAAAGTAAAACTCCAGGACCAGATGGTTTCACCAGTGAATTCTACCCAACATTCAAGGAAGATTTAATGCCTATTCTCCTCAAACTCTTACAAAAAATCGAAGAGGAGGCAATACTTCCCAACTCATTTTATGAAGCCAATATTACCCTGATACCAAAACCTGGTAAAGATAATACAAAGAAAAAAAAAAAACTACGGACTAATATCTCTAATGAACACAGATGCAAACATTCTAAATAAGATACTAGTGAACTGAATACAGCAACATATTAAAAAGATTATACGCCACGATCAAGTGGGCTTCATCCCACAGGCACAGGGATGGTTCAACATACTCAAATCAATTAATATGATACACCACATAAACAATTTAAGAAATAGGAATCATATGATCATATCAATAGATGCAGAAAAAGCCTTTGAAAAGGTACAGCATCCATTTATGATCAAAACACTTAATAAAATTGGTATAGAAAGTACCTTAACATAATAAAGGCCATCTATGACAAACCCTTAGACGACACTATACTTAATGGTGAAAAACTAAAAGCCTTCCTTCTAAGATCAGGAACAAGGCGAGACTGTCCACTATCGCTACTGTTATTCAATATAACATTGGAGGTTTTAGCAAGTGCAATCAGGGAAGAGAAAGATATAAAAGGCATACAAATAGGAAATGAAAAAGTCAAAATGTCACTATTTGTGGAAAACCATAAAGACTGCAAGAACACTACTAGAAACAATAAGCAAATACAGGAAGGCCTCTGTATACAAAAGCAACTTTCAAAAATCCATAGCATTCCTATACTCTAATGATGAAGTGTCAGAAAAAGAAGTGGAAAAAATAATTCTTCTTGCAATTTTAACAAAAAGAATAAAATATATAGGAATAAATTTAATCAAGTGAATTTCCTATTTAATGAAAACTATAAGACCCTATTAAAATAAATTGATGAAGATACCAAAAAATGAAAAGATATTCCATCTTCTTGGATTGGAAAAATCAACATAGTTAAAATGACCATATTACCTAAAGCATTATACAGATTTAACGCAATCCCCATCAAAATCCCATCGGCATTTTTTTAAAGAAAAAGAACAAAAAAATCATCAGATTTGTATGGAAGCACAAAAGACCCCAGATTATCAAAGCCATCCTGAGAAAAAAGAACAAGGCCGAAGACATCACTGTGCCCAACTTCAAATTATACTAACAAAGTGACAGTAATCAAAATGGCATGGTATTGACAGCAAAACAAACACACAGACCAGTGGAACAGATTTGAGAGTCTAGAAGTAAACCCGTATTTATGTGGGCAAATAATTTTTGATGAAGAAGATAAAAATATATAATGGAGAAAGGAAAGCTTCTTTAATAAATGGTGCTGGGAAAAACTGGAAAGCACCTGAAAAGGAACGAAACTAGATTGTTTTCTATTAAAAAAAGTAAAAAATATACAGTGGAGAAAGGAAAGCTCTTTAACAAATGATGCTGGGAAAACTGAAAAGCCATCTGAAAAAGAATGAAACTAAACTTTTCTATCACCTCACACCAAAATCAACTCAAAATGAATTAAGGACCTAAATATAAGACCTGAAGCAATAAAAGTCATAGAAAACATAGGAACTAAACTCAAGGACCCTGGACTTAAAGGAATTTGATCTCAAAGGCAAGGGAAGGAAAAGCTAAAATAAATGAATGGGACTACATCGAACTAAAAACCTGTTCAGCACAAGATATGGTCAATAAGGTAAAGAGAGAAACATCCAAATGGAAAAATATATTTGCAACCAACGCCTTTGATAAGGGCCTAATATCAAAAATATACAAAGAACTCATACGATTCTATAACAAAATACAAAAACAAAAAAAAATCTCGTCAAAAAATGGGCATAGGACCTGAACAGACACTTCTTCCTAGAAGACATACAACACATATATGAGAACATGCTCAACATCGCTAGCTATTAAGAAAATGAGAATCAAAACCACAATGAGATACCATCTCACACCTGTCAAAATAGCTATAATCAATAGGACAAGCAACAACACATGTTGGAGATGATGCGGAGAAGAAGGAACCCTCTTATACTGCTGGTGGAAATGTAAATCGGTACAGCCACTATAGAAAATAGTATGGAGGTTCATCAAGAAACTAAGCATTGATCTATCATATGATCCAGCAATCCCTCTACTGGGTATTTACCCCCAAAGACTTGAAAACCCATATTAGAAAAGATAGCTGTACACTGATGTTCATAGTAACATTATTCACAGTGGCCAGGACATGGAAGCATCTGAAGGGTCCTACGATAAAAGATTGGATAAAGAAGCTGTGGTACATATATACAATGGACTAATACTCAACCATAAGAAGAGATGAAATAATGCCATTTGTGATGACATGGATGGACCTTAAGATAATCACGCTAAGTGAAATAAGCCAGTCAGAAAAAAATCACATGATACCACTTATATGTGGGATATAAACCTAAAAGGAACAAATGAGCAGGACAAAGAAACAGAGACTTATGAACATGGGCTTTAGCCTAGTGGTTACCAGTAGACTATTGACTAGTGGTTAGTGGTGTGGTGGGGTAGATGGGGTAAAGGGGGTCAAATATAGGGTTAGGGGGAGTGTAAAGTGGGTAAGGGGGATCAAATATATGATAGCTGAAGGAAACTGGATTTTTAGTGGTAAACATAAAATAGAATATACAGATGTCAAATGATAACATACACTTGAAAATTATATAATTGTAATAACCTATGTTACCTCAATAAACTTAATTAAAAATTTTAAAAAAGAAGGTGCCCAGGCCTGTTAGATCGAGGGGTAGTGCTTGCCGCAGGCATGGCTGGACATGGGTTTACACATGCTATTCCTTCTGACTCTCCCCATCCTTTGTCTGCAAGCATCTGCTGAAACTCCCTCTCAACCTGCTATTTTCAGCACATTCTTTAGAGGTCTTCCCTGACTTCCTGCGTAGAGAAGATTCTCCCTAGCACATGCTTTTAAAATCCTCTTTGTAGAATTCATAGTTATACTTTAACATCTATTGTTTGAATAACATTTTTCTTCCTTACCAGTACACGAGCTTTGAAAAACTGATATGCAATCTCATTAAAATGCAGATTCTCATTCAGCAGGTCTGAGATGGGCTTGAAAATTTGCATTTCTAATAAGCTCCAAGGCCAAGAAAATGCCAAGGCTGTTGGTCAGTATACCACATTTTAAGTACTGAGGTTATAGCTGTCTTAGACTTCTTATTCCCTTCTTTCCCACTTAAATTTCTGTTAATTATTTTTGCAGAGGTTTGTCTAGTTATTTTTCCCGTTCAACCCCTCAAACTAGGTCCCCAAGGATTTCCCTTCCATTACAGAACCTTCCCCTGCTCTTTTCCATTCCAACATCACTACTACTGATGAATTGGTTTATCAAGAAATTTTCTAAAAATAAGCATTCTCTTGATGAACTCCAGTACCATGACTAAAATGTTATTTTTTCCTTGATTCCTTCAGATAGAAGTCTATAAGGAGATAATATATTGTTGGAATTTAAAGTGCCAGCAAAGAATATTCCTTTTTCTCCTCATTTCAGAGACAAATTAAGCTATAAATGCAAAAGACAGATGAAGTTTTAAGTTTATTTTTATTTATTTTTTTATTAAAGTATAGCTGGCATATAATAATGTTAGTTTTAGATATACAATATGATTCAACATTTACATACCTTATGATGTATTCACCAGATTAAGTCTAGTAAACATCTGCCACTGTGCAAAATTATCACAATATTATTGATTGAATTTCCCATCACCTTTTATACCCAGGCCCCCTCTTCTCTCCTTTTTGACAACCAACACTTTGATTTCTGTTTCTATGAGCCTGTTTTTGTTTTATTTTATTTTACTATTACTGTGTTTAGATCCCAATGGTATTTGCCTTTCTCTGCCTTATATTACTCTGCTAATGGCAAGATGTCATTCTTTTTCACTGCTGAGTAATATTCCAAGTGTACATATATCACAACTTCTTTATACATTCTATAAATGGGCTCCAAGGTTGCTTCCATATCTTGGCTATTGTAAGTAATGCTGCAATGAACATAGGGGTGTGTGTGTGTGTGTGTGTGTGTGTGTGTGTGTGTGTGTTTGTGTATCAACTTCAATTAATGTTTTCTTTTTCTTGGGATAAATGCCAAAAAGTGAGAGGAGAGAAAAAATGGTGCACATGATAGAGGCTCTGTTCATTACTCTGGCAACCAAATCTAAGTTGTGACAGAAACAAGGACTAAACAGCAAGGAAAATCACCTCGGATATAGATGAACAAAGCCTTTAACTAGGGCGATAAATAAAAAATCACCCTGCAACGGGAGGAAGTAGGATGGGGTGAGGATGCAAGGCTGCCCAATCCTGAGCTGCGGAGTGGAACAGAGATTATGGCAGTGTCAGCTAGCAGGTGCAAATACCTTTTAAAGGGGCCATGTTTGTGAGCAGACATTCACGGTGACAGACCTGCTTGCTCTGAGCACCAGGGCCTAGTGGGCTGTGCAAGGGGCACCAGGGACTTACAGGGAGATACTGAGCTGTCAGAGTGAGGGGAAGACTTGAGACTTGCTCTATACAGAAGTGCTGTTGCTATCCATTGCTTTTCTGTTGAGCCCTCCCCACTCCAAGTGTGCAGACTCAGCACTGCCATAGTTGAGACAGCATCAAACTGGATAATAGAAGCTGCTCTGCCCAGAGGATTCCCTAAAACTCCACCTCTCCCAACTTGTGGCTCCACTCAAACAACATCCAAGTGTATCCTCCATGAGTCACATGCCCCTTGCTGAGCAGCACCTAGACTCACTCTAGTGGCACCTGACTGCGGTTTCTGGCATGGCCTTTTGAGGCAACTTTAAGCACAGCATCTTCGGATTGCTTGCTGCCCCTGGACTTCACAAAGTCATACTAATAAGACTGGAAGACTTAAGAGCTTTGCTTAGTACATAGACACAGACACAGAAAGGCAGCCAAAATGGGAAGACAAAGAAGCAGAAATTATATGAGAGAACAGAACAGAGATCCAAAAATAATGAGTCAAGCAATGTAACAAATGCAGAGTTCAAAACACTGGTTATAAAGATGCTCAATTGTTGCAACCTGCTTGACTATGGGATTAACCTGAAGGTGGCATGTAGGATTGAGGAAAATACAGAGAGATTATATACAAAAGCAGGGGCCATGTGGGACACCACATTTGAATGGAGTTACAGTGACCCTGAGCCAAGCTCAGCACATTTATTATATACTTCTGAAGATCAAGGAAGGGGATAGGAGTCTTCTTCTCAGGATTTGAAACTTGCTGGCAACAATAATCTCCCAAGGCCTGTCTGTACTCAGTTATCTATGTTAAACCACAAGCAGCTATCTGTTCACTGTTTTGCTTCTCTGTCCTTGGAAGATTGTAACACAGTCAAGCATGGCTTTGCCAGTGCTTTGGACACAGGTCTGGCTCAGATTTGGCTCTCTACACTTAATGAACTTAGGGGAAGTGTAGATGAATGCAGTGAGAACTTTCAAAAAGATATAAAAGATATTTAAAAAACATAAAAATGGTAATGAAAATTATAAAACGGGACCAGTCAGAAATGAAGAACACATAATCTGAGATCAAAAGTATATTAAATGGAATAAACAGAGTGAATAAAAAAAGAATCGAATGACCTATATAGAGGATGGGGAAACCAAAAACACTCAATCAGAATGGCAAAGAAAAAAAGCCAAGACTATAATAATAATTTATGAAGCCTTTGGAACATTATTAAATGTAAAAATATCTGGGTCATAGGGGTATTTGAAGTAAAATAAGACACTGAAGAGTTATTTGAAGCAATAATGATAGAAAACTTCCTTAACCTGGGGAAGGAAATAGACATACAACCCCAGGAAGCTTAGAGAGTTCCAAGAAAAAGGAACCCAAAGAGGCCCACACTAAGACACATCATAATTAAAATTAAAAGTTTAAAGACAAAGAGAGAATCAACAAGATAAAAATATTTACTTACCTGTAAGAGAGCACCCATAAGACTGGCAGCTGATTTCTCAAAAGAAACTATGCAGCACAGAAGGGCTTGGCATAAAATAGTTTATGTGATGAAAAGTCAGGATCTACAACCAAGAATACTTTGCCCAGCAATGCTATCATTTAGAGTCAAAGGGCAGTTAAAGAGCTTCCTAGACAAAAATAATCTAAGAGAATTTATTAACAGTAAGCCAGTATTACAGGAAATATTGGAAGGACTTCTTTAAGAAGAAAAAAACATGTAAAAACTACATTCCTATCGAAAAGTACCTCAGATGGAAAAGAATTAAGGACTCCAATAAAAAGATAGGCTGAATAGATAAGAAAACAAGACCCTTACATATGCTGCCTACAAGAGACTCACTTCAGATTAAAAGACACACAAATAAAAGGAAGGGGATGGGGGAAGATATTACCGTGATGGACCTCAAGGGTATTGCGCTGAATGAAATGAGCTGGATAGAGAAAGACAAATATTGCATGATTTCATATGCATGTGGAATCTAAAGAGCAAAATAAACAACAACAACAAAAGTAGAAATAAACTCACAGATGCAGAGAAAATTTTGAGGGCTACTAGGCGAGAGGGGAGTTGAGGGGGATGAACAAAAAAGGCAAAGGGAATAAGACGTACAAATGGATAGTTGCAGAATAGACATGGAGATGTAGAGGATAGCATGGGGAAGATAGTTAATAATGTAATAATTATGTAAGGGAAAAGAGGGGTACTAGATTTAGTGGGGTGATTGCTTTTTGAGTTAGATATATCTCTGATCACTATGATATACAACTGAAACTGGTATATTATTGTATGCCAACTGTAATTGAAAAAAAAACTCATTGAATTGTACAATGTAAATACAAGCAACTGATTGTCTATTATATTGTATTTCAATAAAGCTGGAAAAAAATACTGAGAAGTGATTACTGGGTTGTATGGTAGTTCTATTTTTAGTTCTCAGAGGAATCTCTATAAAGTTTTTCATAGTGGCAGCACCAATTTACACTCCTACGATCATTACTCAAGGGTTCCCTTTCTCCACATCTCTACCAACACTTGTTATTTGTTGACTTTTTGATAACAGCTATTCTGACAGGTGTAAGGTGGTTACCCTTTGTTGTTTTGATTCACATCTCTGTGATGATAAGTGATATTGAGCATCTTTTCATATGTCTGTTGACCATATGTCTTCTTTGAAGAAATGTCTATTCATATATTCTGCCCATTTTTATTGGATTTTGTTGTTGTTGTTGTTGTTGTTATTGAATTGTATGAGTTGCTTATAAACTTTGGATATTAACTCCTTATTGGATATGTCATTTGCAAATATATTCTCACGTCCAGTACGTTGTCTTTTCATTTTGTTGATAATTTTCTTCACTGTGCAGAAGCTTTTAGTTCGATGTAGTCCCATTTGCTTTTGCTTCTCTTGCTTGAGGGGACATATCCAAAAAGATATTATTAAGACTGATGTCAAATGGTTTACCACCTATGTGTTCTCCTTTGAGTTTTATGGTTGCAGGCCTTAACTTCAAGTGTTTAATCCATTCTGAGTTTGTTTTTACATATGGTACAAGAGAGTGGTCCAGTTTCTTTCTTTCTTTCTTTTTTTTTTTTTTTTTTGCATTTATCTGTCCAGTTGTCCCAACACCACCTATTAAAAGAACTGTCATTTTTCCTTTGCATATTTCATCCTTTTTTGTCATATATTGACAATATAAATGAGGATTTATTTCTGAGCTCTCTATTCTGTTTCATTAATTTATGGGTCTGTTTTTCTGCTGGTACCAGACTGTTTTTGATAGTTACAACTTTGTAATACCTTCAACTTTGTTTTTCTTTCTTAATATTGAGTGAGCTATACTTGATCTTTTGTGGTTCCATATAAATTTCAAGATTACTTTTTCTATATCTGAGAAGAATGTCATTGTTATTTTTATAGGAATTGCAATGAATCTGTAGTTCTGTAGTATGGACATTTTAAAAATTTTGTCTTCAAATCCATAAACACCATTTATCCTTCAAGTTATCTTTGTCCTCTTCAATTTCTTTCTTCAGTGTCTTAAAGTTTTTAGAATACAGGTCTTTCACCTCCTTAAATTTATTTCTAGGTATTTTATTCTTTTTGATGCAATTGAAAATGAAATTATTTTCTTAATTTCTCCTTCTGATTGTGCTCAGTGTATAGAAATGTGAAATTTCTGTATTATAATTTTGTATCTTGCTATTTTGCTGAATTCACTTATCAGTTCCAAGAATATTTTTCATGGAGTCTTTACGATTCTGGTTATATAATAATAATGTCACCCACAAATAATGACAGTTTTACTTCTTCCTTTCCAATTTGGATGCCTTTTATTTCTTTTCCTTGTCTGATTGCTATGGCTCAAACTTCCAATACTCTGTCGAATAAAAGCAAAACTGGACATCCTTGGCCTTTTTCTGTTCTTGAAATGAAAACTTTCAGTTTTTTACCATTGACTGTAATGTTAGCTATTGGTTTGTCATATATGACCTTTAATATAATGTCGAGTGTATATTCCCTCCGTCCTCACAAAGTTTTTTTTTTTTAATCATAAATGGATGCTGGATTTTGTCAAATGTTTTTTCTGCATCTATTGATATGATCATATGATCTCTACCCTTCATTTTGTTTACGTGGTAAAAAACATTAATTTATTTGTGGATATCGAACCAACCTTGCATTACAGGAATAAATCTCACTTGATCATGGTGTATGATCTTTTTAATGTGTTGCTGAATTGAATTTGCTAATACTTTGTTGAGGATGTTTGAATCTGTGTTCATCAGGTATATTAGCCTTTAAGTTTCTTTGTAGTGTCTTTGTCTTATTTTAGTGTCAATATAAGTCTGGCCTTGTAGAATGAATTTTGAATCATTGTTTTTTCTTGATTTTTTTGAATTAAATGAGAAAGATAGGTATTAATTCTTCTCTAAATGTTTGGTAGAATTCACTTGCAAAGCGATTGAGTTCTGCTTTTGTTTAAAGTTTTTTGTTTGTTTGTTTTTAATTACTGCTTCCATTTTATTGTTAATAATTGTACTGTTCAGATTTTCTATTCCTGGTTCAGTCTTAGGAGGTTGTACATTTCTAGGATTGATTCATTTCTTCTAGGCTGTTCAATTGGTTGGCAAATAGTTGTTCAAAGTATTCTTTAATAATCTTTTGTATTCCTGTGGTCTTGGTTGTAACCTCTTTCATTTCTGATTTTATTTACTAGGGCTCTTTTTTTTCTTAATGAGTTTGGCTAAATCTTTGTTAATTTTGTTTATCTTTTCAAAAAATAAGTTCTTATAGTTTCATTGATCTTTTCTATTGCTTTTTAGTCTCTACTTCACTTATTTCAGCTCTGATCGTTATTATATCCTCCCATATACTTATTTTTTCTAGTTCCTCTTTAACATTTCTTGTAAAGTTGTTTACTTGGGATTTTTCTTGTTTCTTAAGGTAGACATGTATAGCTATTAACTTCCAGTTTAGAATTTCTTTCACAACATTCCATAAAATTTGTGAAATTGTTTTCATTTACATTTGTCTCAAGAAAATTTTGGATTTCCTGTTTTATTTCCTCTTTGATCAATTGGTTGCTTAGTAACATCTTGTTTAGTCTTCACTTTTGTGTGTTTTTCAGTTTTCTACTTATAGTTGATTTCTAATTTCACACCACTATCAGAAAAAATATTTGATATAATTTTAATTTTCTTGAATTTATCGAGACTAGTTTTGTGGCCTAATATATGATGAATCTCAGAGAATGTTCCATGTGCACTTAGAAAAATGTGTATTCTGCAGTTTTTGGATAAAACATTTTATACATGTCCATTAAGTTTATCTAGTATATTATTTCCTTATTTTCTATCTGAATTATCTGTCCAATGATTTAGTGAGTTATTAAAGTTCCCTGCTAGTACTGTCTTACTGTTGATATATGTCCATTAATATTTGCTTTATATGTTTAGGCACTACTACATTAGGTACATAGATGCTTATGATTGTTATATCCTCTTCTTGGATTGATCCTTTGTATGTAATGTCCTTCTTTAAAACAGTCTTTGCTTTAAAGTATATTTTATCTGATGTGTATTGCTGCCCTAGCTTTCTTTTCATTTCTATATGCATGGAATATCTTTTTCCATCCCTTCAGTTTCATTCATTGTGGGTTGAAGTTTTTTGTAGGCAGAATATAGATGTCTTTTTTTTCTTATCCATTCAGCCATCCTATGTCTTTTGATTGGAAAATTTAATCCACTTACAGTTAAAATAATTATTGATAAGTGTGTATTTATTGTTATTTTGATAATTGTTTTTTGGTTGTTCCTTTCTTCTCTGATTTCTTTCCTTTTGGTTTGCTTATTTTCTCTAGTGCTTTGTTTGGGTTCTTTTATCTTTATTTTTTTGTGTACTTTTTATCTTCTTTGGTTTGTGGTTACCAAGAGGTTCATATATATATCCATATATAACTTATCCTCTTATTATTTACCATAGTTATAATTTTGTTAATTTTGTCTTTTATCCTTCACATTAGCTTTTTAAGTGTCTGCTTCACTGTTTTAATTATATAATTGCCTTTACCTGTGAGATTTTTTTTTAAAGTATTTTCTTATTTCTCATTATGGCATATTCTTTTCTGCATATTCTTTAACATTTCTTATAAATCCAGTTTAGTGGTGAGGAACTCCTTTATTTTTTTGCTTGTCTGAAAGACTCTTTAGTGCTCCTTCAATTCTGAATGGTAACCTTGCTACGTATCATATTCTAGGTTGTAGGTTCCTTTCTTTCAGTACTTTAAATATTTCTTGACACTTCCTCTGGCCTCTAAATTTGTTGTCGAGGTTTCCTCCTTAATATGGCTTTCCTGTTGTTGCCTTCAAGAATGTCTCTTTTTCCTTAACTTTTAATATTTTAATTACGATCTATCTTGGTGTGAGTCTCTTTGGGTACACTTTATTTGGAATTCTCTGTGCTTCTTGGACTTGGAAGTCTGCTTCCTTCCCCAAATTAGGAAAATTTTCAACCACATTTCTTCGAATATATTTCCGCCCTTCTAGGATCTCTATAATGTGAATGTTAGTGCATTTGATGTTGCTCCAAGGATGCTTATACTCTCATTTTTAAAAATTCTTTTTATCCTTTTGCTATTTTGTTTGGCTGATTTCCACTACTCTGCCTTCTAAGTCACAAACCTGTACTGTATTAACTACTTGCTGTCAGTTCCTTCAAGTGTGTTTTTTTAATGTTATTGTATTTTTCATTTCTCATTGGTCCTTTGTTATATTTCTAATGCTTTATTGAGGTTCTGATTTCCTCTATTCTACTCTCAAGTTTGTTGAGCATTTTTATGACCATTTTCTTATAATTTTTTATCAGGAAAATTACTTATCTCCATTTTATTAGTGCCCCCCCCCCCGACTTGTTTCTCAATTTGGGGCATATTCTTCTTTCTTCTCATTTTGTTTGACTTTGTGTGTTTGTTCCTATGAGTTAGATGAAATAGTTGTTTCTTTCAATTTTGAAAAAGTGGTCTTCAGCCAAAGCAGCCTCTGTATGGACTGTAAGCTGGGTAGTATTGTCAGGCTAGTTGAAGTCAGGGCAGTGTGTGTAGTGCCTGGAGTGCCACCTATCAAGAAGGAGCATGTTCCAGGTGGGGTAGACTGGTGCACATGCATGCACTGTAGCTTCCCATTGTTCTGGCTGTCCGTGGCCAGACAGCACACCTCCCTTTCCTGCTGGTTCAGGTAGGGCCCTTTTTGGGTGCATGCCACAGTGGATCAAGCTACAGATGGGGAGGCCCTGTGCGTGTCTACTATGGTGCCCTCATTCCTGTTGGAACTAGTTTCAGGAGGGGTGTTTGTTGATGCACTATGGTACCCTTTCATGTTGGCCAGAGCACTTGGATAGAGCTCCCATCCATGTTATTCAAGTGCAGGGGGAATGCAAACAATGATGCATACCAGCTGTTACACTCCTAGTGAGTTATCTCAGATTCTGGAGAGCTTCCATGGTTCTTCGATCATCTTTATTCTTTTATATGTCATGCAGAAAATGTTGTTGCCCTTTAGTTATCTCTCAGAGCAATTTATTCAAATATAGGTGTGCAATTAGTGTATTCATTGGAGGGGACAAGCTCTGTCTCCTCCTATGCCACCATTTTGAACCTGCCTCTGAGGTGGTTTTATTTTTTAAAGTTGATCGGGGAATGCAGGCAAATAGGTTTTCTGATCTGCCCTTAGTGTAACTTTTCTTCAAAACTGCAGGCCACTGCAAAGAAAGAGCCTACCCCATGGTAACCTACTATGTGTACAAGCATAGAATTCAAGTGCTTGAAGAGGGTGGCTGGGCTTGTATGCATAGCCTCTTTCTCAGCTTTACCATTTAGGCGAGTTACTCCTGCCAAGAAGTAGGTAAGGGGCAGAGAGGTGTTAAGGGCACTGCTGTAAGTTACTTTCCTTGTAGAGGACCCTCTAACACTTACGAGCATTAGTACAGTGGGATAAAAAGCTTTTTTCTTCAAGTTGGACAGAAATCCTAATTTTTTTTCTGAAATATCATACCTCAAATCTCTCTTTTATCACTAGGCCTTCCAAGGAAGTCAAGAGGAACTTAAGGCAAGGGAGAAAATAAAGGTCATCATCTTATAGGCACTTTGAACAAATGACTGAGGGATACTTGTGGCTTCTTCTGTAACACGCTGGTAGAAAATCTGTTATTAGGAGGTGAGGGTGGCCTTCTGAGGAAGAAATATTCATAAAATGCTGTAGTGGAATATAGCGAGGATGGTTCTAGCAATCCCAAAGTTAGATGAAAGGAGCTGTAAATAGAAGATTAAGAAAGGCTGCTGCTCTAGCATATTTCCAGATTGTGTTCTCCCATCTCCTCTTCTTTCTCTGAAATTCTCAAAAAAGTAGTATTATTAATGAATATTCTCATTATGTATTTCTTGACCAACCACAAAACAAATTGGAGATGAACAGTTACCAATGTCAATTAGTAATCACATAACCCATGACAAAGAATCTCTCCTTGACCAAACTTTAGATAGGCTCTTCTGAACATTCTTCACAACTAGGCCTTGACTTTGTGATGTCCATATCTGCCTTTGTATCACTCAATTTTAACAAAAATCCTACTAAGTTAGTTTAGTAAGAATCACTACCCTAAATGTTCTGGTCAAGATGGTGGAGTAGATAAATGCTGTGCTTGCCTCCTCTCATAACCACATTAAAATTACTACTAAATAAAATTACTACTATATAAAAATCAACCTGTAAAACCACTTGAAGACTAGTTTAACAGAAGTCCTATAACTAAAGATATAAAGAAGCCACTCTCTAGAAGGAGACTGATGGGAAGAACAGAGACATAAAATGAGCTGGCTCTACATCCACAGGTGGTGGTTGAAAACTGGGAGTAATATTTCAGCTTTCAAGGCCTCCTGGAGAAGTGAGGGATCCCAGGCCCATCCTGGGCTCCACAGCCCAGAGCACCAGTGCTGGGAAGAGAAGCCCACACAATATATGGCTGTAAAAATTAGTAGGGATTCCATCCAGCTGAGACAGAAGGCTGGAATCCCCAGCAGCTTTTTAAAGGGCCTGTGCAAAGACTCTTAGGCTCCCAGGCACTCACATTTGGCTGTGACAGACAGCCAATGGCTCGGGAAGCACCAGAGACATACAAGGAGAGGCTGCATCGTGTGGCTTCAGGGTGAGGACTGGAGGGACAGTCGCTATTATCTCTGTGTTGAGCCTACCTCCTGTGAAGCCATTAGGCATGTGGCATCTTTCCTGTGTTGATCCTCCATTCACACAGCCAAATCTGAATCTGCATTGGCTTGGTGAACCCTACTTACTTTATTCTGGTGATTCCCAAGACCCCATGCTTCACCCAACTCACATACCACCTGAGAAACTTTCAGGGAACAAGCTTAACAGGCAACCAGAAGACAGTGGCAGACCTTGTGGTGCCCCAGGCTTTATGCTGAGCTCCCCCAGGCTTGGTTCACAGTGTTGCCTCTCCCATATGCTTCTAGGTTCAGTAAAGGCAGTTATCAACCACAGATCACTTTGTAGCTCCTTCTAGGTACTCCCAAGAGGCCCCAGACTGGCTGCAGACCACAGTGGAGAAAGACTATATTAGCTCCATGAGCAGCACAACCAAAGGGTGGTCTCAGCAGGCACCAGAGTCCACTAGGGGCACCAGAGCCCACTATGGGGAATCCCCATTCCATGGGGTCAGCTCTCATAAAGCAGCTCATATGCTATGATTGTGATCAATGTTCAACATCAAGTCAGGCTGAGAGTCAATCCACCCAACAACCAAGGCTCAACTACAACAGGAGAGCACAGGTGCACACATGTTCACACTTGCGCACGTGCGCACGCGCGCACACACACACACACACACACACACACACACAGAGGACATTTATGGAGCACCTAACCCAGGTGATTGGGGATATTGTGCCACTGGGCCCCACAGGACACCCAGCCAAGAATGGGGAACATAGCATATATACGTAATACACAGAAACAACAGAGAGAAAACCAAAATGAGAAGACAAAGATACATGTTCCAAATTTAAAAAAAAAAAAAAAAAGCAGAAGAAAACTTCAGAAAAAGAACTAAACAAAATAGAGGCAAGCAATCTACCAGATAAAGAGTGCAAAACAATAATTATAAGAATGCTCAAGGAACTTAGTGAGAATTTCAACAAAGATAGTAAGTATTTAAAAGGACCTAGAAACCATAAAGCACCAGACAGAAATGAAGAATACAATTGAAATAAAGAATATACCAGAAGAATTACCAGCAAATTAGATGAAACAGATGATAGACACGGCAATTAAAAATGACAAAAGTAACAGAAAACACTAATTGGGAAGAGCAAAATTTTTAAAAATGAAGAAATTTTAAGAGAACTCTGGGACAACATCAAGCATAACAACATTCACACCATAGGGGTACCAGAAGGAGAAGAGAAAAAACAAGATATTGAGAACCTATATGAAGAAATAATGCCTGAAAGCTTCCTTAAACTGGTGAAGAAAATTGATAATGTCCAGAAATGCAGAGAGTCCCAAACAATAAACCCAAAGAGGCCTACACAAAGACACATCATAATTAAAATGTCAAAGGTAAAGACAGAGAATCTTAAAAGCAGCAAGAAAAAAACAGCTAGTTACCTACAAGAGAGCTCCGATAAGACAGTCAGCTGATGTTTCTACAGAAACTTTACAGGCCAGAAGAGATTTGCATGATATATTCAAAGTGATAAAAAGCAAGGACCTAAAACCAAAACTACTCCACTCTCCAAGGCTATCATTTAAAACTGAAAATAAAATAAAATAAAATAAAATAAAAGAGCTTCCCAGTTAGAAAAAAAAAAGATAAAGTAGTTCATCACCACCAAACTAATATTAAAAGAAATATTAGACTTCAAGAAGAAGGGGGGGGAAGAACATAAATATAAATACTAATAAGACAATAACTATATACCTATCGATAATTACTGTACATGTAAATAGATTAAATGCTCCAATCAAAAGATATAGGGTAGCTGCATGAATAAGAAAATAAGGCCCATACAGGTGCTGTCTACAAGAGACCCACTTCAGATTGAAAGACACACACAGACTGATGTAAAAAGATGGAAACAGGTATTTCAGGCAAATGGAAACAAAAAAACAAACAAGCTGGAGTAGTAATTATTAATATAGGACAAAATAGACTTTATGACAAACGCTATATAAGAAAAACATTTCATAATAATAGAGGGATCAATCTAACAAGAAGATACAACACTTGTAAACATTTCTGCAATCAACATTGGCCCATTTGAACATATAAAGCAAGTACTGATGGACACAAAAGGAGAGACTGAGAGTAATACAGTCATAGTAGAGGACTTTAACAGCACACTGACATCAATAAATAGATCTCCCTATTAAGAAAAAGTGGCCTTAAATGACACATTAGAACAGATTAATACAATTGATATTCTTAAAAAATTTCATCCAAAAGCAGCAGAATACACATTCTTCTCAAATGCACATGGAATATTTTCTAAAATAGACCATGTGTTAGGCCACAAAACAAGTCTCCACAAATGTAAGAAGACTACGATCATATCAAGCACCAGCTCCAACCACAACGGTATGAAACTAGAAATTAAATACAAGAAAAAAACTGAAAAAACACACAAACACATGAATGCTAAATAGTATGCTAGTAAACAATAAATGGAGTAATTATGATATCAAGAAATCAAAAGATAGATTGATACAAATGAAAACAAAAACACAGCCCAACGTCTATGGGACACAGCAAAAGCAGTCATAAGAGAGAAAATCATAGCAATTCGGGCCTACCTACGAAACAAGAAAAATCTCAAATAAACATTCTAATCTTAGAACTAAAGGACCTAGAAAAAGAACAACAAACAAAGTCCAAGTGAGCAGGAGGAGGAAAATAATAAAGATCAGAGCAGAAATAAAGGGAGTCTAAAAAAAAAAAACAAAACAAAAATCAATAAAACCAAGAACTGGTTCTTTGAAAAGATCGACAAAATTGATAAACTTTTAACTGGACTCATCAAGAAAAAAAGAGAGAGGACTCAAATAAATAAAATCATAAATGAAAGAGAAGTGACAACTAACACTACAGAAATACAAAGCATTTTAAGAAATTCTGTGAATGATTACATGCCAACAAACTGGACGACCTGGAAGAAATGGATAAATCCTTAGAAACATACGATCTTCCAAATCTTAATCAAGAAGAATCAGAAAATCTGAACAAACCAATTACTACAAATAAAACCGAATTAGTAATCAAAAAACACCTAAAAACCAAAAGTCCTGGCCCGGATGGCTTCACAGGTAAATTTTACCAAACAATCAAAGAAGAATTAACACTTATCCTTCTTAAACCAATCCAAAAACTTCAGAGGGAGAAAAGGCTTCCAAACTCATTTTACAAGGCTGTCACTCTTATTATAAAGCCAGACAAAGACATTACAAAAAAATTATGGGCCAATATCTCTCTGATTAAAATATATGTAAAAATCCTCAACAAAATATTAGCAAACCGAATTCGGCAATACGTTAAAAAAGATTATACAACATAATCAAGTGGAATTTATTCCTGAGGTACAAAATTTGTTCAATATCTGCAAATCAATTAATGTGCTACACAACATAAACAAAATGAAAGATAAAAATCACATGACCATATCAGTAGATGCAGAAAAAGCATTCGACAAAATTCAGCACCCATTTATGATAAAATAAAAACTCAGCAAAGTGGGAATAGAGGGAACATACTTCAACATGATAAGGACCATATAAGATAAACCCACAGCCAACATCATACTCAACAGTGAAAAACTAAAAACATTTTCCTTGAGATCAGGAACAAGACAAGGATCTCCACTTTAACTGCTTGTATTAAGTATAATACTGGAAGTCCTAGCCATAGAAGATAAAAAAAAAAAAAAAAGGCATCCAAATTGGAGAGAAAGATTTTAAAAGATTTTAAAATGTCATTATTTGCAGATGACATGATACTGCATAGAGAGAATCCTAAAGAATCCACCAAAAAAAAAAAAAAAACTATTAGAACCAATAAATAAATTTGGTAAAGTAGCAGAATACAGACATATTATTTAGAAATGGTTGTATTTTTATACACCCACAATGAACTATATGAGAAGTTAAGAAAACAATCTCGTTTACAATTGCATCAAATATCTAGAAATAAATTTAACCAAGGTTAATTATAAAAAAAATTATAAGACATTGAAGAAAGTAACTGAAGAAGATACAATAAAAAAAGAAATGGAAGCATATACCATGCTAAGGGATAGGAAAAATTAACATTGTTAAAATGTCTATATTACCCAAGGCAATCTATTGATTCAGTGTAATCCCTATTAAAATATCAACGGCATTTTTCACAGAACTATAATAATCCTAAATTTTATATGGAACCACAAATAGCCAACACAATTTCGAGAAGGAAGAACAAAGTTGGAGCTATCATGGTACCTGTTATCAAACTATATTACAAGGCTATAGTAATCAGAACAGCATGGTACTGGCATAAAAAACAGACACATAGATGAATGAAACAGAATAGAAAGCCCAGAAAAAAACCATGGCTATATGGCCAATTCATCTCTGACAAAGGAGGAAAGAGTAGACAATGGGGTCAAAATACTCTAGTCAATAAATGGTGTTGGAAAAAACTGGACAAATATATCTCAAAAATGAAACTACACCACCTTCTTACATCATATACAAGAATAAACTCAAAAGGGATTAAAAACTTAATGTAAGACCCAAAACCATAACACTCCTAGAATAAATTATAGGCAGTAAATTCTTGAACATTGCTCTTAGTAATACATGTTTTCCTTGGGCAAAGGAAACAAAAGAAAAAAAAAATTAAGACTATATAAAATTAAAGAGTTTTACATGGCAAAGAAAACTATCAACAAAATAAAAAGACAACCTACTGAATGGGAAAATATCTCCAATGAAACTTATAAGAATATCCAAAAATATAAGAACTGATATAACTTAACACCAAAAAACAAACAAAAAATCCAATTAAAATTGGGCAAAGCTCTTAAATAAATATTTCTCCAAAGACGACATACAGATGGCCAATAAATATATGAAAAGGTGCTCAGAATCACTAATCATCAGAGAAATAAAAATTAAATTCGCAATGAGAAATCACCTCACACCTGTCAAAATGGCTATCATCAATAAATCAGCAAACAACAAGTACTGGTAAGAACGCGGAGATAAGGGAAACATGGTGCATTGTTGGGATTGCAAATTGGTGCCACTATGGAAAACAGTATAGAGGTTTCTCAGAAAAATCAAATAAAACTATCTTGTGACCCAGCAATTCCACTTTTGAGTATTTATCTAAAGAAATCCAAAACACTAATTTGAAAGGATATATGCATCCTTGCGTTCATTGCAGCAGTATTTACAATAGGCAAGATGTGGAAGCAACTTAACTACCCATCGATAGATAATTGGATAAAGAAGTGGTATATATATTCAATTAAATATTACTTGCCTGTAAAAAAGAATAAAATCTCATCATTTGTGACACCATGGATAAATCTAGAAGGTATTATGTTAAGTGAAATAAGTCAGAGAAGGGCAAATACCACATGATATCACTTATATGTAGAATCTAAAGAACCAAAGAAACAAAACAAAAACAGACTCATAGATAGAACAAACTAATCGGTGCCAGATGGGAGGGGTGTTGTGGAGCTGAGTGAAAATATGAAGGGATTAAGTACAAACTGGTCATTACAAAATAGACACAGGGATGTAAAGTACAGCATGGAGAATATAGTCAATAATATTGTAATAACTATGTATAGTTGTCAGGTGAGTTCTAGACTAATGGGGGGGAGTCACTTCATAAATTATATGTTTAACCACTATGCTGTATATCTGAAACTAATATAAATACTGAATGTCAACTGTAACTTGAAAAAAATACCCCAAATCCCATCACCCCCAAAAAGTAAATAATAATAATAATAATAATAAATTCCCACCCTCAACATCTGATCAAATTTATTCATTCCAAACCTCAGTATCTGATTAGAGTGGGCTGCCTTCTGCAAGAATCTTGTCAAATTAGTTTACCCAGAATCCCCTTACCCTTGCAACTTTCCCTTAGCAATTTTCCATTCACTGACCTCTATCCTGTTCCTTGGCTATAAATGCCCACTTGCCCATCCTGTATTCAGAATCAAGCCCAGTTCTATACGGAGGTCTCTTTTTCTTTACTTCAATAGTC
The DNA here is from genome assembly GCF_014176215.1 of Rousettus aegyptiacus. Lineage (NCBI taxonomy): Eukaryota > Metazoa > Chordata > Mammalia > Chiroptera > Pteropodidae > Rousettus > Rousettus aegyptiacus. Next base: position 75,346,990 of record NW_023416288.1, read on the forward strand.
CTGAATGAAATATGTTTATACCACCTTACTATCTAGCTCTGATTTCCTTTGATACTCCCCCCCCCACTTCCAATATATATGGCTAATATTATAGAAACAGCAGAGTTACCAGTCCCAAATGGGAGAGGCTATGGCACTGCATTTCTATCATCAAATATTTACCTCATACTAGATGCAGCACAACATACAAAAATAGAGACAATATTTCCTGTCCTCAATGGACATTTGATGTGGATAATAAACAAAGAAAATAAATGAACCAATATTTATTACAAATTATTTTATATGGGAAACAGACAAACTAAGGATTTTTTTAAAGATTGAATATATTTGTCTGCTTTACCTGGAGGGGTTATGATGATAGAATAATAGAAATAGGTAAAAAATAAAGTTTGGTTCCATCAGTGACTTTATGGATTCTGAACTGGTTAAATCTCATAATGGCAAGTGAGGAGTGAGAAAAAAAAAAAAAAAAAAACAAGATGGAGTAATTTACAGAAGAAAGCTAATGTAAACTTTGTGGAGATGCAACATTAGCACCAATGAAACAAAAGAGCAGCTTCCTGAGACTCAGCTTTGCCTCAAGGTCAGCAGAGTCTGACTCAATATGAGCAACAAGTTCAGACAAGCCAAGGACTGCAAGCACGAACACATTTTTTGGCTCTGAACTAGGTGCCTCCCCTTTGGTCTCAAGTCTCATCTCCTCCAGGCAGCCAGCTGACTACTTTATCTAAGTTGGAAACCTGACCATGCCACTCCCATTAAATAACCCTTCAGTGCTTCTGCACTGCCTAATAAATAACACACCAGCTCCTTCACCTGTCTTACAGCCACCACCCCCCACCCCCACCACCTCTAAGATTAAATTTGCCTCTCTGGTACTCCCTTCTCTAATAACTGTTACCATGGCACTCGCATTACCTTTTCTTTGTTCATGCCAGTCCTCTTCCAAGAAAGCCCTACTCTGACCTTTACACAGGTCACTTACTCATCATAAAAATCTGGTTTGGAAGTCTTCCTTCAGACCTTCTCCAGATGGTAGGGGCATGTCTCTTTTACTTGACCTATAACATTACAATGACTGGTTTATGTGACTGTTTTTTTATGACACTGTGAGTTATTGAGGGCAATGGCTATGTCTCACTCAATTTTAGAATCCCCAGTACCTAGCATAGTCACCCAGTAAAAGTTTGTGAGGGAAAATAAAATTCCTCAAAGCAGGGAAGAGTGTTAAAGTCACTATTTTGTAGTGGTTCAATGCATGAGTAGAATTTAGAAACTGGTTTTGCTATTTACCACCTGGGTGATTTCAAACAAGAATTTCCCATATACTAATGGAAATAAGCCTGGCAATACCCTCCTGATAGGTCTGCTGGAAAAGCAAACTGAATCATGGATTTAGCTCAGCTTAAGCAAGCTGAGTTCCTTCGTCATCCCTACTACATGTGCCCCTGCTCCCAAATATCACTCCCAACACATTCTGTGACAATAAGCAAATCACGATTGCCCAAGACATGTTTAATTGTATGAACAGAGATAAAGGTCAACTCTTGATAAAAATCAAACTATGGTTCTGTCTTGGAAGTGCCCTGTTGCATTCTCTTCTTTTAGCGGCAGCATTTCTGGATTTCTTCTGCAAGCCACAGGCAGTGCAAGATGCGTTTCTTTTCAGCAGCTAGTTCCTTTTCAGAGTACTTGCCCAAGAGTTTCTGGACAAATATATTTTGATCTTTCAAGAAAATATTCTTATTGATTCCCACATTTGGTATATTCTCCAGGGACCCAGATTTGAAATGGAAGCTTAAATGTCTGTTTCGTTTTAGACCAGGCCCCCTCTCTTCAATCCATGTCAGTGGACTGCAAAAACAAAAGAAGCATGTTAGAGATTACACAGGAGCACAGATGGATGCTTGCAGGCACCTGAGCACCTGATAACAGGGCCTCATTTTGCACCCATCTTACCTGCAGCTGCTGTTCACTGAGTTAGCTAAGGTGGCATTCTGAACTCTACCAGTCTCTCAAAGGTCATGAGTGATTACCTCCAAATTTACTGCCAAATAGCCCTTTATTTAATTTTTCTATCAGCCAAGAAAATTTATTCAATGAATTTTGTGTGAAAACGAATTTGTTATACAAGGATTTTTACTCTGAGTCTCATGGATCCCTCTAGGGTACCGATATATGGGTTACAGACAATCCAAGAACCACTTGAGATTATGTGCAAACTATTTCCATGTGTATGTGCATTTTTTTGGGAAAGAGTTCTTATAGTTCTTTCATCACATTCTTAAAAAAGTCTATGACCCCCGCCCCCCAGCACATGTCAAAAAACACCAGACTCTTCCTGCTGATTAAACAAGCACTTGTTCCCATTTCAAATTTGCAGCCTCCCAAGGCTAATGTCTGCACCCCCAAACACCTAAAATCCAAATAGGATAGCCTTCACTTCTCTTAAGTCTCTTCTTTCTCTCTGTTTATCTATTGTCATTATAGCAGGAAGGGCTATATTATCTGCTTAATGAAAAAAAGAGAAACTTGCTAAGAAGACTTTGAACAAAGTAAGAAGCTTCACTGAATATGAGAGGAAAATTATAAAATCTACTATCTTTTATATATTCTAAAAACAACACAGAATTAAGGACTTTTAAATGAAATAAAATTTTTAAATTAAAAAATCTATAATTCACCTAAATAAAAGCATCTTTAGTTTGAGATAATCCTTCATATATCTATCTATATGTATATGGCATGTAAAACATAAAATGTAAATAATTTTTTATTGTGCTTTTTTATTTATTTTTAAATACTGTTATTTTTGTCTGTATACCATATATAATTGATTATATGGTCCAATATTTTATTATTGCCAAATATTTAAGCTCTTTCCAATATTAAATTAATATGAATGTCCTGTATTCCACATCTTCACACATATATACAGCATATTCCCCTTCTTCTTATAACAAAGTCCCAGGTATGATATGATTTGGTGTTGGACTCTGGATACTTCTCTTTGCTTTCTCCTCCCTTTTTTTCCCCCTACAGTGATGAGTCAGGCTCAAGGACAAGACAATTTTGTTGGACTGTTGTGTTAAGTAATGGAGTTTTCGATGTGAACAGAGAAAGAGTTAAATCCTGAGTATGCATCAGGGTCTCTGGCCTTCTTGTGTTCTGACATCATTCCTCAGATTTCCTTTGTCTTCTCTCACTGAGCTACAGTAAATCAGGCCTGGGGTGGGTAGGTTAGACCAGCATTGCTAAGAAATCAAGGTAAACTATCATTTATTTGTTTGCTTGCCTGCTTGCTTGTTCTCTGCCTCTAGAGTGATGGGCCACAGTAAGGCTTAAGATTTAGGTGTAGGGTTGTAGAGAGCTCAGGGCTGCCTCCAACCTGGGTAGAGGTCTCTCCCTTTTGCTAACATAGCTTACCAAGACCTAGACTAAGGCATGGAGTAAATGTCTGAGAGAAAAAGATCTGAGGTATATAAAGGGGGTAGCCATTCCTATACCCATACATTCAGGGAGACATCAAGAGAGATACTGACAGAGTAACTTCCTCATTTTGTGGTCCTATAGGCTAAAAACTTTAAAAGTCATGCTGTTTTCCTAATCATGTATTTAAGTAATGACATTAGCTGTTGGCACTTTACTGCCAACTGGATGGAGCAGAGCTGAGGATAGGACCTGGTCTACTTGTATTCTGGGCTTGGGCAGTACTTAACTCTGGATGTCCCAACCAAAAACCCAAGTTTGAATTCACAAATATCTCCTTCTCTCTGTGAAAAACTTCACTTGCAAATATTTGCATTCATCAACCTGGGCACTAACTACCTGCAACAATGCTTCTTACTTTTCACCTTTTATGGGAAGGTATTTAACCACACCCAAATCCCTAGTTATCAAACAGCATGTGTCTGCAAGAATGGTAGAGACTGTGATTTTCTAACAGTGCTCTTCCACCTGAAAAACAAGCAGGTAGGGGGATGCATGACTTTGGCACCATTCCTACCAACTGGCTTCAATAGGAGTTGAAACTTGCACTTCTTCTGTATACTGGCTGTACACATACGACATGAGTTGAAAAAAGTATTCTAATGCTTATTTTTACATAGTTTGAAAACTTGGTAAAAAGCAAAGAACATGGGCATGGGAGTAAGTTGCGGTAGGACTCTCAGAATAACTCTGGGATCTTACATCACTGACAGGTGAAGACTATGACAAAGACAAGGCCTAATATGTTTTCCATTACATTCCTTTCTCATGCCCTTCCTATTCTGGGGGAGAAGTTGTGACAATTCAGGGACTGGAGACAGGCTGCTTAAGTGTAATTAAGTGTGATTCTCACAAAATCACATATTAGTTCTGTGCTCTTGGCAAGCTTTTTAAACTCCTTGAGCCTGTTTCCTAGTTGATAATGCCCATTTCAGAGAGTTGGGATAAAGATTATGAGAAAATCCCTAGGCCTGTACCTGACACATAGTAAGCACTCAATAAACATTAGCTATACTAACACTTATACAACAGAGTTTCAGGTAATGATTTCTGTCTTGCTAGTCCTTTTATTGTGACCTTTCAAGATCATGCTCCCCCTCTTCCCCATCCTCTGCTGTGGTTCTGCTCCATTCCATTGTGTTGTTTGAAGGTAGCTATAACTTAAGAAATTGTGTCTGGAAACAACTGGCAGATGTTCCTACTGTGTAGTAACGAGCCCTGGAAAGACATCTACTTATAGTTGAAATAAAATCTGGCCTGCAGACTGAGCAAACCTTTGAGGAGAGAAAGAAAAGAGGTCCAAGCTTCCAAAGCATTCTTCCCAGGCAAAGACGGAAACCAGAGCTGCATTCACAGGATAAGAAGGCTTTACTTCGTCACAATGCATACTGTATCGTGGGGCATGTAAGCCAAGTAGGGCCTAATCTGCTTTAAAGAATTGCAGTTCATCAAGTTTCCTATTCTGAAAGTCATTAAAATGATCCATGTGTGAATCAATGATAACCCATAAGTCAAAAGTTCATATTCAGGTTAGGTAAGAAATATAAAAAATAGTAATTAAATTAGTATACTAGTAAAACTAAGGTGTTCAATCTATTAAGAAAAAAAATTTTATGACTCAAATTTTAAAACATAAATGATTATTACAAACGCTATCAAAAAGTTAGTCTAACTTCTAAAAAGTTAATTCCCATGGCTAGTGCTTTTTATTTTTAATTTTGTTTTGCTTTGTTTTATTGAGATAACACTGTATTAGTTTTAGCCTATGGCTGATTTTAAAAGCTCATGGTAAATCTTTTACCATCCCAAATGTGATGACAAACATTATTAATATTAATACTACTCATTAAATGTTTTAATACTAGATAAAAATAAATGAGATATTCCAAATGTTTTGATCTAACTAAGAAAATTTCTTACATCCTCCCATATAACATAGTCTTAGAATTTGAGGGAATGCAAAAATGTCAGGATGTTTCTCCACCTCAATTTTCTAATAAGTAAAATTAATAATAGTAAGTATACAACTTTACCTATGTTGTGGTGGAGATGTGAGATTAAAAATGCAATTTGTGAAGTGAAAAGTATTATAGGAATTTAAGAAATTATAATACAGTATTTGCTGTGTCTCAAATTCTCACCCAATGCTTGCCTACCCTTGGCTATAACAAGAGTCAACCCTGCTTCCCTTATATCTTGTTTCTTGTCTGACTCTTACTCAAATTTCAAGATTAAACATAGCATTGCCTCCTCTAAAAAGTATAATCTGACCACTCTAGGTTTGTCCTCCCTGTACTTTTGCAGCACTTAAGCTAGTTTTAACTCTGAAGACAGGGGACAACACCTGTCTGTGGACAGGTATGATATGATCATGGTGCAATTCTACATGACCAGCATCAAAGCCAGGGACCACCACTGCTATGCCCCCAAATGTAGCACTTCCAAGTTCTGCATGCTTTATCTTCATTTGCGACCTCTGTCTTTTCCTAGCAAAGAGGATACTCCTCAAAATGCACATGAATCAGATTTTATTCAGAGACTCCATTACTTTTCTCTTTTTGTAAATACCCAATGATCTTATTTCACTATCAATAGACCCACTTACCTGGAAGCACATATAGAAACAATCTAAAACCCTTGCTGTTTTAAATATTTAAGAGCTAAAATGCTTTTCAAGGAAATTTATAAATATCCTTTTGTTGAAAAAGCCTTGGTATCAGAAATAAAGAATCGGAACAATTGTGGGAATAGTAAGTCAGTATGACATGATGATAAAGCTGATAAATAGAACTTAAATTTTGATTACACTTAGAGATAAATTTTGGCATGTGATAAGCAAGCAGGATAATGGCAAGATCTAGGTGGTAGTTGTATGGGTGTTCACTGCAAAATTCTTTTAATTTCACCAAATGTCCTAAACTTTCATAAGAAAATGTTGAAAACAATTCACGCCAGGGAGGCTTCTAGATCGGATATTGCTCACCTGTATGGCTTAGACAAACTGCTTATATTCTGTAAGCCTCTATTTACTTACTAGCAAAGGGGATCATGTTTGTCTTACAGGGCTGCTTTGAGAATGAAATAAGGCAATGTAAGTGAAATCTCAGAAGCAGAGAGCCCTTCTGGAATTCGGGGTGGATGTATAGGCCTTCCAGCTCCCTCTAGATTTACTTTTGTGAAAACAGGATGATGTGTTTATGTTTTTTTCACCTCATCAATTTCTCACAACCTACCGTTTGTTCTCTGTCTCCAAGCACACAGTCATTTTCATATACTGATCTTCCTTTCGCTCTTCCAAAGTGGCAGACACAAGAGAAAGCTCCCCAAAGAGAGAAACCAGCCAGGTCAGGCGAGAAATGCCACTGAATGCGGGGAAGCCAAACCGCTCTTCTGCTAATGGGCCAGCTGTGGGAAATAACAAACACTGTAGGAACTGGGAAGTAAGGGACTGACAACTGGAGAGCAGGGGCGGGGCATGCAAGAGTATGACAAGGAGTGAACAGATGTGGTTCGCTGATCAGTACGCAACCTTGCCCTTACCACATAGCTATACAAAACGACTAATAATACTGATGAAAACTCAGGCGCCTAAATTTAACTTTCATAAAAGTGTCTCAATTTCTTGTTTATTAAGTTTTTTTTATAGTACAATAACACAATTTATTGGAAAAAGTAGTCCATCTAGTCCAAAGGATAATAATAAAAAAAGGGTTGTAGGCTTCAAATATATATATTCTATGTAAAAATGCAATTACATTCATATATATATCCTCTTCAGTCAGTGATTTTAAAAAGTTAAAAGGGAACCCTCAAGCTTACGTTCCTATAAATTCCACATAGCTGCATGAATAGCAAGAAAGTGAAGGAAATTGTCAATATCAAGAAAATTGATACAGTGTTAAGTGTTTTCTTAGTCTTCATTATTTCCTGAACACAAGCCCATTCAAAAGAGTATCTGTATGATAAATCGAGTCAAGATATTGCTCCTCTTTCTTCACAGCCTTAATTTTAAAGACAACCTAGATTTAAAAGACTTTATAGCTGTTACATTACTCTATAAACCAAAGATTTCTTATAACTTTGATATTAACTTAGAGCAATTCATAATTATGAGTATGTTTTTTAAAAAAGATAAGACATAAATAAAAGCAAACAGGCTTCCAGTCAAAATGGTGCAACAGGTAAATATTATACTCCCTTCCATGACCACATCAAAACTACAACTAAATTACAGAACGACCATTACTAAGCTAGCTGAACATAACTCCTAGAACTAAGGATTTAAAGAAGCCATGATGAGACTGGTAGGAGGGGTAGAGATGTGAAATGGGCAGGCCCCTTTTCTGTGGTGTGGCAGTTAAGAAATGGAAGTGATATCTTGACAGCAAGGGGTCTCTGAGGACCAAGGGGTCCCAGCCCCACACCAGTCTCCCTACTCCAGGGCTCCAATGCTGAGGACAAGTCCTCACAACATCTGGCTGTGAAAACCAGCAGGGATTGCAGGTAAATGAGACAGAGGGCTGCTGGAGATGAAGACATTCCTTTTGAGAGGCCCATGCCCAGACTCACTCACTCAAATTCATTTGTTCTGAGTGCCAGCAGTGGGGCAGTCCTTGACAAGCACTGGGAAGATACAGGTTGGAGCTAATTTATTAGTGTCAGGGTACGGGCGGAAGGCACAAGGGTTAGGTCAGCTCAAACTGGTGACATACGTGCTAGAAGATGCCTGTTTCTTTGTTGAATCCTTTTCCACCCAGCCTGCAAGCATAGAGGGGCACCATATTGAGCTCTCCATTAAACTGGTGAATATCAATAGTCCAGCCCTGGTGATTCCCTAAGACCCCACCCCAGTCAACTATGTGATCATCTAGATTTTCAATAAAAACTGCCTAACTCGGTCTGCACTGTAAACTTTCCTAAAATCTCTCAAAAGTTCCCAAACCCTAAACAAGCAATGTGAGGCCTCAGTGTGTACTAAACCTCTTACTAAGTGACTTTAAGCCTGGTCCTGGTGGCAGCAACCCTCAGTTCTCAGCTTAGCTTCTCCCAGGTGCCTTCAAACCTAGGGGAGGCAAAAATCATCTGCAGATCACTTAGAACCTCCTACCAGGTGGCCCTGAGCTATATACAGGCAGCAGCTGACATTGGCCTGCATCAGAGCCCCTCCTCCCAAAAGGCCTCAGAATGAACTGACCCAGTAGCCGGCTTCAAACCACAACAGAACACCACCCAAGTAGCTTCACAAATGACTATCCTAAAAGGCAAACTCGGCAAACGCCAGAGCCCTGCTAAATTAAGTTTAGCTCCAAGGGATCAGCCCTTGAAAAACAGCTCATTCACTGTAGTCATGGCCATTCCACATAGCCAGACAGCCTGAGGGTCATTTACTCTCACAGATATCACGACATCAATCAAGGCTCAATTACAGCAGGAAGAAACACAGAACCCACAAAAAGGACACACTTGGAGCATCCATCAAATCAGGTGACCAGGGAGACTATGCTACTGGGTCTCACAGTACACCTACTATAAAAGGCTACTCTGCCAAGATGAGGAGACATACTACATCTACTTAATACATAGAATAAAGACAGGAAGTCAACTAAAGTGGGGAGACAAATAAATATGTTCCAAATAAAAGAACAGGACACAACTCCAGAAAAAGAACATGCAGAATTCAAAATGCTGGTTATAAAGATGCTCAGTCAGCTTAGGGAAAGAGTACATGAACTCAGTAAGAACTTCAACAAACAAGAACTATTAAAATGGAGATAAAAACCATAAAAAAATCCATCAGAAATAAAGACTACAATAACCGAAATCAAGAAAACATTAGATGGAATCTACAGTAGATCAGAAAGTCAGAGGATCAAATCAGCAATTTGGAAGACAATGTAGGAGAAAACAACTAATATGAATGACAAAAAGAAAAAAGAATGAGGATAGATTAAGAAGCTTTTAGGAAAACATCAAGCACACCAACATTTGTATTACAGGGGTACCAGAAGAAGAGAGAGAAAATAATAGATTGAAAACATATTTGAAGAAATAATAATGAAAAAATTCCCAAAACTGGGGAAGGAAATAGACATACAAGTCCAAGAAGCACAGAGAGTCCAAACAAAATAAACCCAAAGAGGCCCACACCAAGATAAACTATAATTAAAATACCAAAGGTTAAAGACAAGAAGAATTTTAAAAGCAGCAAAAGAAAAGCAACTGTTTACCTACAAAGGAGCTCCTATAAGACTGTCAGACAATTCCTTAACAGAAATTTTGCAGACCAGAGGCATTGGCATGAAATATGTTAAGTGATGAAAAGCAAGGACCCACAACAAAGATTACTCTACCCAGCAAGGCTACCCTTTGGAAGTGAAGGAAAAATAAAAAGCATCTTAGACAGAAAAAAAGCTAAAAGAGTTTATCGCCACCAAACCAGTATTACAAGAAATGTTAAAGGAAATTCTTTAGGAAGAAAAAGAGTGAAAGATTAAAAATATAAACAATAAAATGGCAATAACTACATACCTATCAATAATTACTTTAAATTTTAAATGGGTTAAAGGTTCCAATCAAAATACATAGAGTAGCGGAATGAATAAGAAAACAAGACCCACACATATGTTGCTTACATGTGATAGAAAGACATACACAGACAGAAACTAAAGGGATTGAAATATTATTTTATGCAAATAGAAATTTTTTAAAAACCTGGGTAGTAATAGTTATATCAAACAAAACAGGCTGTAAAACAAAGGCTACGAGACAAGGACACTTCATCATGATAGAAGGATCCATCCATCAAGAGAATATATAACCCTTGCAAACACTTATACACCTAACATAGGATCAGCTAAATGCATAAAGCAAATATTGGCAAACATAAAGGGAGATCAGTAAGACAATCATAGTAGATGACTTTACTTCCACATTGACATCATTGGATAGATCATCCGGACAGAAAATCAACCAAGGAACTGCAGTTTTATATAACACATTATACTGGATATTTTCAATTGATATTTTTAGAACATTTCACCCCAGAGAAACAGAATATACATTCTTTTCAAGTATGTGGAACATTTTCTAAGATAGACCACATTAGGTCAAAAATCAATCTCAGTAAATTTTAGAAGACCAAAATCATATCAAGCAACTTCTCAATCACAATGGTATACATTTAGAAATCAATTACAAGAAAAAAAAAAAACTGAAAAAAAACCCAAACAAACATTTGGAGGCTAAATAACATGCTACTAAGCAAAGAATGAGATAACAGTGAAATCAAGGAAGAAATCAAAAGACACCTTGAGAGAAATAAACCCACACATACACACCTACACACACACACACACACACACTTTGACCTCAAAATATACGGGAAAAAGCTTAAGCAGTGCTCAGAGGAAAATCCATAGCAGTAAAGGCCTATCTTAATAAAAAAAGAAAAATCTCAGATAAATAATCCAACCATATACCTAAAAGAAGGAACTAGAAAAGAAGAAAAAATAATAAAGATCAGGGTAGAAAGAAATGATATAGAGTCTAAATAAACAATACAAAAGATCAACAGGACCAAGAGCTGGTCCTTTGAAAAGGTAAGCAAAATTGATGTTTTTAACCAGACTCATCAAGAAAAAGGAGAAGAATGATATAAAAACAAACAAAAAAGAACTGACAGCTAACTTCACAGAAAAACAAAGGATTATAGGAAAATACTACAAACAATTACATGCCAACGAATTTGGAAACCTGGAAGAAATTGATAAATTCTTAGAAACGAACAATCTTCCAAGACAGAAGTAAGAAGAAACAAAATCTGAACAGACCAATAACTATTAACAAAATCAAATTTGTAATCAAAACATGCCTAATGAACAAATGTCCTGGACCAAATGGCTTCACAGGTAAATTTTATCAACCATATAAAGAAGAATTAATAATTATCTTTCGCAAACTATTCAAAATAAAATGAAGAGGAGGGTAGACTCCCAAGATCATTTTACAAGGCCAGCATTACCTTGACTCCAAAACCACACATACGGAAAAATTATAGGCCAACATCCCTGAATATTGAAGATATAAGCAAACAAAAACATATACCATGCTCAGAGATAGAAAAAATCAACATAATTAAAATGTCCATACCACCCAAAGCAATCTATAGATTCAATGTAATACCTATCAAAATACCAATGACATTTTTCACAGAACTAGAATAAATAATCCTAAAATTTACATGGAACCACAAAAGACCCTGAATAGCCACAGCAATCCTGAGAAAGAAGAACAAAGTCGAAGGTATCACAATACCTATTTCAAACTATACTGCAAGGCGATAGTAATTAAAACAGCATGGTACTGGCATAAAAATAGACAAATAGATCAATGAAACAGAACAGAAAGCCTAGAAATAATCCCACACCTATACTGTCAATCTATGACCAAGGAGGTAGGACATTCAATGGGGTAAAAGACAGTGTCTTCAATAAATAATGGGGAAACTGAACAAACACATACAAAAGAATGAAACTAGACTACTTCCACCATATACAAGAATAAACTCAAAATGGATTGAAAACTTAAATATAAGACCCAAAACCATAAAAATCCTATAGTAAAACAAAGGCAGTATATTTTTTGGCATTGCTCTTATTAATATATTCTTAGATGTATCTCCTCAGGCAATGATAATAAGAGGAAAATAAAGAAATAGTACTACATCAAACTAAAGGGTTTTTACACAGAAAAGAAAACCATCAACAAAACACAGACAATTTACTGAATGGGAGAGGATATTCACCAATGATACATTGATAAGGGGTTAATATCTAAAACATATTAGGAACTCATATAACCTAATACCAAAGAAACAATCTAATTTAAAAAATGGCCAGAGCACCTGAATATACATTTCTCCAAAGAGGATATTCGGATGGCCAATAGACATATGAAAAGATATTCCACATCATTAATAATCAGAGAAATGCATAGTAAAACCACAATACCACCTCACACCTGTCAGAATGATTATTATCAATAAATCAACAAATGATGATGTCAGAGAGGATGTGAAGAAAAGAGAACCCTCATGAAATGTTGAGGGGATTGTAAATTGGTTAATCTACTATGGAAAACAGTATGAAGTTTCCTCAGAAAAGTAAAAATAGAAATACTATAAGACCCAGCGATTCCACTTTAGGTATTTGAAGAAATCCAAAACACTAATTCAAAAAGATATATGTACCCATGTTTTTTGCAGAATTATTTACAATAGCCAAGACACAGAAGCAACCTGTGACCGTCGATAGACAAATGGTTAAAGATGTGGTACATGTATGTATACAATGGAGTATTACTCAGCTACAAAAAAAAAAAAAAAAAATGAAATCTTGCCATTTGCAATAATATGGATGGACCTAAGAGGGTATACTGCTAAGTGAATTGAGTCAGACACGGAAAGACAAATATCATATGATTTCATAATTATGCGGAATATAAAAAACAAAATAAACAAACAAAACAGAAAGAAACTCATAAATGCCAAATGGTAGAGGGATTTGAGGGATGGGTCAAAAGAGGAAGAGCTTATGTTATAAAAACAGTCACATGGATATGAAGTACAACATAGGAAATATAGTCAATAATATTGTAATAACTATGTGTGGTGTCAGATGGGTCAGACTTTCCTAAGTGATCACTTCATAGCTTATATAAATGTCTGATCACTATATTGTACACCTAAAACTGATTTAATATTATATGTCAACTGTAACAAAAAAAAAATTTTTAAAGGAAACGAAGTTATAAGTTTCACAGACAACATGGTTTGCAATTATGAGGACCCTATGTATTAAGCTTACAAAAGAAAGATGGCATGCTCTTTACTGGTTTCCATTTGGTCTTTTTCTTTGGAGAGAACTAAGCAGCCATCAAAAGTTTGAACCCTGTACTCAGAGTCCAAAGTACCAATCTGCCTCTGCCACATAACTGTTGTGACAACTTTGTGAAGCTACTCAACTCTTGAATTTCATTTTTTTAACCTGTATAATGGGGGTAATTAATACCTACTTTATAGGATTAGATATGCATTAACATCAAATAATGTATGCCACATATCTAGCATAGTTCCTTGTATAAATTAATGGATATTATTATTTGTTGCCACAACTATAATTATACCATTTTAAATGATAAAGATGGATTTTGAAATGAGGTTCTACTTTATTTTCTGGAAATTCATGAAGAGATTAATAGTTTTACAATTTAATAATGCCATACTATATCAGGGTTTCTCTTCTGTAATGACATCCCACAGGAAATGTGGCCCAGATACCCTAGGGGCTATACAGATAAGGAGTCCATCAAAGGTGACTACAAGAGCAGGAGGCTCCAGGATGCTAATTTCCTATTGCTAGTGAAGGTGCTAGAAAAATGACCAAGATAAAGTAAATAGCCAAATATATGGTAGATTAAATATTTTGGACAATGTTCTTATAACATGTTGGGGGATAAAAGGGGCTAGCATGTTCTATTTGCTCCACAAAGAGAAGTATGTTCTCCCTTTCAAGAATCTTTTTCTCAGTCCTCTTTTAAAAAGAGATGTGTCATTTTCAAACTCCTATGGAAAAAAATAATCTCTAGTTTGTTGAGATTTCACGAGGGAAAATTTTACTTAGTAGATTGGGACAGAAGCATAATCATGCTTAAGATTTCTAACACACTTTTTACCCAAGGCCCACCAAATAGTTCAATCACATTTGAGGAAAGAAGAAAAATAGATATTTTCACTGTTTATGGATATATTTAAAGAATCAAACAGGCCCTCAGAGAATCTTTAGGAGAAATAAACCCAAGCTCACATCCTAGAGAGCTAGGAAAGAACCCAGCTAGCATCTTGGACTCACCACTGACACGAGACTTGCAATCCCACCTAAAACTGACCTGTGAAGAGAAGAGATCCTTTCAGCAAGTCTTTACCCATCACTTCTTTTTTCAGGAATGTAAACTCTTCCATCAAAAGTTCCACGTGTTCCTCATGCAAGACTTTCCCTATCATTATGAAAATGGAGTAAAAAAGGTAGTTATCATCAATTATATAACTGGGCATCCCAGAGTCTGTCTAGTGTAGCATAAAAATCTAAGAAACATGAAGAAGAAAAGGGATTGTTGAGATTGAAGAAGTATTAAAATTACTCTTATTTCAAAGAATGGGAAGAACCAGATAACTTTTTAATATTATCCAGGTTTGAAAGAGGACAAGACCTTAAATTTATAAAAATATTTTGGATTCTAAAAGAAATTTGTTATAGAATATTTTGACATTGCCAGATGGGAGGGGGATTGGGTAGTGAATAAGAAAATAGTCATGGGGATGTAAGGTATAGCATAAGGCATATAGCTAAAAATATTGTAATAACTGTGTATCTTGTCAGATGGGTACTAGATTTATCAGGGTGATCACTTCATAAGTAATAGAACATTTAATCACTATCCTGTATACCTGAAACTAATATAATATTGTATGTCAACTGTAATTGAAAATTTTTAAATCTGTTAAAAATTTTTGATCTGGTGGCTTTTTCATATCTAGGCCAGAAGTTTCATAATTGACCAAAACTATTTTGTGATTAAGTGCCAAGTGTAGTTATGATCTACACTTTCACGCAGAGAGAAATCAGCTACTAGAAGATATTCCTGGGATAGTAGCCTTTGCTTAACCCAGATTCACATAAAATACTGCACAATGTGTTGGGTTTGTTCTGCACATCACTGGGTAGGCAAAGACTACGTCCTGAATCTCCAGAGAGTAAGATATGTGGGAGAGTGTGATCCCTTTCACCCATTCCCTAACCTATAAATGTTGCAAATGAAGCTTCTTACAATAAGTAGAAGTTCTCCCCTGTAGGTGATTTTGTCCATATGTGCATGCTTATGAAGAGAGGCTTGGCACCTGGGAAGTTGAACCATGTTTCAGAGTATGTTGTAGTCTCTCTAGCATTATTTCTATACTTCTATTTATGTATTTCCATATCCATGGTCATTAAAGCAACTTTATACCTTTCAATTGCATCTTTGGTTGCTTTTCTACCAATCACTCAATGCTCTATTGTGATACGCTCATGCAACAACCAAGGTATAAACATATATACACTCAAGCACACAAATTTATATACATATGTTCCCATGTCTCTTCAATGAAAGAATTTAGAAGCAGAGATACCTCAAAAGCAATGAGCACACCTAATATACAAATCTTGGCATCAAAATATCATTTACTTCACTTTTGATGGGACTATAAATTGATGCAGCCACTATGAAAAACAGTATGGAGTTTCCTCAAAAAACCAATCATAGAACTACCACATGATCCATCAATTCCACTTCTGGATATTTATCTGAAAGAAACAGGAACATGAATTCAAAAGATATATGAACCCCTATGTTCACTGCAGCTTTATTTACAGTAGACAAGACATGGAAACAACCTAAATGCCCAAGTGGATTACAAAAAAATGTGGTATACATAAATGGAATATTATTTAACCATAAAAAGGAAACCTTGCCACTTGAGATAGTATGGACCTTGAAGGCATTATGCTAAGTAAAGTAAGTCAGACAGAGAAAAACAAGTACTATGTGACCTCACCTATATATGAAATCTAATTAAAAAAAGGAACGAAAAACCTCATAGGTATAGAGAAGAGATGAGTGGTTGCTGAGAGATGGGCAAAATAGGTGAAGGTAGTCAAAAAGTACAATCTTCCAGTTTTAAAATAAATAAGTCCTGGGATGCCATTATAGCATGACAACTATAATTAGTACTAAACTGTATATTTGGAAGTTGCTAAGAGAGTAGGTCTTACAAGTTTTCATAAAAAAGAATAAAATTGTAATTATGTGTAGTGCTAAATGTTAACTAGACTTATTGTAATGATCATTTCATAATATAAACAAATATCAAACCATTATTTTGTATGCCTCAAACCAATATATCTCAATTTTAAAAAGAATTAATAAAAAAAAATACCATTCACCACCAAATAAGCTAGAGGTCCTTGAAAAAATGGCTAATTTCAGGGCTGAGGCAGAGAAAGCATATAATAAAAATAAACCATTTATATCAGAAAGCAAGGAACTGCTCAAAGAATAATGGAAATATAACAAAATGACACAAAAAGCCAGAAGAGGTCCTCATTGACCAAATATGAAAGAATTTGAACATCAAATAATGAAAATGAATTATAGTCCATTGAATTAAAAAAGGAAGCCATAAATTCATACTAATATTAAGAAATTAATAATCAGAAAGTGATAAATAGTAGATATTTACCAACTTTCAAACAACCTCCTCACAACATAATCATTAATTACAAGGGGAAAAAAATAACTTTCATTGGAAATCCTAGCAAGTATGTTCTCCCTTCCAAGAACCTTTTTCTCAGTACTTTTTAAAAGAGATATTTCATTTTCAACCTCCTATAGAAAAAATAATCTCTAGTTTGTTGAGATTTCACGAGGGAAAATTTTACTTAGTAGATTGGGACAGAAGCATAATCATGCTTAAGATTTCTAACACACTTTTTACCCAAGGCCCACCAAATAGTTCAATCACATTTGAGGAAAGAAGAAAAATAGATATTTTCACTGTTCGTGGCGATATTAAAAAAAAATAAAACAGGCTCTCACAGAATCTTTAGGAGAAATAAACCCAAGCTCACATCCTAGAGAGCTAGGAAAGAACCCAGCTAGCATCTTGGACTCACCACTGACACGAGACTTGCAATCCCACCTAAAACTGACCTGTGAAGAGAAGAGATCCTTTCAACAAGTCTTTACCCATCACTTCTTTTTTCAGGAATGTAAACTCTTCCATAAAATCTAATTTACTTGTTTAAAGCCTACACTTTAAACAAATTGTATCATAAGTAATGGATGAATTGAAATTGGATAGCTCCTGATAAGACCCAGCACAAAGAACACAAAACCACTTCTATATTTCTATGAAAAATGCATACCTCAAATATAATCATAAAGAAACATCAAGCAAACACAAATTTAGGAACTTTCTACAAAATAACTGACCTGTGATCTTTCTAAACACCAAGGAAAGACTGAGGAACTGTCCAGAGCAGAGGTTAATAATGACATGTCATTATGGACATGAACAATAGGCTAGAGGTTACTAGAGGGAAGAGGGGAGGGGGAAGGTGGGAGGTACATGGGGTAAAAAGGGTCAAGTATGTGCTGACAGAAAGAAATCTAATTATGGGAGGTGAACACACAATGTGTAAGGCATATATATATATATATATATATATATATATATATATGCGCCTTATTGTTAAAAATGTACAACTGAAATTTACCAGATATAGTTAACCAATGTCACCATAAAAAATAAATTAAATAAATTAAAAATAAATTAAATTAAAAAATAAATAAAAATAAAATAACATAAAATTTGAAAATGAAATGCCAACTGAAAACTATATATGATTCTGGACTAAATCATTTTGCTATAAAGACTGTTACTGGGAAAACTTGGAAAATGTGAATGGAGTCTGAATCTATGCTAATTTCCTCATAATTTTTCATTTTTTAAATTGAAGAATAACTGACAAATATAATTGTACATATTTAATGTGTATGACAGGTTGACTTTATATACATATACATGATGATTTGGTACACATACACATTGAGAAATGATTACCAAGATCAAGATACTTAACACTATATTATCTAACATAGTTAATTACTTTTGTGTGTGTGTGGTGAGAATGCTTAAGGTCTGCTCTCAGGAACTTTCAAGTATACAGAACTATCTGACTAACTATCATCACCATGATGTACATTAGATTCTCAGAACTCATTCTTATAACTGACTTACATTGCTATATTCTCCCTTCTTTCCCAGCCCAGGTAAGTACCATTATAATTTCTGTTTCTATGAGGTTTTTGTTTGTTTGTTTTATGATTCTACACATAAAAGAAACCATAAGATATTTGTCTTTCTCTAACTGGCCTTTTTAGCAAAATGCGCTCCAGGTTCATTCATGTTGTTGCAAATGGCAAGATTTCCTTCTTTCTCATGATCAAATAATATCACATTATATTAACATATGCCACATTTTCTTTATCCTTTCCTCCATCAAAGGACATTTAAGTTGTTTCCATCCCTTAGCTATTGTGTGAACAATGCTGCGATAAGCACGAGGGTGCATATATCACTTCAATAAAATGATTTAAATTCCATTGGATATACACCTAGGAGTGGAATTGCTGGATCATATGGCAGTTCTTTTTTAATTTTTTGAAGACCCACCAAACTGTTGGCTGCATCAATTTGCATCCCAACCAACAGTGCACCAAGGTTCCCTTTTCTCCACATCCTTGTCAACACTTGTCTTTTTTTTTTTTGAAGCAAACTTTTCATTCATTTATTCATTATTTATCATTCATTTATCCATCCACACATGCATGCAATTTAGCAAATATTTTTTAGTATATTCAATGTGCCCAGAACCATGCTAATTTCTCAATTTAACTGTATAAAAAGTGTTCAGCCTTCTAGGATAACTGTTTGATTTGTTAGCCCAATAAAGCAACCCATGCCTCAATTCTGTGATCTGCAGGAAATCCACTCACTGTTTCTAAAAACTGTGTGAAGTAGTACCTATGCCTGCTATGTCACCACCTTCTCTGAGCTCTAAGATGGCTTGGGCTCCCCATCATTTCCTCCTCCCTTCTCTATCTACTTCTGCTGCTATGGCTATCTATACTCTGGTTTGCATCAAATTATAGACACATTCCCTCCCTTAATTGCCCAAAGCTGCAATTGGAGGGTAGAGGTGAACAGATCACAGTGATGTTGTAGAAGTCACCATGAGAGTATTATAACATAGAAAAGGAAACTGTAAGTGAGATGTTGGCTATCACTGCTCCAAAAGCACCTCCTTCAGCCACAGACAGGCGCCCTCTGGCTGGTGCATCCACTCCTACCCATCCATGCTTCCCTTCCCCTCACCTCAGGTTCCTCACTAGAGAAAAGCAGAGAAGACTTTCTTAGCAGTCAGATAATGTCTCCTCAGGGGTGTCCAAGCCCCCAAGTGTTGTTGTTTTTTTTTTTTTTCATGTTTCCATTATTTATTTAGACATTTGATACATATTTTTTTTCTTCTTAAAGAAGTATCTCCAACATTTTCTGTAATACTGGCTTAGTGGTGACAAACTCCTTTAGCTTTTTCTTGTCTGTGAAGCTCTTTATCTGCCCTTCAATTCTAAATGAAAACTTTGTTGAGTAAAGTAATCTTGGTTGTAGGTCATAGGTTTCCATCACTTTGAACATTTTGTGCTAAGCCATTCTGGTCTGTAAACTTTCTGTCGAGAAATCAGCTGACAATATTATGGACATTCCCCTGTGTGTAATAATTGCTTTTCTCTTGCTACTTTTAAGATTCTCTCTTTGAAAATTTGTACTTTTTGACTTACATCACTATATTCTCCCTTCCCTCCCAGCCCAGATAACTACCATTCTAATTTAACTCTTGGCATTTTAATTATGATGTGTCTTGGTATGGGCCTCTTTGGATTCATCGTGTTTGGGATTCTCTGAACTTCCTGAGGTTGTATTTCTCTCTACAGATTAGAGAAGTTTTCCATCACTGTTTCTTCAAACAGGTTTTTTCTTTGTTATTACCATGAGATTTTCATAATATAACTTATAGTTATAAAAGTCTATTTTAAGCTAAGAGCAATTTCAATTGCATAAAAAAATTGTACAAATTTACTCATCTCCCCATTATGTCTCAATTTACACCTTTTAATAGTGTCTATTCATTACAAAATATTATAGCTGTAACACTTATCTTTTAACCTGCATACTAGACTTCAAAGTGATTTACAAAGTACCATTGCAGTATTAGAGTATTTTGTATTTGACTCTATTTGAAATTTGATCTTCATCACTGAATTTTATACATTCATATATTTTCATGTTACTAGTCAGCATCAGTTCAGTTGAGGTCAAAGAACCCCCTTTAGCATTTCTTATAAAGCAAGTGGAAAATTCCTTCAGAGTTTATTTGTCTAGGAGAGTCTATCTCTCATTCACTTCTGAAGAACAGTTTTCCTGGGTAAAGTATTCTCAGAGTAGTGCTGGCTTCATAAAATGAGTTAGGTAGTATTTCCTCTTCTTCGATTTCTTGGAAGCATTTGAGAAGGATAGGTATTAAATCTTCTTTGAATGTTTAGTAGAATTCACTGGTGAAATCACCTGTTCCTGGACATATCCTCTTTGGGAGGTTTTTGATGATTGTTTCAATTTCCATACTGCTGATCAGACTATTTAGATTTTTTGGTTTTTCATGAGCCAGTCTAGGAAGAATGTATCTTTCTAAATACTGATTCATTTTTCTAGGTTATTAAATTTGGCATTATATAGTTTTTCATAGTATTTTGTATAGCACTTCATATTTCTGCAGTGTCTGCCATAATTTCTCCTCTTTCATCCCTGATTTTGTTTATTTCTGTTCTTTCTCTTTTTCTTTAGTGAGTCTAGCAAGGGGTTTGTCAATTTTATTAATCTCAAAGAGCCAGGTCTTCGTTGCATTTATTTTTTTCTAATTTTCTTGTTTGTTTTTTATTTCAATTAATTCCACTTTAATTTTGATTATTTCTTTCCTACTTCTGACTTTAGGCTTCATTAGTTCTTCCTTTTCTAGTTTTTTAAAGATGAAGCGTTAGGTTGTTTATTTGGACTCATTTTAGTTTTTTGAGATAGGCCTGTAATGATATGAACTTTCCTCTTATTACTGCTTTTGTCATGTCCCCAAAGCTATGATACTATTATTACCATTCATTTCTATGTATCTCTTGATCTTTTTATTTCTTGTTTGACCCAGTTATTCTTCAGTAGCATGTTGTTTAATCTCCATGCATTGTGTTTCTTCCTGCTTTCTTTTTATAGTTGATCTCCAGCTTCAAAGCATTACAATCAGAGAATATGGTTGGTATGAATTCAAGTCTCTTACATTTGCTGAGGCCACTTATGTGTTCCAGAATGTGCTCAATCTTTGAGAATGTTCCATGTGCAGTAGAGAAGAATGAATAAGCAGATGTTTTGGGATGAAAGGCTCTATAAATTTCAGGTATATCCAGTTGGTCTAATATATCATTTAAAGATGTTATTTCCTTATTGGTTTTCTGCTTGAATGACCTATCCATATGTGATAGTGGAGTACTTAGGTTCCCTACTATTATAGTTTCTCTCTTTGTTAGTAATTTTTTAAATAAATTTTGGGGCTCCCTGATTTGGAACATAGATATTAATAAGTGTTATGTCTTCTTGATGTACAGTTCCCTTTATCATTATGACCTGTCCCTCAGTATCTCTTTACCGTTTTTATCTTGAACTCCATTTTGACCCATATAGTATGGCTACCCTCACTTTTCTCTGAATGTCATTTGCTTGGATTTTTTCCCATCCTTTCGAGTCTATATTTGTATTTGGAAATGAGATGTGTCCCTTGCAGGCAGCATATGATTGAGTTCTGTTTTTTTAATCCGATCTGCTACTATGTACCTTTTTATTGTTGAGTTAATTCCATTTATATTTAGGGTGATTACTGAAATATGAGATTTTCCTATAGCCATTTTATCTTTTGTCTTCTGGTAGCTCTGGTTTCCACTGTTTCTTTGTCCTTGTATTTCTGTCTGTCATTTTAATTTGGTGGGGTTTTGTGGATTTTCCCACTGGTCCTTCTTGTTTCATGTTGTGTATCTCAGTTCTGGGTCTTTGGTGTGTGGTAACTATTATGAAAAATATAGTATATATGTGTATGTGTGTGTATATCAGTTTTCTCTGTGTGTGCCTTACCTCCATACCCCTTTGCAAATTTGGATCTTTGCTTTCTCCCCTTTTTGTTACAGTTGTCTCAAATTGTTCCTACGTATGCTCTAAATTCATTTCTAAAATGCAATAGCAATTATCTTCTTAATGTTTAAATTTTAATACCCTGTTATTAATAAGGGTTGCAATATCTTACTTTTTTCTGCCTGTTGGTTGTCTAACAGTTATGTATTTTTTGTCCTTTTGTCTCAGGCGGGATAACTCCCTCCAGTATTTCATGTAATGCAGGCCTTGTATTGGAGAATTCTCTCAACTTTTGTAGGTCTCTAAAGGTCTTTATTTCTCCTTCATATCTAAAGGAGAGCCTTACTGGATATATAATCCTTGGCTGATAATTCCTTT
Organism: Rousettus aegyptiacus; assembly: GCF_014176215.1. Classification (NCBI taxonomy): domain Eukaryota; kingdom Metazoa; phylum Chordata; class Mammalia; order Chiroptera; family Pteropodidae; genus Rousettus; species Rousettus aegyptiacus. Next base: position 75,369,737 of record NW_023416288.1, read on the forward strand.
CACTTAATAGTTTGAATATTTGGTTCCACTCCTTTCTTGCCTATAAGGTTTGTACTGAGAAGACTGAAAATAGTCTGATGGTTTTTTTATTTATAGGTTACTGTTTTCTTTTTCCTGGTTTCCCTGAGAATTCCTTCAAAAGGTCTTAGTAAAGGCCTTTTGGGGTTGAGATACTTGGGTGTTCTTTTAGGTTTTTGGGTTTGAAGATCCAGCTTATTCTTTGGATTTGGGAAATTCTTGTTAACTATTTGTTTAAACATGCTCTCAGTTCCCTTCTCCTTCTGGTATATCCATTATTCTTATTCTTAGGTTGCTTTTCCTGATGGTGTCAGATAATTCTTGTATAGCTTTTCTATTTTTTTTTTTTTATTTTCAGATCTCTATTCTTCCTTCCGAGTCATTCCTAGATTTTTTCGTAGATATTACTGATGCATTCCTCCATGTGGTGAGCTCTATTTCCCAAGCTTGCTATTTCATTCTTCATCTCTTTTAATGTGTTCCTCATCTCCAGAAGTTCTATTTGGTTCTTCCTAAGGGTTTCAATCTCCTTGATAAAAAACAAAAAAAACAAAAAAGAAAAAACAAAAACAAAAAAACTCATTTTTCTGGTCTATCTTGATTCACAGTTCTTGGAACTGTCTTTATCTTGCATCTCAGTAAGTTTTTTCAGAAGTACAATCGTGAATTCTCTGTCATTTAGATTGTATATTTCCGTGTCTTTAAGCTTATTTTCTAGAGATTTTTCTCTTTCTTTCTGAACTGCCTTGTCACCTTGTTTATTCATGGTGTTTGATGAACTATTTCTCTACCTGGGCATTAATTGGTGTGTACTCTGCTTTTTTTCCTCCAAAAAGATTATACAAAGTTCCTCTTTAACCAGTTGATAAGGGGCATTGCTTTTGATTTCTAGTATGTGGTGTCCAAGCCCTTGGATATCTCTGTTGAGGCTAAGAATGTTTTTTTTTTTTTTCCCCCAAACATACTATGTATTTGATCCATGACCTGAGCCCCTTGGTCCCAGCACCTGGCTGTGGTACCGGCTGTGGTTTATGTTTCTGTACTAGTTGTACAAATTTCCCTGAGGCTCCATAGTGCTAAGTCTGGGAGGATATGAAGTAGGAGGAGGGTGTGCGCTGGGTTGATGTGTGTGTGGGGAGGGGGGGCACGCAATGTCAGGGTCCATATCTCAGCCTCCCACTTGGCAGTGGTGGCTGCTAAGACACAGCTGCTGCCCCTCTGCACTAGTTCCTGCTCTGATTTCTGCCCTGATCCATGGGATCTGCTGTGTAGAACACTACGATCCCGCAGGCAGGACTGTTTGGGGAAACAGCCACAACTTCTCCCCTCTCCCTACTTCTGCAGGAGCTCCAGCTGTATATGCCAGCTTCTCTATTCTTCCTAATATACCCCCCCAGACTCATGGGGTTCTGACCTTTTGAAGCTCTGACTAACAGATCTCTTAGACGTGCTTGTGTGCAGGTCGGGAGTTATTTGCTGAGTTTTATATATTCAGCTTATTTTTATTTGAAGGGGATAGATCTGAGGAGATCCCTCACTCTTCCATGCTTCTGATGCCACTCTTAATTTTTTAAATTGTTTTATTTGATATTTCTATTTGCTTTACTATTATAAAGCAAATTATGCTCATTACGGAAAACATGAAAATACATAACATACAAAAAAATAAAATCACCTAAAATGCCACTACCAAGAAATAACTACTACTAAACAAGTTGTCCATACATGTCTTTTTCTTAAAAATGCTATAGATTTGTAATTTTCATTTCGAACTTAGTTATGTATAATGTACCTTCTATTATGACAAGAAGAATCTTCATGATTTTTAGAGCCTGCACAGTATTCCACCTGATGAATATACCACAATTAATCATTAACCATTCTCTTACTATTGAATACCCAATTTGCTCACCTCTTATTTGCTCGTATAATGTAGGCATAAACACTTCTGTACAGAAAGTTTTTCCCATACATCTATAAAATAATATTTACAAAATATTTGTACTTTTTAATGTTCTATAGATATTTTGACTTCCAAATAGCTTTTAATAACGTTGCATCTGGAGCCATTCCACTTGAGTTAAAATCCTCTCTCTTCAACTTTTACTGCCCTCACTCTTCTAAACTTATTTAGTTTAGTTGTAGTAAAAATATATAACATAAAATTTACCATATTAACAATTTTAAAATATACAGTAAAGCAGTGTTAACTAAATTCACTCTATTGTACAAAAGATCTATAGAACTTTTTTATCTTGCAAAACTGAAACTCTATTCCTACTGAGCAAGACCTCTCCAAATCCACTTCCCCTTGTCCCCCAGCAACCATCATTCTATTTTGTTTCTATGCATTTGCCTAAATACTTCACTTGTCTTTCTGTGGCTGGCTTATCTCACTTATTATAATGACCTCAAGGTTCTTCCATGTTGTAGTTTGTGAAGGATTTCCTTCTTTCTTAAGGCTGAAGGATATTCTATTGTACATCTTCTTTATCCACTCATCTGTCAATGAACATTTGGGTTGTTTACACCTCTTGGCTATTGTGAATAATGTGTTATGAACATGAGTATGCAAGTATCTCTTCCAGATCCTTTCAGTTCTTTTCAGTATATACCCAGAAGTGGGATTGCTGGATTATATGTTTATTCTATTTGTAATTTTTTTTTCCAGGAACCTCCATATTTTCCACAGTGGCTGCACTATTTTATATTCCCACGATTATTGTACAAGGGCTCCAATTTTCCCACATCCTCACTAACAACTGTTATTTTCTGTGTTTTTGCTAAATAGTGGCCATTCTGATGAGCTTAATGAGATATAACATTGTGATTGTGACTTACATTTCTCTAATCATAGTGATACTGAGTATATTTTCATATAATTATTAGCCATTTGTACATCTTTTGCATAATTTTTAATCAGGTTATTTTTGTTGCTGTTGTTGAGTGGTAAGAGTTCTTTATATAATCTAGATGTTAACCTCTTATCAGATATATGATTTACAAATACATTCTTCCCTTCTGTAGGTTGCCTTTTCACTCTGTTAATTATTTGCTAATCAGCAATTTTATTGAGTGCAAAATCCCACTTATCTATTTTTGCTTTTGTTGCCTGTGCTTTTGGTGTCACATTAAAAAAATCACTGCCATAGCAAATGTCCAGAAGCTTTTTACATGTTTTCTTCTAGGAGGTTTATAGTTTTAAGTCTTATATTTAGATCTTTAATCATGTTTAAGTTAATATGATGTAAGCTAAGGATACAGCATCATTCTTATGCACATAGATATCCACTATTCCAACACTATATGTTGAAAAGACTGTCCATTCCCCCATTGTGTGGTCTTGGCACCCTTATCAAAGATCATTTGACCACATACAAGGGTTTATTTCTGGGCTCCCTATTTTATTCTATTCCACTATGTGTTCATTTGAGTACCACACTGTTTTCATTACTATAGTTTAGTGATATGTTTTGAAATCAGGAAGTGTAAGGACTCCCACCCATTTCTTCATTCTTATTAAGGTTATTTTGACTATGAGAGGTCTCTTATATAAATTTTGGGGTAACATTTTCTATTTCTGCAAAAAAAAATGTCATTGATATTTTGATAGGGATTGTTCTGAATCTGTAGATAGCTTTGGATAGTATGGACATTTTAACACTATTAAGTTGTTCAACCCATTAACACAGGAAGTGTTTCCAGTTATCTGTGTCTTCCTTAATATCTATCTTTCAGCAATGTTTGCAGTTTTTGGTGTACAAGTCTTTTGCCTCCTTGATAAAGTTTATTCCCAAGTATTTTCTCCTTTTTAATGCTATCAATAGAATTGCTTTCATAATTTCTCTTTCAGATTATTTGTTGTCAGTATATAGAAACACAGTTGATTTCTATATGTTGGTTTTATATCCTGCAACTTTACTGAATTTGTGGATTCTGAGTGTTTTGGTGGAGACTATAGGGTTATCTATATATGAGCATATAACCTGAACACAAAAATAATTTCACTTTATTTCTGATTTGGATATCTTGTATTTCTTTTTCTTGTCTGATAGCTCTGAATACGACTTGCAGTACCATATTAATAGAAGTGGTGAAAGTGGGCATCCTTACTTTGTTTCCTGATGTTAAAGATTTCAGTGTTTCATCATTGAGTATGATGGCCTATATTATGAGATAGTTTCCTTCTATTCTTAGTTTTATTGAGTGATATTTTTTATCATAAAAGGGTGTTGAATTTTGCCAAATGCTTTTTCTGTATCAACTGAGATGGTCATGTGGGTTTCGTCCTTTATTCTGTTGTTGTGTATTACATTCATTGACTTTTATATGTTGACCAATTCTTACATTCCAAGAATGTCTCATTTGATCATAGTGCATAATCCTTTTAATATGCAGTTGAATTTGGTTTGCTAATATTTTGTTGAGAATGTCTGCATCTATATTCATCAGGAATATTGGTCTGTATCTTTCTTTTCTTGTGGTATCTTTGTCTGGCTTTGGTATTAGGGTTATGTTAAGTGTAAAACTGTTCTTTCCTCTTCAATTTTTTGAAAAAAACGGAGGAGGACTGGTGATAATTCTTCTATAAATGTTTGCTGGAATTCTCCGATGAAGCTATCTGGTGCTAGGTTTTCCTTGTTGAGAGGTTTTTGATTTGTTTAAATCTCCTTACTAGTCATAGGTTTGTACAGATTTGCATTTTTTCATAATTTAATATTTTATGTCTGCAGGAATTTATCAATTTATTCTAGGTTATCCAATTGCTGGATTAAAATTGTTCACAGTAGTCTCTTATTATCCATTTATTTCTACGGCATCTGTTGTAATGTCTCCTCTTTCATTTCTTTATTATTTAATTTCATTTTATTTATTTGAGTCTTCTCTTTTCTTCCTAATCTAGCTAATGATTTGTCAATTTTGTTGATCTTCTTAAAAACCATTAGCCTCTTTGATTTTTGTCTATTGTTTTTCTATATTCTATTTAATTTATTTCTATTCTAATCATTATTTTCTTTTTCTGATCACTTTTTATTTAGTTTGGTCTTCTTTGGGTTCCCTGAAAAACAAAGTTAGGATGCTGACTTGAGATCTTTATTCCTGCTTAATGTAATTACCACTATAAATTTCTGTCCTAGTAGTGTTTTTACTATATCCCTAAGTTTTGGTCATTTTACTTTCATTTTTTCAAGATATTTTCTAATTTCTTGTAATTTTTTCCTTCACCCATTGGCTGTTTAAGAGTATGTTGTTTAATTTTCACATATTTGTGGATTTTTCTAGTTTTTCTTCTGCTGTTGATTTCTAGTTTCAATTCATTGTGTTTGAAAAGATACTTGGGATGATTTCGATCTTAAATTTGCTAAGACTTATTATAGCTTATATGTGATTTATCCTGGAGAATGATCCATGCACACTTGAGAAGAATGTATTCTCTTCTGTTATGAGTTGGTGTAATCTGTATATATTTGTAAGGTTCAAATGGTTTCTGTTGTTTAAGTCCTCTGTTTCCCTTATTGACCTTCCACCTACTTTTCTTATCTATTACTTAAAGTGGGGTATTAAAGTCTCCTCCTACTTTTGTGCCCCATCTCTGTGAATATTAGCTTCACATATTTGGCAGCTCTGATGTTAGATACCCATATCTGAGAACTGATGTTAAGTGAATGACCCTAACTTTTATCATTATATAATGTCCTTTATCTTTTATGACACTTTTTGACTTAAAGCCTATTTTGATTGATAAAAGTATGGCCATCTTTTTTCTCTTCTAAAATTTTCAAAAAATATCTTTTCCTATCCTTTTAGTTTTACTCCATGTGTGTCTTTATATCTAAAGTCTCTTGTAGATAGTATATAGTTGGTCCTTGTTTTTATCCATTGAGACAATCTATGTCGTTTGTTTGGGGACTTCAATCCATTTACACTTGAGTTTCTGATAGAAAAAGACTTACTAATGCCATTTTGTAAACTATTGTCTGTATATTCTTGCAGATATTTTGTCCCTTTTTTTCCTCCATAGCTTCTTTTGTATTTGTTGAGGTTTGAATATTGGAAAAAACAGCCACCTCTCCCAGTCTTTCCAGAGTACCTTTGTAAAGAAGACCTTCACCACTTCGTCAGGCAAGAAATTCTGAGGGACTATGAAACTTTTTCTGAGAATGTGTCATCTCTGTGTTTACATGTATAATTTCTAAACTAAAGAGGCTTGCCCCTGTTCTCATAAACCTGTAGTCCCTTGCTCCTCCTGGTGTCTATTTGTAGTACTGCAGCTTCTCTGGTGGTGTCTCAAGCCAGAGTACTCACCTTGTTCTCAACAGTCCCCAGCTTGGCATCTAAAGTATATCACCATTTCCTTTAGCACTCCAAGTCAGTAAAGACAGAAACCTGTCCCTCAAGCAGCCCCCTGAAAATCCAGAACATTATAAACACATTCCATTCTCTTCTTCCCTAATCCCCCAAGGCAAAAGTGAAGGAATTTTCTATTAATCAGACCATCCTGTAACAGTGTTGCAAAGCAATATGAAAAACAAATGGAATTTTCTATTTCTATTAATCAGACCATCCTGTAACGGTGTTGCAAAGCAACATGAAAAACAAATGCAATGGACTTTCTTACCCACTTCAATGCATCTCTCATTGGCTTTGTACTTACCTGGGGTACTGCAATCACTTAACTAGTTTTTGAAGTTCTCACTACGACATTTTGGTCTATGTATTGTTCACTCAATGTCTCCATGAGCAAATGAGGTCCTAGGGCTTCTTATTCTACCACCTTGAGACACTGCTCCCAAAGCATCCATAATTTTGCCATCCAAAATGATATAATATTTAGGCATGCCCCATTAAGATTATTAGTTCCTAGGCTACAATGTAAATGCTATAGTTGCCTTTAAATTTTACATTCAGCAGGCAAGTTAATACTGCTAGTTGTGAACATTTGGCAATGTGGGCTCCTGGAGGACAAGGGTCATATTTTGGTATCCCTATCATCATGCAAGATGGCTCATACATAAAGTTAACTATTATGTAAAACCTGCTTAATGATTGTTCTAGAAGGAGTTATGAATACTTGACTAATGAAGAAAGGTCACTTTCATTTTTAAGGACAGTTTTTCTTTTTAAAAGTCATTTGTGATTCGTACACATCCACTCAGATTATGTTTGCTTAAGAATCTAATACCGATGCTCCAATGTAATACCAATCCTTAATATTTTCTCTTTTTCCCTCATTTAAAAAAGTTAAATAAGGTCCATTTTTTTTTTTTTCAAATTTCCTTAGTTTTTACCTAGTGTGTTTTTTCTGTCTCAGGATACTGCATTACACTTAGTCATCATGTCTCCTTAGTCTGCTGAGTTGGAAAGTTTATAAAATTTTCCTTGTTTTTGCATGACCTTGACAATTTTAAAGAGTACTGGTCGTGTATTTTGTAGAATGCCCCTCAACTGGAATTCTTCTGATCCTCTTTTCTCAGACCGTAGTTACATGTTTTAGAAAGGAAATCTAGAGGTAATGGGCCATTCTTATCATATCACATCACATCAAAGGTGCATTTTATTGACATGACATTGCTGTTGATGTTGATCTTGATCACCTGGCTTAGGTAGTGTTTGCCTAGTTTCTTCTTCCCTCCTTTCCACATTCTATTCTTTGGAAGGAAGTCACTATGTGCAGGACATTATCTTTCTGGAGAAACTTAGCCTATTATCCTGTAGAGAATTCTACATTCTAGCTTGCTTGATTTTATTGGTATAATTTAATTTGTTCCCTCATCCTATGTTTCCCATGAAGTGAAAGTTTGGTTTAAATCTCAATTATATGACTGATGCCATATATGTCACACCAGATGGCTTATAATCTCAGAATGATTTACATTATCAATCATTTGGTTAGGATGGTAACAGCAGAGCTCTTTATTGTAAAGAGACTTTTTTTTTTTCTTTGCAATTAGCAGGAAATCTGTGGGACATATTTTGGAATCTTGTACTTAATTCATGGATATATGTGCCATGAGAAATATTATAAAAAGGTAACAGTCCCAAAGCTCCTCAATCCTCTCACTCACTTCAATAGTAATTCATCCATCTTTTCATTCAACAAACATCTAGTGAATGCCTAGGATGACTTTTAAGTTTACCTGCTAGAGCTACAGAGGGGAAAGATGGGCTCCGTCCTCCAGAAGGTACAGCCCACTGCTAGAGAAAGACAATCAAGAATTTTAATAAAGTGTGATAAGTCTACATTGGTAATAACCACAAGGTGCTTTCTTTAGTGATTTTCATTATAATTGTTCACCATATTTTGTTCATATATTAAATATTTTCAATAGAAAATGTTGAAAAAAAAAGAGTGTGACTTTATTTTCATAACTAGCTCCTTTAATCCCTAAACATTCCACTTAATTCTAGTTGCCTCCGTAAAGATACTTGTCCAATTACTATAAAAATCTCTGGAGGGCAAGATGATTCAGAAGAACAAATGTGGACTTCAGAGTCCTTAAGGACTTAATTCACATCTCCATCTCCCATCTAGTAGTCATGTTACTAGCTTTGTGACCTGGCACAAATTATTTATCTACTCTGAGCCATGGATTAGCAAGAAATCTGTGGGACATACCTAAGCTAGAGAAAACACCTACCTCTAAGGATTTCTAGGACAATTAAGCAAAATAACATATGTAGTGCTTATCAGAATCCCCAAGTTTCCGGCCTACAAAAAATATTTAATAAATAGTATTCCTCTTAAGAAACAACAAAAACTATAAATGTGCATATAAAACAACTAATTACACTGATCTGGGCATTTTTTATATTAGCAAATATCACATGACTGTAACTAAAACAATATCATGATACTAGCATAGATAGAAACTGATTCATATTTTAATTAGAGTAAAAGAAGCTGGTAAGTCTCAAACAAAAGTTTGCAAATTACCACCCAGCCCCCTATCCTGTTGGTTCTCCACACATCCCTTAATATGTGCCTACAGTAATGAAAGGGAAAGGGGCTGGAACACCTTAGAACCAGTAATATATCTGACACAGAATTAAACTTTAAAGGCATAAAGATGATACTACAGAAATCTTAGATGCAGCAACTCTTTAAGAGAGTCTGTGTTCTCAAAAGACAGAACATACATCACCTTTCTGTTCAGCCAGCTCCCACAAGTCCTGAGCTGCTGCTCGAGACAGAGTCATGGGGTATTCCACAAGCACATGCTTGCCTGCATTAAGGAACTGCCTATGTGAAAAAGAGAAAAGTACAGAGAAAATGTATTTCAAATAAACTTCACTAAAATGTCCTGTAAGACAGTGTAAAGAACGTTATAAATGAACAAAAATCAATGTGTATAAATGTGTCATGCAAGTGAGAGTCAAGGCAAGAGGATAAAGAATTGTATCTCATATTATTTTCTACTATACTGTAAAGACAATGGCTTTATAGTTATACATTAATTTGAACATTCATTTACTCATCTACTCACATATTCAACTAGGTACTAGTTACCAGTTATTCTGGAGGAGCAATAAAGACACATTAACAGGTAAGTTGCCTGTTACCACATGATAACTATAAATAAAGACTATAAAACCAATGACAGCTAACTCTGCTTGAGGCAATCTGAAAAGATTTCACTAATGACAATTGAACTTGCTCTTGAAATATAAGTAGGCATTTTTCAGGTTCAATGAAATGAGGGTATTTCATTTTGAGCAGCATATACAGGGGCTTGGGCATTTTGTGGCACTGTTCATTTGGATAATGGTATAAATTTCAGCATGGCACGGGAATTGATTACAGGGAGTAAAGGAAAATGAGGTCATAAAAGTAGTTGGGAGCTTGACTGTGAAGGACTTAGAATACTGTGTTCAGAAGTTTGGATTTTATTTTCTAGATATTCCAGGATATAAACATTTATAGTTGACCTCTGAACAATGTGGGTGTTAGAGGCACTGAGCAACCACAAAGTTGAAAATCAGCATATAACCTTTGACTCTCCCAAAACTTAACTATTAATAGTCTACCACTGACTGGAAGCCTTATCAATAACAAAGTTGATTAACATATATTTTGTATATGTATCACATACTATGTTCTTACAATAAAGTAAACTAAAGAAAAAATGTTATTAAGAAAATAATAAGGAAAACACCTTACAGTATTGTACTGTATTTATTGAATCTGTAAGTTTACATCACTTATATACAAGATAAATTATCTGTCAGTACCAATATCAATATTATCCTATGTGATAGAAAACACTGTTGATGTTATATGTACTACTAACACAAGACATCAAAAATGAAAATATAATGTGAAAAAGAAATCCATATTTATTTACAGGTATAATGATTCATGCACTGATAACAAAGAAGCAGCAATATGATTGGTTCGTAGTAGCCTAGCCTATACACTAATGAATCATTATAAAAATTTTATGGCATAGAGTATTACAGTCATATTCTTAATAAAGTATTATAAACATTGTTATATTTTTGTAAAGAACACTTACCTATAATGATAGGTTGATAGGGAGTTTCTCCAATTATACAGTAATATAAGTCTTTGAAAGCAGTTATAAAACAGTAAAAATACTAATACATTATTAATTTCATATTAAGTATCATTTACCTTATATTATATAAGTATAGGCTATCCACTTCCATACAAATCTTGCAAACCATATTCTACATGATGAATACTTAGGCGATATGACAATGACGATGATGACATCAACAAAGTCTAATATAGTTCTTGTACAGTTATTAGATTTTCAGGTGAAGATACACACATACACAACAGATAAGTTTATTAACTGTACAACATGATGGTTATTTACTATTCATTAAATGGAAATGTATTATCATACGGGTCTTCATCATCGGCATCTTCACATTGAGTTAGAAGAAAAAGAAGAGTTGGTTTTGTTGTCTCAGGAGTGGCTGAGGTGAAAGAATTAGAGGAGGTAAAAGGGGAGGCAGGAGAGTTACTCAGTGTAAATTTATGGAAGTACATAGAAATTACTGACTGATGTTTTTGCTTTTATATCTCTAGAATTTTTTTTGATGGTATCAATGATTTAACATTTGCTTTAGTTTCAGTGCCCATGTCATAGAAGGGTCCAGGTCATAAAAGAAGTCAAAGGCAGTCATAAATAACTGGAGCCCTATATCATTTTGTCTAATAACAATGTGTTTTCTAGCATTGCTTCTTACATGTCTTCCTCGTCATCTGTTACTGGTTTGAAAGCACTTCTCTATCAAGGTGTCTTTGGTTAATTCTTCTGGTGTGGTGTCTATTAGCTTTTGAATTTCTCCAAGATCTATATCTTGAAACCCTTCACCCCATCTCTTTTGCCATATCTTTCATAATTGTCTTGATTAGCTCTGTTGTAATCTCATGAAGTTATGCATACATAACATCTTGTAAATCTTATGAAATCATGCATAACATCTGGGCAGTTTTCTCCAGCAAGAATCTATTGTTTCAGACTTGATGGCTTTCATGGCTTTTTCTATAACAATGATGATATCTTCAATGGTATAATCTTTCAATACTTTCATGATGTTCTCTCTACAGGGGTTCTCTTCCATAGTGCTGGCAATCCTTTCCAGAGTACTGTATGTAATGAACCTTAAAGGTTTTTATGACTCCTGATTTAGAGGCTGAAATAGGGACACTGCATTTGGGGGCAAGTAGACTACAATGATGCCTTTGGTATTGAACTCATGGAGTTGAACTCATGGCCAGAGGCACTGCTGAATATCAAAAGAATTTTAAAATGTAGTTCATTAGTGGCAAGTGTACTTGACTTCAGAGACATCAATGGAATCAATCCAGAAAAAGCGTTCTTGCTGTTCAAACCACCTTGTACACTCAAAAGACTGGTAGCTGATATTTATCTTTTCTCTTCTAGGCTCAGGGCTTAGCAGCTTTATAGATGAGTATAAGTCCTGATCATAAACTGGGCTGCAATTGGACAAATCGGTAGAGTTAGCCTGTCCCTTTCTGCCTTAAATCCTAGCACTCGCTTCTCTCTCTCTTACTAATAATGTCCTTTGTGGCATTTTTTTCCCCCTCAAAAAACTTTCATCTGCATTAAAAACCTTTTCAGGTAGGTATCTTTTCTGTTCTGTGATTGTAATTTTCTTGATGGCATCTCAGAATTTGCCTGCTACCTCTTAGTGGTCAGAAGCTGCTTCTCTTGACAGATATAAGCCAAACTCTTTCTAAATTTATCAAACCTTCCTTTTCTGGCATTAAATTCTCCAGCTTTAGATCCTTCACATTCCTTTTCCTTTAAGTTGCCATATAATAACTTTGTTGTGTCTCGAAGCATTTTGAGTCAATGGGTTTGCCTTTCCTAAAATAATCCTACACTCAATAAATGATAAAAAGGTATTTCACATAAAGTATAAGGTTTTTACACTTGCTGCAGCAGCAGCTTCACTATTTTTCTTCCACTATGATCTTTATGTTGGATGAATTAAAAAATGGCAGGCACTGCAGACAGCTCTCAATCTAAAGTATATATCAAGCAATTCAAATTTTTCTTATTATGTCCTATCTTTCCTCAGACTCTTGAGTTGAGAGAAGTTCCAGCATCACTAGTGGCACTTTGTAAGAGTCCAAAGGTATTAGTCAAGGTTTACATTATCACAGTACACATGATGAAAAATACATTAGAACGAAGATGGATCATTTTAAAACTCCCCCTCCCTTTTTTTTTTTATAGACAAGTAATACACCATTGTATATATGTACCACTTCTTTATCTGATTGTCAGTGGGTACTTAGGGTGCTTCCGTATCTTGGCAATTGTAACTAGTGCGGTACTGAACTTAGAGGTGCATGTATCTTTTAAAATTAGTGTTCTGGATTTCTTTGGATAAAACCCAGAAGTGGAATTGATTGATCATAAAGTAGTTCTATTTTTAATTTTTTGAGAAACCTCCAAACTGTTTCCTATAGCAGCTGCACCAGTTTGCAAACCCAATCATAGGTTATGAGGATTCCTTTATCTCCACATCCTTGCCAACACTTGTTTGATTTATTATTGATGGTCACTCTGACTGGTGTGAGTTGATATTTAATTATGGTTTTAATCTGCATTTCTTTGAATATTTGTGACACTGAACATCTTTTCATTTATATTGGTCATCCGCATATCCTCTTTGGAGAAATGTCTGTTCAGGTCCTTTGACAATTTTTTAACAGGAGTTTTTCTTTTCTTTTCTTTTTTTGGTGTGGAGTTGTATGAGTTCTTTATAAATTTTGGGTATTACCTCCTTATCAGATATATCATAGGCAAATATCCTCTTCCATTCAGTAGGCTGGCTTTTCATTTTGTTGATTTCTTTTGCTATTGGTATGTCGGTAGGTAGGGCTCACCCTCAGCCTCACTGGCTGTGTCATTTGGCCACATCCACAGCTCATGAGCCGCTGTGTGGAGTCTTAGCCTGCAGAGGGGGATTAGCCCCAGAAGGTTCTGGTGCCTACTGAGAATGCCCTTTGCCTATACCACAGTGAGGCTAATCAGGTGGGCTCTGTTATAATCCGAAGCTGTCTTCCAGGTCGGTTGGTTTGGGGCTTTGGGGACTGGCTCTCATGTAGGTCAAGGTCAGCCGCTGCCTATGAATGGTCCATGCTTACCTTGTAGGAGCTGTAAAGCTATCTAAGGTTGATTGCTGTCTTGACCTGGAGGATCATGGGAGAGGTCATGTTATGAACCAAGGCCAGCTGCCACCAGTACCAGACTGGGGTAGCTCCACAAAAGGCCCAGGGCACCCTGAGGCCTGACGACGCCTGCCAGCTAGCTGTAAGCCTCAGCCAGTAAAAGAACCTCATGCTATATGTGAGTTGGGTGAAGCAGGATCTCAGGGAGTCACCAGGATGGGACAAGTGGTTTTCACCAAGTTAATGAAGACTCAGATTTGGTGCCAGTGCTAAGCCTGGAGCTATTCATCAAAAGGCTCAGAGCACACTGAGGCCAGCTATGGTCTGCCTAGGCCAGCTGACCCCAAGAATTCTCCAGGATATACTGTAGCACAGGCTAAGGTCTGGCTGCTGGTTGTGAAAATGCTTCCTGCGGCATGCAAATTAAGGCCAGTTGTTTGCTGCTGAAAGAGCCTCCTTGTGGAGCGTGAGCCAAGGTCAGATAGTTGCTGCCAGAAAAGCCTCTTATGGTGCTCGAGCCACGGCTGGCAACTATCTATTGAAAGAACCTCCTTCAGTCTGGTGGGATGAGCTAGTGTTTTAAGTGGATACTTGTAATACTTTCACTCACTTCAAAAGCAATATGAAGTGGCTACAAAATTATTACAGTAACACTATATACACTAGTTAATTTTAAGCAATTATGATTTGATACTGCATCTTTACATTTGTTTACATTTCTCTCAATTGCAAATGGTACCATGTACCACCCACCTATAAGTGTGTGTATGTTTTGATAACTTTTGACTTTTATAATAGATCTGTGTATATTTAATAGTAGTAAATGATAAAATAGACTACTGTCTACATATATTATAAGCATTCATGACATACCTAATATTTTCTTAATTTTCTTGTATGTCTAGGATACATAGTTTATCTGCAAGTTTTTTCAAATTGTCTCAAATCCTCTCCAAAATTTTCCAATTTATTTATTTAAGAAATCCATGTATAAGTGGACTGGTACAGTTCAAACCTGTGTTGTTCAAAAGTTAACTGTATAAGCATGGGAATTGCATGATTACTTTTTAAAGAAAACACACTCTGGTACCTAAGAATGTTAAGGAAAACCAAAGCAAGGTGTTTCTGTCCACACAGCAGTCGGCATGATAAAAAGGGAGTAGTTTATGACTGAGGATCAGTACGATGACATTAGCAGCTGTATGTAAGAACCTAAAAGGGAAGCTGATATTCAGGAGGCAGTTGGCACAACCTTGTTATCTGCCAGGTCATATATGAGGCTCCTCCTTCCAGGCTCAGTCCCAGTAAATGCTTGAAGGGCTCTAGGCTTTTCATTCAAAGGTGAAGGAGAGGGACACCTTACTTACTTTGCTTTAAAAACAACGTCCTCTTCCCTTTCTGATGCCATCACAATCTCCTTACTTACGTTATAGAAAAAACACATTAAAGGAACTCTCAGAGGTATTTCTCAATATTGAATGTTCAAAGAATAAAATGTTAGAAACCAATCCAAACTTAGAAAGGACTATGATAATTTGCTAAGGCACAGAAAAGATGCTGGCTCTATATCCTAAGTTACATGATGAGTAGAAGGCAATGACTATTCAAATTATTCTTGATAAATATTTTACAAATAAATAAAACACTTTAATTCTTAATGTTTTGAATTGCAGTGTACTAAATATTAGCTTTATTATATTTTTCATTTTCTTATACATTTATAACCCGTAGTGAGAGTTTTTAATATTTTGACAATTTTAAAGGTCACAAATCTATTATAATTTTTCCCACTAATTATTAGGACCCCTTTGCGAGACTTCAGCTTGCCCAGTCATTTTTACAGTACTGCACTACTGTGCAAGGGAAGGCCACCTGCCAGCTAGCTGTAAGCTTACATTGAAAACCCACCTGATGTAGTCCTCATGGCTTGTGCTTTCACTGCAAATATAAGCAACTTCAACCTCTTGGCTGGAAAGAGCATCTTCCAAAGAAATCTGCTGTACTTCATCAATATACTTGAGCTCTTGTCTATTTGAGAATAACAAAGAAATAGAACTTAAAAGTGGCAGAACAATGGCTTAGAATAAATGAGCACCTTTTTCTCCTCTCACTCAATGTCCTGATGATCAGCATTTGGAAATGAAGAAATTTCCATCCTCCCACATTCAGGGCATTTTCTATATGGATGGAAAAAACAACCTCAGGGTTAAAGTCAGGGGACCTGGCATTGAGTGCCAACACTATCACTAACTGTATGATAAGGGAATCTTGGAATTACTTCATATCTGAAATTAAAAATCAACAACAACAACAAAACAAAAAAAAAACTATTCTCTTTTTACCTCATGAGAAATGATTTCTGCAGTCACCGCCAGCTCCACACACCAGGCCAAACACTACGGCCACCGAATCTAACTCAAATCCAGTAACGCTGCAAACTGTTGTGCAACTTCAAGCTCCCTCACATATGTCATGGCCTTGTGATGGTCAATGGAAGGCAAATGTCACTGCCTACTTTATAGCTGAGTTGACAAAGCCCAGAGAGGCAGTAGCTGCCATGGCTAACCAGTCGGAGAGGCAAGACAGGAACTCCAAGCCTTGTGATTCTTATAGAGCAGCAGTCTCTAACCTTTTCAGCACCAGGGACAGGTGCTCCTATGAGAATCTAATTAATGCCTGATGATCTGAGATGGAGCTGAGGTAGTGATGCTAGCACTCGGGAGCAGCTGGAAAGAAAGATGAAATTTCGCTGGTTCTCCTGCCACTCACCTCCTGCTGTGTGCCTGGTTCCTAACAGGCTGCGGTCAGGGTTTGGGTTCCCTGCTGTAAGGCAAGAAGGGACTCCTGATTGAAAAGGGCTGAGGGCCCTGGCCATTTGCACTACCCCAGTGCAGAGGCTGGAAAAGTGGAGTGATCCTCCTGTGATGAATGTCAGAGGAAATGAGGCAGCCAGAAAGAGGCTCTCAGTCAGCTTAGAGCTCTCCTCAAGTTGCAGCAAGCAGAGGGCATTTGGGGAAGTTTGGCTCCCAAAGGACATTATGGTAAGTTTCTTCCTATGGGGGTCACCAAGTCTACACTGCTGAATTACACCAATACTTATTGTTTGCCTACTGTGTGCTAGGTACCAAAGGGAAGATCATAAAGAACGAATAAAAGTCCTCAGCTTATAATGAGCTCACAGTCTGGTAGAGAGGGGAACACACACATACACAGATATGATAACAATACAAAACTAACATGAGAAATGTCCTGGGGTACCTACATGTAGGAGATTCAAGGAAGGTAAGGAACACCTAGTTAATGGTTTCAGAAAAGAGTTCCTACGGAGAAAGTAGGACTTGGCAAGAAGGTCATAAGGAACAGGGTATGTAAGAAGGGGAACAGTGTGACAATGACAAGGGTGCAGTAAAGCAGTGGGATTTGAGCTGGCAATCTTTACATATAATTTGGGAACTTTAGAAATTTCCTCCGCATTGGTCATGGCAGCCAGCTGGCAGAGGACTAAAGCTAAAGGGAAAAGGAGAGGCTTTACTTCATCATGCTTGATCAGAGCTTCAAATAGGGGTGCAATGGGAGTTATAGTGTGGCTAATAAATTTTATCTCCCATTTGTGTGCAACTCTCTTAGAATCTTACTGGGAGGGGAAGACTAACCAACGGCAGGTCCCAGCACTTATGGGTCTCCCTAGTGACCCAAAGTCTACTTTAAATCCTTCAAGGAAGGCCCAAATTTTGTGACAGCAAACTGGAAAAAAAGTATGGCCCATAAATTAAAATATAAAAAATCATCTGCATGGACCATCACAATAGTTACTTATGCTTTGTGTAAGTATTTGATTTCTCTAAAGCACTAAAAGTAGAGATGTGCCTAACTTCTTCACTGCCACATTTCCTCAGCCAACACAATGCCTACATCTAATTCACGATTAATACTGATAAATCATGTTACATGCCATTAGTTATTTACATGCCATGAGTAGTGTCTGTGTGTTTGAGGAAGTGGTAAGAGGAAGGACCTGAGCATAGTGCAGGAAAAAGTATGACTGTGATAAGTTCTAGTTGGGTATAGGAGAGAAATGAAGCCTAAAAGAAAAGTGCAGCTCAAAATTATCAAAGGGAAAATAATACCTGGTGTTTAAAAGATGGACTTTGGAATCAAATGGACCTACATTCAAATCCGATTTAGACTTTCCAGCTATGTGACCTCAGCAAATTACTTAACCTCTCTGTGGCTGTTTTTTTTGGTTTGTTTGTTTGTTTTATTTTGTTTTGTTTTCATCTGTAAAGTGAATTTGATAATGATACAAATGTCAAATAATTGGTAGGGCTTGTAAAGCCCAGGGTCATACCATGGATGGTGCTTATGACATCTGATGTAATAGTTAACTGTTGCACACCTGAAGCCTTCATTCATGCCAGCCAATCATGTATTCACTGTGCTTTCTATAACTGTCAGGTCCAATGCTCATCTTACCTGCTTTTGCCTTTGTAGTCCCTTCTAGGCTGACTCACTGCACATCAAGCTATAGACCCAATACTCTTCAATTCCCACACCCATTCAAATCTGAGATCTTGTGGGGCTGACTCTGAGCACAATTCTCTGGAATGAATCTGGAGCTGGCTCTCTTTCTCCTGGGTCTGCAGAATTTCCCTGTCCCAAGGCTTACTCTATCCCAATGGGCTTCCCATAAATAACAAGGCATAAAGCAAATGCAAGCCACCTGGATATGAAGCCAATCAGGTTCAGGAATGCTGAGGAAGCATGTGGATTCCGCAAGTCCTTCATCCGTATAGAGCCAGCTCTGCCAGCGCCAACCACCACCACGCCAAACTTTCTCTCAGGCTGAAACACAAGGAATGAAGGTGGGGTTTAAAAACATTCCAGGCATCTAGCAGAAAATAACAAAAGACAGGTCGGCAGGACCACACATGACCCAGACAAACGAGTAAAGGAGCCAATCCAGAATACACAAGAAGCCATAGCATGTAAGGGTGAGATAAGACACTCCCTGAAACACGAGCTGAAAGAAAAGTCAGCTCTACTCAAAATATATTTCTACAGGAGCTCTGACCTGTGTCATCCATAAAAAAGGCTCCTCACATTTGGTTCTCCACTTCTGACACTTGTCCAATAAGGTGAGACTTTCTACTTTAAGTCATATCTAGCATATCATCTATATAGTACTTCTATCCTCCCTGAATCCCTTTTCCAGTGGACAAGTGACTCATATAACTGGGAGTCACTCAGATGCCAGTTGCTTAGTGAAATGCTGGCAGACAGGGGAAATGGGAAAACCATGAGATGTCACCTTACTCGGACTCCTCACTATGGCTTTCTGAGTTCCAACCAACTTCAGTCCCCTCTACTTATTATTTAGGCATATTCATTATTTAAGTATACTGCTAAAGGCTGTATGTGAAGAGTATTAGAGTAAGAAATCAAGTAGACTTTTAAAAGTTATAGACAGCAACTCGACACAGTCCAAACTGGTTAAAAAAATTATCTCTACACATCCCTTAAACCTAGTTCTTTTTGTATATCTCTGAGCATAGAAACATAAATGTCACCCTAGACTCACCCCTTTCCATCGCTTTTGCTATCCAGCTGTCACCACTTCCCACTAATTCTGCCCCTTTTCCTGTGTCCACTACCCTACTCTTGGCCCAAGGCTTCTTTGCCTCTTGCCAACTGTTCTCAGCGCTTCTAATCTTACCTTTCCCATGTGTTGTTCATACACAGGCCTGCCACAGTTGTCACTTAAGATAAAAACTAAGACCCTCTTCTGATTAACACACTTTATTTTCTCAAATGATATGGACTGAATGTTTGTGCCCCTTGCTAAATTCTTATGTTGAAACCCTATTCCTCAATATGATGACATTGGGAGGTGGGACCTTTGGGTAGTAATTAGGATTAGGTGAGGTCATGAGGACAGAGCCCTCATAAACGAGGCTAGTGTCCTTATAAGCTTCACGAGAGAACTTGCATCCTCTCTCTGTTCACTGCCTCTGAAAGAATACAATGATAAGTCAGCAGTCTACAACCCAAAACAGAGCTCTCACCAGAACCCAACCATGCTGGTAGCCTGATCTTGAACTTCCAGCCTCCAGAACTATGAGAAATAAATTCCTGTTGTTTATAAGTCACCGGTCTGTGGGACTTTAATGCAGCAACCCAAATTGACTAAGACAGCAACTAAAGAGAAAAATATCCAAGTTCTTTACAATACATATAAGGCCTTCCACAACTGGGCTCCAGCCTGCTTCTCCAGCATTGCCTTTGGGCCACCTACTCTACTGTGAAACTTTAGGCCTCTGGTTTTCCAAACAACTTGAAAGTCTGCAGAGCACACGATTGCTACTTCTAAGTCAGCAAATCCTGCTCCCCTTGACTGAAATTAGCTTCTACCTACTGTCCACCAATGGACATCTTCAAAGCTTTCAAAACTTGGGCATCTTACACTCTATAAATACTGCCCTAACATTATTGGTTAGGTTTTTGTGCATATAATAAATTTATATGCATATCACATTATAACATTTATATTTTACAAAAAAATTATAAATATGTATATATTTATAAGCAAAATTTATAATTTATATTAAAATAAAATAATTTAGTGTAGTTTTTGAGTTATGCCCAAAATAGTCACATAACTACCACATGGAATGAAAAAACACTTCTATCATCCCCTCCAAAATTAACTAAGTACCTTTGTAGTCAACCCCTATCCCAGAAACCACCGATTTATTTACTGTCCCAATAATTTTGCTTTTTCCAGAATGTCATATAAATGAAATTATAAAATATGTAGTCTTGAGCTTTGCTTTGACTTCACACAGTGCACTTTTCATCAATATTGTTGCATGTATCATTAATTTCTTTTTTTATCACTGAGTAAGTAGTTCATTGTATGCATGAAGTGGTTTGTTTACCCATTTGACAATTGAAGAGCATTCAGTAAGAATCAATTATAATTCATTCAATCATGAATAAAGCTGCTATAGATTGTCAAGTACTATTTTTTTGTGCAAACACAGCTCTCCTTTATCCTGGGTATGACTTTGCTAAGTCATATGGTAAGTACAGGTTCAACTATATGAGAAATTGCCAAACTATCTTCCAAGGTGTACCTATACTGTTTTTCATTCTCCCCACCAATGTATGGGAATTCCAGTTGTTCTGTATTCTCACTGGCACTTGGTATTGTTGTTTCCCTCCTCTTTTTATTTTAGCCATAAATAAAATATGTGTTGCGGTATCTACTTCAGGTTTCTATTTACATTTCCATAATGTCTAGAGATGTTGAACATTGTTTCATGTGCTTATTTATCATTTATATTATCTTTTTTGGTGAAGTATTTGTTCAAATATTTTGCCACTTTTTATTGGGTTGTTTTCTTAATATTGTGTTTTTAGAGTTCTTTATATATTTTTCATACAATTAATTTGTCAGGTTTACGATTTGCAAATAACTCCTAGCCTGTAGCTTGTTTTCGTTTTCTTAAAAATGTCTTTTGAAAAGGAAAAGTTCTCAATTTTCATGAAGTCCAACTTAACAAAATTTTTTTAATAGAGCATTCTTTGGGTTAACTCTAGGTCACAATGCTTTTCTCCTGTTTCCTTTCAGAAGCTTTATAGTTGAAGGTTTGTAGTTTTAGTTTAGCTTGTTATAATGTTCTAATAGGAATTAATTCTTGTACATGGTGTAGGTATGAATCAAGGGTTGTTGTTGTTGTTGTTTGTTTGTTTTGCTTTTTTTTTAAGCAGAGAGGCAAATGTGTATTCATTCCATAGGCTGTATTTACTGCCTACAACTAGTCAGGGGTATGCCAACCCTATATTTAAATAGACCCAAACTTCCAATTGTTCCACATAATTTATTGAGAAAGATTATCTTGTCTCAGTTGAAATGTCTTTGCACTTATGTGAACAGTCTTGATTATCATAGTTTTATAGTAAGTTTTGAAGTCAGTTATTATGGATCCTCCAACTTTTTTTTCTTTTCCAAAATTGTATTTCTCCGGACTTTACATATAAATTTTATAATCAGCTTGTCAATTTCTACCAAAAAAAAAAAATTTCATGCCAGGATTCTGAATGGGATCATTGAATAGGTCAGTTTGATTGAAAAAAAAAAAAAAAATGACATCTTAACAATAATGAATCTTTCAATCCATAAACATGATATATATCCCCATTTAAGTCTTCTTTGATTTCTTTCTATCATTTCCAGTGTATAGATATTGTACATATTTTGGTAGATTTACATTTAAGAGTTTTATGATTTTAGTGCTATTGTAAATAGTATTGTTTTTTACTTTCCATTTGCAATTGTTCAAGTATAGACACATACAATTGGTTTTTGTATACTGACTTGGTATCTTGAAACCTTGCTGAACTCACTTATTACTTTTGGCAGCCTTTTTTTGGTAGATTCTATTAGTTTCTTCATAAACCATAGAATCAAACATGAAGAGATGGTTTTACTTCTTCTTTCCCAATCTGTATGTGCTTTGTTCATCATTTTTGCCTGACTGCACTGGATAGGACCTCCAGTATGATTATGAATAGGAGTAGTAAGAGTGGATGTTCTTGCCTACTTTCCAATCTTAGGAGGACAGCATTCAGTCTTTCACCATGAAGAATGATGTTAATTATAGATTTCCTTTTTGTATGCCCTTTATCAAGATGCATATCTTTCCTTTCATTCATATTTTGCTGAGATTTTTTAAACCATAAATGGTCTAATTTTTTCAAACACCTTTTCTGATTCTGTGAGATAATCATGTGTTTTTTCCTTCTTAAAATCTGTTCATATGGTGACACCTTTCATTCCTAGGAAAAATCTCATATAGTATTATCCTTTTTAATGTATTGTTGATTACAATTGCTAAAGTCTTATTAAGAATGTTTGCATCTGTGTTTATGAGAGTTACTGGTTGGCAATTCTCTTGTCTTGGGATATGAAATGATTTTCAGTATATCTCATTTTATAAAAGTACTACTTTTATAATGCCTGTATAAAACATTTTATATCACTATTAAGCCCACTGAAAAGCTGCCTTTTCTTTAAGGAACTGATTCCAGTGGATAGGATACATGCCCTTAAAATAGGTTTCCTTTATCCAATAAAATTATGATTACTGATAAGTTTATTGCTTTACAGATGGACACGATGCTACTAGCACATTTTAGGTATATAACATTCTTTGTTAAAAACTATGAAATCTTTTTAAATCCTTCATAATAATTTATGGAAAATAGATAATATATTAAATTCCACACTGGCTGAGCTATTAACTATAGATATTTATAAGTGAAGCAGCTCTTTAAACAATTAAGACCAAAAATAAAGCTTTCTTAAAATACATAATTGAAATGAATAAAACCTGGAAGACCAAAATTGTTACATTATGTTCTATTAGAACCATTTTTAAAAATAACACAATTAGTAATCAATTTCTGCTTACACTATTCATATGTATGAGTTTAAAGGAAAAAAAAACACCTCTGTACATAATAAAGTTGTATATACAAATATATTTTTTTCTAATTGCATTTTTATTAACGACACTTTCTTAAAGTCAAACCCTCCTTTCTACCTGGCACAGTTTTTCAGACCTAAATGTTGACAATAGGAGGCCTCTCTGGTATTGTGAAGTAAATAACGAAGTGATAAAAGACCAAGCTGTAGCCATTAATCCAAGACTTTGAATTGCACTGGCACCTTCACCTGCCCCTTTCCCACCACCACCATCAAGCCCATCATTTATAAAATTATCCATTTCTTCAAATTTCAGATTTTTATTTGTTTCCCATTATTGTTAACTTTGGCAATATTTTAAGAAGCCTGCTGCTGACCTTCCTGCCTAACGGCAAATCATCTACCTTGCTGTACATAAACCAGTAGCATAGCTTCCATTACCATAATAAACTGACTAAAGAAGAAAAAAAGTACTCAATGATAAGGAGAACTGCAGCTTCTGAGAACCTGTACATCAAATCTAGCACATTTTAGCTGACATCTTTGTCTAAACATTCTAATTCATGGGCTAACTTTCTTGGTCTACAAGGTTTGAAGCTAGTGGGAATTATTCTCTGGGAACATGTGCCAAATAGAGACTGTGAAGCAACAGGCTGGTTGGGTTGACATCTGATGTGGCCTGAGCTTAAACTTCAGCTTCATATTGTATATAATAGATCATAATACTAATGAGCATACATATTTGCCATCAAAGTATCTGCAGCGGGCTAAAAGTAGGCTATAATGGGAATCTAGCTGGAATAAATTGCCCAAGAAAATGGTTGTCAACATTTCTTTGTGTTACATGTAGGAACTGATGATCCTATATGGTTATTGGTTTTTATCTGTATAGGTAAGTTATCTCAGTCCTTCTGAGGAAGAACTGGCAGCTCTAAATAATGTTTCTTGATTAGATTATGGAGTGGTTGATCTTGAATAATTTGAACTATAATTACTGTTGGATGCCAACGTTTCATGACTTTCTCAATTGGTACTGGGTTTTGGAGAACTGGGAGTTGACTAAACACACAAATGATAAGCCATATAACACTCATCATGTTTTCTGATGTCTTTCCTTTTTCAAATTTATTATCTCACAGTTTCTATGGGTCAGAAATCTGAACATGGCTTACCTGGGTCTTCTGTTCAGATATCACAAAGTTGCATTCAGGAGCTGACCAGGTTACATTCTCACCAGCCTAGGGTGCTCTCCCAAGCTCTTGTGGTTGCCAGCAGAATTTAGATCCTCACAAGTGTAAGAGAGGCCCTCGGCTCCTAGAAGTCACCAGCAGTTCCCTGACAAATGTCCCTGTCTATAGGAATTTCACATTATAGCAATCCGCTTCTTCACTCTAGCAGAATTTCTCTGTGGAAAGGTTCTACAGATTCTATTTATTTAGTGGGTTTAGTTGAAATGTACATGTACATATGCACATATATATATATATGTACATTGTGTGTGTATATATATATACACACACACACACACATACACATTCAAGTTGCTCATTTCTTTTAAAATAAATTTACTTAAGTTAGTTTCTAGTACACAGTACATTGGTTAGACATCTATATTGTTCATCAAATGATTCCCCCAATTGCTCCCTCCCTTCCCTAGCCCTCCACTTAGCCATATTAATGCTAACTGCATTTCCTGTGCTGTGCTTCCCATACTCGTGTCCAACTATCAACTACTAATTTATACTTCTTTAATCCTTCACCCCACTCTCCCAGCCCCCAACCCGTCCCCTCTGTCTGTCACCAAATCGTCCACTATATTTGTAAGCATGTTTTTGATTAGTTTGTTCTTTTTGTTCCTTAGAGTTCACATATAAGTGAAATCATAGTTTGAGTCTTATAAGGAATATGAGTCTTATAAGAAAATTGTTGAATTCCTAGCCATAAAGGTATGCACAATACATTCTTATTATCCTTTTAATACTTGACTCTAGACTTTAGTGATGTTCTTTATCTTGAATTTGATATTGGTTAATTTATGTCTTCTCTCTTTTTTTCCTGAGCTGTCTATAAGTTTATCAAGTCTAATGATCTCAAAAACAATAGCTTTTGATTTCACTGATTTAAAAAAAAAATTGTTTCCTAATGCATTGATTTCTACTCTTATCCTCATTCAACTTTTCTGCTTCTTTGGAGTTTAATATGATTTATTTTATTGTTTGTTTGTTTGTTTTCGTTTCTGAGGATGGCAGTTTAGATCATTGATATGAAAACTTTCTTTGCAAAAATAGGCATTCAGAGCTATAAATTTCTCTGTAAGTGCTGGCAATGGTTTAGTTGCATCCTACAAATTGTAAAATATCATGCTTTCATTTTCAGTTAATAATACTAATTTCCCTTTTGATTCTTTGGCCAGTAGATTATTCAGATGCGTGTTTAAATTGCACATGTTTAGCAATTTTCCAGATATTTTTCTGTTATGTATTTCTCACTTAATTCCATTGCAGTCAGATGATATTCTTTAATGATTTGAATGCTTTATTATTATCTAGATCTGATTTATCTTGATAAATGTTTTGGGCACACCTGAAAAGAATGTGTATTTCACTGTTGTTAGGTACACCTTTCCACAAGTCTATTAGGTCAAGTTGGTTGATAAGGTTGTCTAAGTCTTCTATAACCTTATTGGTTTTCTGTCTTTTTTAAAAATCAATTATTGAGAGGTACTAAAATCTCTGAATTTTAAATATGCACATTTCTCTTTTTAGTTCTATCAGTTTTTGATTCATGTATTATGAAGCTGTTATTAGGTACACAAATGGTTGGATGGTTATATCTTCCTGAATAATTGACTCCTTCATCATTTTAAAATGACCATTTTTTATTCCTGGTAGTATTCTTTACCCTGAAATTAATTTTGTGTGATATTAACTATCCACTCCCAGTTTCCACTGATTGGTATTAGCATGATATATATATATATATATATATATATATATATATATATGTATTTTTTTTTCCAATCTTATGTGTGGTTTGATATCTAAAGTTTCTTGTAAGCAGCATATAGTCAAGCCTTGCTTTTTAAATCAAACTAACAATCTCTGCCTCTTAGTAAAGTTTAGACAATTTATGCAGTGACTATCAATATGGTTGGGTTTCAGTACACCATCGTGTTGTTTGTCTTCTATTTATCCAATCTGTTCTCTCTCTCTTTTAGTGCCTTCTTTCAGATGAATAGAACATTTCTTGTTATTCCATTTTATCTCATTTATTGGCTATTTGTTGTGACTTTTTTTTAATGATTATTTTAAGGATTTTATATTATACATATTCTACTTACCATTGTCTACCTTAGGGTAATATTATACCATTTCACATATAAGAACCTTGTAACAGTATACTTCCATCTCTTCTCTCCCAGACTTTGTATCATTGTTGTTACACAATTCACTCCTATATTTATTATAAATCCCACAAAATATTCATCAAAATTAAGTCTGGAAAAGATAAATCACTCTATGAGTTCTAAGTATACAGTTTTAACACAAGAAATTAGAGACTTACATAAACCATTGCCACCAATGGGGAGCTAAAGCCAGAGAAGCTGTCACTGACCATGTCCCTGCCATACTAAAACAAGTGATTCTCAAGAGCTTGCCTGGAAGCCAAGATCTCTGGAAAGAGTTTACATCCTCTCTCAGCCTGCAGCTTGGGAGAAAATGATTCATAGGAGCTTGACTGCCTTTTACTGCTAAACCACATACCATCCTTGGCTCAAACCAGCCTTAGCTTACACATCTGAGTACAACTTTGCCCTGTAGATAATAGTAGCTTTCTTTAGCCTTCCAAATTTCCTGAAAGTGCAACTAACTGGCCAACCTCACACATAAATGGGAACTCAAGGAAATGTAGTTCCAAGCTTCTCTTCTTTGAACCCTAGGAGAGGAAGGGAAAGAATGGCCATCATGCCCAACTGACAAGAAGCAATTTAGCCCAGTACCTGCTGGGGAAGTCTAGTTTTTAATTTTTATTTTTTGACAGTGTCATGTACCAAAAAGCAGTAAGTCAGTCATTAGAAAAATCTATACAGCCAATACACATACCCCTGATCAAATGTCTGTTTCTTCTTTAACCAAGGAGACAAGCGATCTCCGATTATGCTAAATATTTATGGCATTTCTAAGATTAACTACTGAATTACTAAATTCCAGATAACAACCAAGAACATAAGCTTCTTCTTAGCTTTAAAAAAGCTGTAACGTTAAGAAACATATCCATTTCTTTAATAAGCCAAGTTGCTTTTTTAAAAATCTCATTAATGATACACGCATACTTGCATACAAAACCTGGCTTGTATAGTGTCAGAATGAATGATTAAGCACTTTAGAATTTGGTTTAGACATTTCCTTGAAAAACTAACACACAGGGACAAGTGTGGGTGAAAATACTGATGTATTGACAGTTGAGTTCCTCTTTGGAAAAGAACTGTATTTTTGAGGAAAATGACTTGCTAGACTATCTTATCTGTGCCTCTTCCTTTTACATGAGGCCTTTTCAAAGTATGTTGTGAAAAGAAACTGCAAATCAAAGTGATGAGGATTTCCAGTTTCCCATTCCAAATATAAGGAGCTGCAAGTTGCAACTCTTTGCTAACAACAAGCAAAAAGCCAAAAAAACTGAAAACGTAACAATTCTTCTAGGATTCTTTAGAGAGATGAGGATATAAGACAAACTGCAGCCCCCAAGATTGAAGAGACAGAGATGCTAACGCAGAGAGTAACAACTTACCAGAGGAGAGACTCATGAGTGAAAACCACCGCAGGAACCAGTGCTATAGTAGGAAAGCTTGAACTGTAATGGATGAATTGCTGGAGGCTAAGTGTGAACAATTCTGAGAGTTAAAAACTCCAGGGAATGAGTCACAGGGAGACCCTCTCAATTTTGAGAGATGTATCTCCAGGAGCTTGAACAGGCTCGTACAGGATATACTAGAGAAATTTCCCCTTATTATTCCAGCAGGGGAGAGGGAAAAGAACAATTCTGAAATATACCAGTACACTTTGTTCTTAGTAAGGCCTGACCTCAGAGAAAACTAGTTTACCAGAGTCTACCCTGCTAGGGTATTATCAGAGCTTAAATGACCTCAGGGAAAGAAAATACCAGACTCTAGTCCACTCCAGAATTCCACTTGGGAGAAGAAAAATACCCACTTCCAATCCACTCTTACCATACTCTCCAACTCAAGAGGGGAGGAAAAAAACAAAACAAAACAAAACTGAGAAACACAGTCCATTAGCACAGTCTCACTCAAATCCTGAAACCTAAACATTGGACTATGGACTGATTCCCCTCCCCCCATAACTCACCACCACATTATTAAAGGCCTGTTTAGAGTACTTCCTTTAACGTAGTATATTATATCTAGCTATAAAGAAAATATGACAAACCATAAGAAGAGGCAAAACACGGGTTGAAGAGCCAATGCAAGCATCAGAACCAGAAATGGCAGGGATGTTGGAATTATCAGTCTGGGAATTTAAAACTATGATGAGTACCTAATCGGTAGACAGTATGCAAGAACAGATGAGTAATGTAAGCAAGGATAGAAAGCCTAGGGATAACCCCTCCCCCCCAAAAAACAAAACAAAACAAAACAAAACAAATAAACAAACAAAAAACCCAAAAACCAGAACAGAATATCCAAGGACTGTGGGACAACTGCAAAAGCTTTAACACACAGGTATTGTGAATACCAGAAAGAGAAGAGAAAAAAGAAAAGAAATATTTGAAACAATAACAACTGGTAAAATCCTCAAATTGATTTCAAACACCAAAGCACAGATTCAGGAAGGTGAGAGAATGGCAATCAGGAAAATTGTTCGCCACCCCACCAAAAACAATGACTCATTAAGCATATCATTTTCAGTTACAGAAAAATCAAAGACTGAAAAAAAAAAACCCATTTTTAAATAAGTCAGGGGGAAAAAAATTACATTCTACTTCTCAGAAACCATGTGAGCAAGAAAAGAATGAAATGAAATCTTTAAAGTACTGAGAGAATAAAACAACCAACTTAGAATTCTGTATCCTGTGAGACTATCCTTCAAAAATGAAGGAAAAATAAAGATTTCTCAGACAATAACTTGAGACAATAACTTGAGAGAATTTGTTGTAAGTAGATGTTAAAAGAATTACATTAGAGAGATGGAAAATAATATAGGTCAGAAACTTATCTACATAAAGGGAGAACATCAAAGGATTAATTGAAGGTAAAATAAATTTTATTTTCCTTATTCTTTGCATTTTTAAAAATTCATTTTTTTAAAGTAGTTTCAAGTATACAGTATATTGGTTAGACATCTATATAGTTCATAAAACAATCCCCTAAATTGCTCCCTCTCTCCCCTGGCCCTCCACCTAGCCATCATATTAATGCTAATTGCATTCCCTCTGCCATGCTCTCCATCCCTGTGAACGACTATCAATTACTAATTTATACTTCTTTAACCCTTCACCCCATTTTCCCAGCTACAGTTGCGAGTATGTTTTTGATTAGTTTGTTCTCTTTGTTCCCTAGATTCTGCATATAAGTGAAATCATATGGTATTTATCTCTCTCTGACTTATTTCAGTCAGTATAATAACCTCTAGGTCCATCTATATTGTTGCATATGGTATGATGTCATTTTTTTTAATGGCTGAGTAATATTCCATTGTATATATATATACTATAATTTCTTTAACCAATTGTCTGTTGATGGGCATTTAGGTTGCTTCTATTTCTTGGCTATTATAAATTGTGCTGCCATGAATAGGGGAGTGCAAGGATGATTATGAATTATTGTTTTGGTTTTCTTTGAATAAATACCCAGAAGTGCAATTGCTGAGTCAAAAGGTATATCCATTTTTAATTTTTTGAGAAACCTCCAGACTGTTTTCAATAGTGGCTGTGCCAATTTGCAATCTCACCAACAATGTATGATGATTCCCTATTCTCGATATGCTTGCCAACACTTGTTGTTTTTTGATTTATTGATGATAACCATTCTGACAGGTGTGAGGTGATATCTAATTGTGGTTTGATTTGCATTTTTCTGATGATTAGTGACCTTGAGCATCTTTTCGTATGTCTATTAGCCATCTGTATTTCTTCTTTGAAGAAGTATCTGTTCAGGTTTTCTGCCCATTTTTTAATTGGATTGTTTGATTTTTGTTGTTGTTGTTATTGAGCTGTATAAGTTCTTTATATATTTTGGATATTAACCTCTTATCAGATGTAACATTAGCAAATATCTCTTCCCAGTCAGTTGTCTTTTTGTTTTGTTGATGGTTTCCTTTGCCATTCAAAAACTTCTTAGTTTGATGCAGTCCCATTTATTTTTTCTTTTGTTTCCCTTGCTTGAGGAGATATATCTGAAAAGAAATTCCTCGTAGTAATATCAGAGAGTTTATTGCCTATGTTTTTTTCTAGAAGTTTTATGGCTTCAGTTCTTAACATTTAAGTCTTTAATCCATTTTGAGTCTGTTCTTGTATATGGTGTAAGAAGGTGGATTTATTTCTAGGCTCTCTATTCTGTTCCATTGATCAATGTACGTGTTTCTATGCCAGTACCATGCTGTTTTGATTACCATAGCCCTGTAGTATAGTTTCATATCAGGTAGTGTGATACCTCCAACTTTGTTCTTCTTTCTCAAGATTGCTGTGGCAATTTGGAGTCGTTTATGGTTCCATATAAATTTTAGGATTATTTGTTCTTGCTCTTAGAAAAATGCTATTGGTATTTTTATAGGGATTACACTGAATCTATAGATTGCTTTAGGTAGTGTGCCCATTTTAATGATGTTGATTCTTCCTATCCATGAACATGGTATATGCTTCCATTTATTTGTATCTTCTTCAATTTCTTTTTTTAATGACTTAATTTCTGAAAACAGGTCTTTTACATTCTTGGTCAATTTGATTCCCAGCTATTTTATAGTTTTTGATGCAATTGTAAATAGGATTTTCTTAATTTCTCTTTCTGAAAGTTCCTCATTGGTGTAGAAAAATGTCACTGACTTCTGAATATTTATTTTCTAACCTGCTACTTTACTGAATTCACTGATAAGTTCTTACACTTTTTGGGTGGAATCTTTAGGGTTCTCAACATATAGTATCATGTTATTGGCAAATGAGAGCTTTACTTCTTTCTTTGCAATTTGGATGCCTTTTTTTTTCCCCCTTCTGTACCCAGGGCTTCCAATACAAAGTTGAAGAGGAGTGTTGAAAGTGGCCATCCTTGTCTTGTTCTCTTGATCTTAAGGAAAATACTTTTAGGCTTTTCCCATTGGAGTATGATGTTAGTAGGTTTGTCATATATGACCTTATTTTGTTGAGGTATGTTCCCTTTATTCCCACTTTGCTGAGAGTTTGTATCATAAACGAATGCTGGATTTTGTTAAACACTTTTCCTGCATCTATTGATATGATCATAAAGGTTTGAAACTTTTGATTTATTAATGTGGTGTATCACATTAAGTGATTTGCAGATATTGTAGCAACTTTGCATCCTAGGAATAAAACCAACTTCATCATGGTGCATGATAATTTTAATGCATTGATGAATTCAATTTCCTAATATTTTATTGAGGATTTTTTTTGCTTCAATGTTCATAAGAGGTATTGGCCTATAGATTTTGTTGTTGTTGTTGTTGCTGTTTTTTCGTAATGTCTTTGTCTAGTTTTGGAATTAAGGTAATGGCGGCCTCATACAAGGAGTTAGGGAGCCTTCTCTCTTCTTGGATTTTTTGGAATAGTTTAAGAATAGGTGACAATTCTTTGAATGTTTGGTAAATTTTGCCTGTGAGCCATGTGGTCCAAGACTTTTGTTTTTTGGGGGGAGGTTTTTGATACTGATTCTACTTCATTGGTGGTAATCGGTTGGCTCAGATTTTCTGTTTCTTCTTAACTCAGTCTTGAGAGATTGTATTTCCTAGGAATGTGTCCATTTCTTCCGGATTGTCCAATTTGTTGGCATATAATTGCTCATAGCATTTTCTTTTGATCCATTGTATTTCTGTGGAATTCATAGTATTTCTCCTCTTTCATTTCTGATTTTATTTGAGTCCTATTTTTTCCTTGATGAGCTTGTGAATTTTGTTTATCCTTTCAAAAAAGAAGTTCTTGGTTTCATTAATATTTTGTATTGTTTTTCTAGACTCCATTTCATTTATTTCTACTCTGATATTGATTATTTCTTTCCTTCTATTCACTTTGAGCTTTGTTTTCTGTTATCTTTCTAGTGCTTTTCATTGTAAGGTTAGATTGTTTCTTTGAGATTTTTCTTGTTTCTTGAGGTAGGCCTGTATTGCTATGAATTTCCTTTTTAGGACTGCTTTTGCTGTGTCCCATACATTTTGAGTCATTGTGTTTTCATTTTCATTTGTCTCTAGGTATCTTTTGATTTCTTCCTTGATCTCATTAATAACCCATTCATTGTTTAGCAGCATGTTATTTAGCCTCCATATGTTTGTGTATTTTCCAGTCTTTTTTTTTCCTTATAGAGGATATCTAGTTTCAGATCATTGTGATAAGAGCAGACAGTTGATATGATTTCAATCTTCTTAAATTTATTGAGGCTTGATTCATGTCCTAATATGTGGGCTATTCTTGAAAATGGTCCATTGTATCTGAGAAGAATTTATATTTTGCTGCGTTGGGGTGAAATGCTCTGAAAATATCTATTAAATCCATCTGTTCCAGTGTGTCTGTTAGGCTCATTGTTTTCTAGTTGATTCTTTGCCTGGAAGATCTGTCCATTGGTGTCAATGGGGTTTTAAAGTCTCTTACTATGACTGTATTACTATTGATCTCTCCTTTTACGTCAGTCAATAATCACTTTATGTATTTAGGTGCTCCTATGTTGGGTGCATGTGTTTACTAGGGGAATGGCCTCTTGATTTATCGATCCCTTTATCATTAAGTAATGCCCTTTTTTCCTCTTATTATAACTTTTGTTTTAAAGTCTATTTCCTTTGATATAAATATTGCTACCCAGCTTTTTTTTTTTTTTTTTCATTCCATTTGCGTGAAACATCTTTTCCCATTCCTTTATTTTCATTCTGTTAATGTTGTTTGATCTGAAGTGGATCTCTTGTAGACAGAATATGTACAAGTCTTATTTTCTTATCCATTTGGGTACCCTATGTTTTTGATTGGAGCATGTAATCCATTTACATTTAAAGTGATTACAGATAGATACACTGTTACTGCCATTTTATTATTCATATTTGTTATTTCTATTTCCTTTTTTGCCCCTTCTCTTTTTATAGAAGATCCTTTAACATTTCTTGTAATGCTAGCTTGTTGGTGATGAATTCCTTAAACTTTTTCCTGACTGGGAAGCTCTTTATCTTACCTACTATTTTAATCTAAAGCCTTGCCAGGTAGAGTATTTGTGGTTGTAGATTCTTGTTTTTCATAACTTTGAATATTTCTTGTCATTCCCTTCTGGCCTGCAAAGTTTCCATTGAAAAGTCAGCAGACATTCTTGTGGTGGTATCCTTGCAACTAACTCACTGCCTTTCTCTTGCTGCTTTTAAGACTCTCTCTTTGTCTTCAACCTTTGGCATTTTATTATGATGTGTCTTGGTGTTGGTCTGCTTGAATTCCTCTTGTTTGAGACTCTTTGTGCTTCCTGAACTTGTATATCTAATTCCTTTGCTAGGTTAGGGAAGTTTTCTGTCATTATTTCTCCAGTTAGATTCCCAATCCCTTGCTCTCTCTCTTCCTCTTCAGGTACTCCTTTGATCCAGATATTTTTATGCTTCATGTTGTCCCAGAGGTCTCTTAAACTATCCTCTTTTTTTAATTCTTTTTTCTTTTTGTTGTTCTGCTTGGGTGCATTTATTTTTCTTATTCTTAATTAACCTAACAATTTGTTCAAAATAAGAATAGCAATAACATATCCAATTAGGTGTGCTTATGTATATTTTTATGTATATATTTATAGGCTTATGTATGCTTATATTTAAGTGAAGTGAATGACAGAATGAATAGAATTATTTTGTTATTTTATGATACTCACACTACTTGTGAACTGGTATAGTTATATGAAAGTGGAGTTGGATTATCTGTGAATGTTTTTGCAAACTCTAGAACAACCACTAAGCAAAGTAAAAAGAGAGAAGTATAACTGATATACTGTAAAAAGAGAAAACTGAATCATACAACATGCTCAATTAAAACCACAAAAGGCAGAAAAAGGGTAGAAGAGAAAAATAGGAACAAAAAAGAAGAGCAATGAAAGAAGAGTAACAAATAATAAACTATAACAATAATCACTTTGAATGCTAATGGTTTAAATGCATCAGTTACTAGATAATGTCAGAGTGGATCAAAAATAAGACCCAACTGTATGTTGTCTACAAGAAAACCACTTTAAATATAAAGACACATATAGAATAAAAGTAAATGAATGAAGATGAATATACCATTCTAACACTAATCAAAAGAAAGCAGGAATAGCTATATTAATTTCAAGAAGGATATTATATAACAACAGGACACAAGAAGCCATAATGATTCTTTTTTTTTTTTTTTTCAGGTGAGGCAACTCTTGGTTGACCTCACAGTTTGAAAGGACCTTGTCAGATAACAATCCTTCATTTTTTTTTTATTTTTACATCTACAGCACCCGGTCTTCCTAGGTGGTCTCCCATCCAAGTACTAACCAGGCCCAACCCTGCTTAGCTTCCAAGATCAGACGGGATTGGGCTTATTCAGGGTAGCATGGCCATAGACCATAATAATTCTTAACATGTATGCACCTAACAATGGAGCATCAAACTACATGAGTCAAAAACCCAATAGAACTACAAGGAAAAACAGAAATCCAATATCATAGTTGGAGACTTTAATACTCCTCTATCAGAAATGAACAGATCCAGTAGGCAGAAAATTAGTAAGGACATATCTGAACTCAATAACATCATCAATTTTAACTGGATATAATTGATATCTATAGATTATTTCATACAACAACAGCAGAATACACATTCTTCTCAAGCAATATATAGAATATTTATCAAGACAGACCACATCTGGGGTATAAAATATACCATATTAAAAAAAAATTTAAAAAAAAAAAACCCAGAAATCACACAGTGTCTGCTCTGAGACCACAACGGAATTAAATTAGAAATCAAGAACAGAAAGATACCTGGAAAATCCCCAAATGTGAGAAGATTAAACAGATCAAAGATATGGTTAAACTGCTCTGTCGTGATGACCAAAACTTTGGGAGTGGAAACCAGCAGAAAGCAGAGGAAAGAGGAAAGTACGAGCAGGTTCTGAGGAAGTTGAAGTATGCAGAAAAAGGAGCCAGTAAGACATGCCTAGCGGAGGCACAGACAATAGATTTCTAAAACTCAGGATGTCTTAATTTCCATTTTGAGTTCTCTGCTGTATTCTGCTCTCTTGAACCTTTGGTTAAATGCCACTATATACACAGCTTTGTAGAGACAATATTTTAAGGAACAAAGGAACAAGATCAGTTTCAAGACAGCAGAAAATGAACACACATAAGAATAGCAAAGTGACTCAAAAACTAATTTAGGGCCAAAACACAGTCACAGAGTGAGCATGCTCCCCTTCTTGGACTCAGAGAAACCAGTGTTTGGAGCTCCAGATCTAGTACAAGAATTTAGAAAATGTTACAATTAAGAGAACATACTCTGTCAATTTAGAAAAAGAATTGATTTGAGATTAAGAGGGTGAAAGAAAATGTAAAATCATCATAAAAGAACTTCAAGGTGTGAGGCATGAGGGCAGATTCAGGACTACCACTTTGAGATGTACAGATACCCTATCTATATACATGTATCTGTAACGCGCGCACACACACACACACACACACACACACACACACGGAGAGACAGAAAGACAGAAAGACAGACAGACAGACAGACAGATGGATTTTACCATTATAGCCATAAAGCCAAGTTTAGAGTCTGGCACGATGCGCCGTTTTGGTGACTGATTAAATCAATGAAATAACGGAATTTACAGCATGGAATATAGGAAAGGAGTGAGGGGGACATTAGGCTTATAGGCCAGGTAAATAGACAACAGTGATCCCATTCTCTGAGAGGACCCCATGAAGAGAAGCATATTTGGGAAAGGCGAAAAAGAGCAAGTCCATCCTAGGTTAGGCTGTTGGTGGAACCTCTAAGTGAAGATGAGCAATCCAGGCTTCTGGATGTATGGATCTGGAATTGAGAAGGACCTGGTTGAACAGATCCATTTGGGACATTCCTAAACATACAACTGACAAATAAAAGCTGTGAGGTCAGCTGAGTTTCCTAGGGCAGTGAGTAGAGCAAGAAGTACCCTAGGAAACACAAACTTTTAAGGAGCAGAGAGAAGAGGAGTCTAAGAAAGAGTCTGAGAAAAGGTAACCAGAGAGACAGGCAGAAACCCTGAGGTGTCATGGAGACATTTCAAGAACATGGGCAGTGTGTCAAATGCTTCAAGGAAAAGGTTTCCACCCAATTTGGCAATATGAAGTCCACTAGTGACTTTTACCTGAGAAGTTTTAGTGGAATAATGAGAAGCAAGTCAGACTGTAGTGGGATCAGATATAAAAGAGAAGTAAGAACGTGGTCACAGACATGGAAAAATGAATATTTAAGGTAAAAGAGAAGAGGGAATAGGTAGAAGGGGATCCAGCATCTGGGAATGTTTTTAAAAGGCTGAGATGAAAAAGCCATCAAAGAAACAAGGTTGAAATGATAGGACAGAAGAGGTAATTGATGACTGGTGGAACTGTTAACGGGCCAGGCTATGTAAACAAAGTTTCTATTCTTCTTCAGAACTTCTAAGACATGAGTATTTGGGTGAGTGATAGGGGCCTTCAGATAAAAAGTTAGAGGCACCATAAAGTGGTTGAAAGAAGTCAGCTCCATGAAGAGAACGCTAAGGGGATGAGGTAGTAGGAAGACTTACTTTTGATTGTTTAGCATTTTGCATCTTTTAAGTTTTGTTTTAGGTATGTGTATTTGCATTATTACAAAAATAAAATTTTAAAAATTATTTAAGATCAATTTCATTATGGGCCAAAGCCAGACTAAAGAAGGTTAAGAATGACTTGAGGTATTGAAAAGTTAAGTTCCAGTCGAGAAAGTAGGCAAAGAAAAAACAAGTTCATCTCTTTGAATGACTGCATTAAAATTACAACGAAATTATAAAACAAACAACTTGGAGAATTACCTGAAGTCCAGCTGATCATAACATGTACATCTGAGGATATAAAGAAAAAGCCACATCGAGTCCAGTAAGAGGAGCAAAGAAGTGAAGTAGGCTGGTTCCGCACCTGCGCATGGTGTTTGAGCAGCAAGAAAAGTGTAACTGTGGAAGCCACCCTGAAAGAACAAGAGGCCCTGGCTCCACACAAAGGCTCTTCAACCCAGAAAGAGGAGTTCCCACAAAATATGACTAGAAAAATCAAGGAAGACTCTGGCCATCTAGTGAGGTAGAAACAAACTGAAAGCCCAGATGTAACATTAAAAGGACTGTGTACAGACTCACTCACTTGTAGATACTCACCCTGGGCTCTGGCAGAGGGTCAGCAGCCTGGGAGGCGCAAGAGACACACGGGAAAATACTGAGTCATGGGGCACCGGGGCAAGGGCTGAAGGGACAGCTCCCATCGCCCCTTTGTTGGGAACCCCTCCAGGCAGTCTATAGGTGGGTGTCACCTTGCTTGTGCTGAACTCTCCTCCCCACCACACAGGCAATTATGAAGCTGCACGAACTGAGTGAGATCAGCTCACTCCACCCCGTGTCTCACTGGGGCCCTGACCCACCCAGCCCACAAATTGCCCACGGCAGCCTGTTTCTGGGCAGCCAGCCTCAATCCACAGCTTCCCTGGGCAGCATATTTACTGGCAGGCAGCAGCTCTTGGCTCACATGGCCCACACAGCAGACTACACATTTTGGGGGATACTTCTGGTGGCGAGCCACTGGTGCCAGCCCAAGCTGCAATATCTTTTAGACAGATCACAAGGGTATGAAGGCCTTACTTTGCTGTGATCTGAGACTTTTATGGGAAGCACAGATTCAGCATTGGCATAAACTGACTGCAATGGCTGGGTGAAATCTGTTTGCTTTACCCTAGTGACTCCCTGGGTCTCTTTTCCTCACAACTAGCATGCCACTAGACTCTTAAAGCTGTGGAGTTATACAGGCAGCTGGCAGGCAGGCCTAGGCCTTGAGATGCACTAGTCCATTTGCAGGCCCAGTACTAGAGGTTACTGATCTCAGCTTATAGTGTGGTTTCTCCCATTTGCCTCCAGATCCAGTGTAGGCAGCAACCATCTGCGGATTGCTTTGTAGTTCCTAACAGATAGCCACAAGCAATTAAAGGCATC
This sequence comes from Rousettus aegyptiacus, assembly GCF_014176215.1. NCBI lineage: Eukaryota > Metazoa > Chordata > Mammalia > Chiroptera > Pteropodidae > Rousettus > Rousettus aegyptiacus. The sequence goes on from NW_023416288.1 coordinate 75,408,328, forward strand.
ACCTGAACTTGGCCTACATGGGAGCCCCTCCCAAGGGGCCACTGAACCAGCACATTTGAAGTCTGGCATCAGACCACAACAGGGCACCATACCCTGTGGGAGTGGCCAATTTCCACAGCCAGTCAGGCTGAGAGTCAATCCCATCCACTGATGTGCTAACAGCAATCAAGATTTAGCTACAACAAGAGAACACGCAACCACTCAAGGACCAGGTCCAGAGCCTCCAGCACGGGTGATAAGGGAGACTGCACCACTGGGCCACACAGGACACCTAGTACATAAAGCAGCTCTACTAAGACCAGAAGACATAGCAGTTTTACCTAATATATAGAAACAAACACAAGGAAGTAACCAAAATGGGAATACAAAAAGCATTTCCAAGTCAAAGAACAAGATAAAGCTCCAGGAAAAGAACTAAACAAAATGGAGACAAGCAAGGCTGGGAGGCATAACAAATCTTCCTAATACACAGAAATGAACACAGAGAGGCAACTAAAATAATAAAACAAAGAAACATGCCACAAATGAAACAAAAGGAGAAAACACCGGGGCGGGGCGGGGGGGGGACTATATGAAATGGAGGCAAGCAACTTACCAACGGCAGAGTTCAAAATAATGGTTATAAGAATGCTCAATGAACTCAGTGGAAGAATAGATGATCTCAGTGAAGACTTCAACAGATAGACAATAAGTATAAAAACAGGTACAGAAACCATAAAGAAGAACCAGTTAGAATGTAAGAATACAATAACCAAAATGAAGACTACACTAGAAAAAATCAATAGCAGATTAGATGAAGCAGAAGACCAAATCAGAGGGAGGGTTGGAAGACAAGGCAACAGAAAACACTCGATCAGAAAAGCAAAAAGAAAAAAGAATTTTAAAAAATGAGGAATGTTTAAGAGACATCTTGGACAACATCAAACACACCAACATCAACATCATAGGGTACCAGAAGAAGAAAAGAGAGAGGAAGGGATTGAGAACTTATTTGAAAAATAATGACAGAAAACTTCCCTAACCTGGCAAAGGAAACAGACATACACATCCAGGAAGAGCAAAGAGTCCCAAACAAGAGGAACCCAAACAGATTAAAATGCCAAAGATTGGAGACAAAAAGAAAATCCTAAAAGCTACAAAAGAAAGGCAGCCAGTTACAAGTGTACTCCCATAAGAATGTGAGCTGACTTTTCAACAGAAACTTTGATGGCCAAAATACATTTGCATGAAATATTCAAAGTGATAAAAAACTTAAACTTCTAATCAATACTACTCTGCCCAGCAAGGCTATCAATTAAAATTAAAGGTGAGATAAAGAGCTTCTGAGGTAGGAAAAAGCTTTTGAAATTTATTACCAACAAACTAGAATTAAAAGAAATGTTAAAGGGACTTCTATAAAAAAGGATGGAGGAAAAACACCTGTTAATGTCAATAATAAAATGGGAATAACTATGTACTTATCAATAATCACTTTAAATGTAAATGGAATAAATGCTCCAATCTAAAGACATACATTAGCTAAAAGGATAAGAAAACAAGGCCCATACACATAATGTCTACAACCTGCCTCAGATCAAATGACATACACACAAAAGTAAAGGGATGGAAAAAGATATTTCATGCAAAAGAAAATGAAAAAAAAAAAAAAAAAAACTGGGGTAGCAATACTTATATCAGACAACATAGACTTTAGACATAAGAGACAAAGAAGGCCATTACATAATGATAAAGGGATCCATACAACAAGAGAATATAACCCTAGTAAACATACACACCCACCACAGGAGCACCTACATATATAAAGCAATTATTGACCAACATAAAGGGAGAGATTGACAGTAATGTAGTCAAAGTAGGAGACTTTAACACTCCATTGACACCAACAGACAGATCTTTCAGACAGAAAATCAATAAAGAAACAACAGCCTTAAATGACATACTAGATCAGATGGATTTAATTGATGTTTTCAGAACCCCAAAGCAGCGGAATATGCATTCTTCTCAAGTGCACAAGGAACATTTTCCAGGATAGACCACATGTAAGACTATGAAAGAATCTCAATAAATTTAAGAAGACTGAAATCATATCAAGTGTCTCCTCTGACCATGATGGAATGAAACTAGAAATCGACTACAAGAAAAAAATGGGAAAATATCAAACACATGAAGGCCAAACAACATGTTGCTAAACAATGAATGGGTTAACAATGAAATCAAGGAAGAAATCAAAAGATACCTAGAGACAAAAATAAAAACACAAAGACTCAAACTGTGGGACACAGCAAAAGAAGTTCTAAGAGGGAAGTCATAGCAATACAGTCTTACCTTAAATAAACAATCTAATCTTACACTTAAAAGAACTAGAAAAAGAATAACAAACAAAACCCAAAGTGATTAGAAGGAAGGAAATAAGATCACAGTGGAAATAAATGAAATAAGAGTCAAGAAAAATAATACAAAAGAAAGATCAATGAAACAAAGAGCTGGTATTCTGAAAAGATAAACAAAATTAATAAACCTTTAACCAGACTATTAAGAAAGAAGAGAGAGGACTCAAATAAATAAAATCAGAAATGAAAGAGAAGCAACTACAGACTGCACAGAAATATAACAGATTATAAAAAAATACTACAAGCGATTATATGCCAACAAATTGGACAATCTGGAAGAAATGAATACATTCCTTGAAACATACAATCTCCCAAGACTGAGTCAAGAAGAAACAGAAAATCTGAACCGACTGATTACTACCAACAAAATCGAATCTAACTGAAGCAGGACAGACACAGATAAGAACTCAGAAAAGCCACTTCACATATCACCCAGAGCCATGTGAACATTGGCAGGTGGGAGGGGAAATGTTTTCAAGTTTGTGCTGAAATGTTTCTGAAAGCTCTATAGGGTGAGAAGACACTCTGTGAAAGAGAAATGAAGAACAGTAAAAGAAAAGCATTCCTTAAACTGGTGCTTTTAAAGAACTCACCTCAACATTCATCTTGGTCTTTTCCGCCAGTAGCTGTGAAGACAAAAAGCAGAGGTTCAGGACCCTGGTGACACCTACTCTGAACTCCATTATGACACTCCCTTTTACCACTCCTACTTTCTCTCCCACTATTTCCTGTCCTATTGACCCTATTATTTCCAAATGCCTATACCACCTTGTGACCTCCAGTGAAGGTACCCAGGTCAGTGTCTGATTCTGAGTCTGGTGGTCGCTGACTCCCCGTGACATCATACTAGTGATGTTTCTCTAAAGGAGGACATTTCCAAAGCCCACGTTCAAATCCCTTTACTGGAAGACTGACTGCAAACACTAACTACTTGAAAGAATGATGAGCTTCTCAAAGCTAGTATCAGAGAAAATAACTTTGTATCTACCTTCATTTTATGGGGACAAACAAAGCAGTAAGAAATACATACTTTTTTTTTTTAATGTCCTAGATGAGTTTCCAGAGGATCTAAATTTATTATGTTAAAAGAGCAGTTCATCTGGCTATTCTGAACCAGTAGCATTAAGGAGGAGGAAGGGGTAAAGAAACAGGTGAGCATTAGTTTAGAAGGTATGAGGAAACAAAAAGGGAAGATAAGGGAAAACAGGAGAAAAAGGAAAAGAAATAAGCAACTAGTAAGGAATAACTGGTTTCAAACTTTAATGTACTCCTGGGACTGCTTGCTGAAAATGCATGTTCCTCCCCAGAGATTCTGATTCTGGAAGTCTACAGAGGAAGGGAGGCTAAGAATATGCATTTCTAACAGGCATCCAAGAGATTGTGTGCAAATGGTCAGAGAGCCAAACTTGGAAAAATAGTAGAATTCAGAGTACAACAGAGGCCCTTAACAATTAACTTTTTTGAGATCTGGTCAAAATGGCAGAGTAGGTAAACACTATGCTTGCTTTCTCTCATGCACACATCAGAATTACATCTAAACTACAGAACAACTATCATTGGGAGTCACCTGAAATCTAGGTGAACATAAGTCCTACAATTGGGGACATACAGAACAGGCCACCTCAAGATTGGTAGGAGGGGTGGAGACATAAAACCAGCTGGTCCCCATACCCAGCTGTGACAGTTGGGAATCAAGAAGGATATCTCAGCTGCAAAGGTCCCCCTAGGGGAACTAAGGGTCCAGTCCCACATCAGGCTCCCCAGGCCAGAGTTCCAGTGATGGGAAAAAAAATTCCCCAAATTTTTATCCATGAAAACCACTGGAGATGGTGGCTGAGTAAAATGAAAGGCAGCTAAAGTCACAGACAATCCTCTTAAGGGACCCACACAAAGGCTTTCTCACTGATGGACTCGCCTATTCTGAGCTCCAGCACTAGGGCAACTGCCTGAAAATTACCAGACAGAAACAAAGAGAAACTAGGTTGTCTGGCTTCAAGGTGAGGGGTAGAGGAGCAGTTTTCTCCCAGACAGAAGTGCTGGAAGAATCCACTGCCTCTTTGTTGAGCCCTCCCCTTACCCAGCATATAGATACAAGCTGCCACCAAATTTGAGTCTCCATCAACCTGGTTAACACCATTGCCCCACCCTGGAGATTCCCTGAGACTCTGCTCCACCCAACTTATGGTCCCACCCAAGTCGCTTCCAGTGGCTTTTTCATACAAATGGCCTATCTTGGCTCATGCTGTGGACTTTCCTAAAATCTCTCAAAGGTTCACAAAACCCAAAAAAGTAGCATATGTCCTCAGCATGCCCTGTACCTCCACTGAGCAGCCCTAAGCTCAGGACTAGCAGCAGCCAGCCTTGGTTCATAGCTAGGCCTCTTGAGCCTCCTCTAAGCCCAGCACAAGTGATGGCCAACTGCAGATTGCTAGGTAAATCTTGCTAGGTGGCCTCAGATAGGGCATAGGCTATGAATGAAGTTGGCCTGTGGTGGGGCCCTTCCCAGGAGTCCCTGGGGCTGGCATGTCTGGTGGCCAGCTTCTGATTGAGCTGGAGCACCACCCAGAGCTGCATCTAAGAACAATATGCCCAAAGGGTGGACTGTACAGGCACCAGAGTCTTGCTAAAGCAAATCCTGCACCACAGGACAAGGCCCTCACTGGCCAATCCTCACAACCAATCAGCCCAAGGGTCAATCCCCCCACTGACATGTAAATAGCAACCAAGGCTCAAGGCTCAACTACAACAGAAGAGCATGCACAGCGCATACAAAAGACATACTTGGAGCACCAGCTCAGGTGACTAGGGAAGACTGGGCCACCCCACAGGACACTAACTACATTAGACCTCTCTCCTAAAATTGGGAAACATAGCAGCCCTACTTAATTTACAGAAACATATGCATAGGGAGGCAGCCACAATGCTGAGATAAAGAAACATGTCCCAGAAAAAAGAACAGAACAGAAAAAGAACTAAACAAAATGGAGACAAGCAATCAACCAGATGCAGAGTTAAAAAAAACTAGTTATAAGGATGTTCGATGAACTCAGGGGAAGAGTAGATAAACTCAATGAGAATTTTAGAAAGATAGAAAACATAAAATGGAGACATAAAACATAAAGAACCAGTCAGAAGTGAAGAATATAATAAGTAAAAAAAAGATTACATTAGAAGGAATCAACAGATTAAATGCAGCAGAAAACCGAATCAGCGATTTAGAAGATAAAATACCAAAAAACCCAATCAGAACAGCAACAAGATTTTTTTTTTTAAATGAGGATATTTTAAGGAGCCTCTGGGACAACACCAAGCATACCAACATTCACATCACAGTGGTACCAGAAGGAGAAAAGAGAGTGCAAGGAATTGAAACCATTTATGAAGAAATAATGACAGAAAATTTCCCTAACATGATAAAGGAAATAGACACACAAGCTCTGGAAGCACAGAGAGCCCCAAACAAGATTACCCCAAAGAGGTCCATACCAAAACACATTAAAATTAAAATGCCAAAGGTTAAAGACAAAGAGAGAATCTTAAAAGCAGCAAGAGAAAGCAATTAGTTACCTACAAGAGAGCTCCCATAAGACTATCAGCTGATTTCTTGACAGAAACTTTGTAGGCTAGAAGGGATTGGCAAGAAATATTCAAAGTGATGAAAAGCAAGGACCTACAACCAAGACTGTTATATCTAGCAAAATTATCATTTAAAATTAAAAGAGAGATAAGAGCTTTTCAGACAAGAAAAAGCTAGAGTTCATCAATGCCAAGCCAATATTACAGGAAATGTTAGGACTTAAGAGGAAGAAATAAGAAAAAAAAATCACAAATATGAATAATAAAATCGCAATAACTACATGTCTATCAAGAATTACTTTAAATGTAAATGGATTAAATGCTCCAACCAAAAGACATAGGATGGCTGAATGGATAAGAAAATAAGATCCTTACATATGGTACCTACAGAGACTCACTTCAGATCAAAAGATACACACAGGCTGAAAGTAAAGAGATGAAAATAGATATTTCATGAAAATGTAAGCAAACAACAACAAAAAGCTAAGGTAGCAATACTTATACCAGATGAAACATACTTTAAAACAAAGGCTACTGAACAAGCCCGATCCCGTCTAATCTCAGAAGCTTTGCAGGGTCAGGCTTGGTTAGTACTTGGATGGGAGACTGCCTAGAAGACCAGGTGGTCTTCCTATAGGCGTAAAAAATTAAAAATAAAGGACTGTAAGATGACAAGGTCTTTGCAATCTGTGAGGTCAACCAAGGGTTGCCTCGCAAAACGAACAAACAAAACAAAGGCTATATATAACAAAAGACAAAGAAAGACCCAATAATTTGACTTCTGGGTATTTATCCAAAGAAACCCAAAACACTCCTACATTGAAGGGACATGTGAATCCATATGTTCACTGAAGCATTATTTACAATAGCCAAGATATGGAGGCAACCATTAATCCGTTCATCCAATAATGGATGAATGGATAAAGACGAAGTGGTATATACATACAATGCAATATTACTTAATGACATAAAAGAACGAAATCTTGCCATCTGCAACAATGTGGATGGACCTAGAAGGTACTGTTGACTGGAGTATGTCAGAGAAAGACAAATGCCAAATGACTTCACTTACAGATGAGATCTAAAGAACAAAATTAACAAAACAGAAACAACCTAGGATATAGAGAACATTTTTACGGCTGTCAAATGGGAGGGGGGTTGGGGGTAAAAAAGAGTACAGGATTAAGAAGTACACACAGTCATGGGATGTAAAGTATAGCATAAGAAATACAGCCAATAATATTATAATAACTATGTATGGTGTCAGATGGGTACTAGATTTATCAGGGTGATCACTTTGTAAATTATGTCTAATCACTATGTTGTACTCCTGAAACTAATATATTATATGCCAACTGTAACAGAAACATTTTTAAATTATTTTTTAAAAGAATTAACTTTCTCATTCATTTTTCAGAACTTTAAAATTGCCACTTTATTTTAACTAAGATCTAGGCAGGCACTGGCAAGGTGACTGGGTAATCAGAGGTGACAGATAAAGAACTAAAGATGCCTCTTCAGCTTTCAGCTTGGGAGGGTGGTAGGGGGATATCCAAGGAGCCAATAAAATGACTGCTCAGAGCTTATGGAGAGGAAGGATGGCCTTTCATAGCCTCTGGGAAGAGAAGGCTATGGCAGCCACTTTCCTCAGACCCAGCTCTTCATCTGACCTCATTCTCTTTCTAAATATAGGTAAGGTTAAGCATAGTAATGATGACCATGGATAATAACAATGAAATAATAATTCCCATTTAAAAAAATAAAAAATTAAAAAATTAAAAAAAAAAAAACCTTGACTCTTGGCAATCCTAAGAACACCTACATCTTGGCTGTATATTGAAAATGACATGTTTTCAGTAATTCTCCATCCCCTCTCTCTTCCCATTCCTGTCTTCCCTCTTAAGAGTAGGCCAAAACCTGGCCAGCACACATGCTGTCTTTCCTTTTGAAATATGGAGCCTTTTAATGTTTCCTGGAAATCTGAAAAATGAAGCTTGATAGAAGACAAACCTTAAAAAGTTGAGAGTTACAAAGTGGGTAAACTTTCTTCTTAGATATCTGGGAGTCCGTATGGGTGTGATGCTTTACTTCCATTTTTAATAACTTTAGTTTAAGTCTCCCTTAGAGCTTACATGTGAGTGGGCAAGTCAAATAAAATGCACAAATATGAAGGTGATAACAGTGGTAAGCCTATTTATGTCAACTACATTATATACATTAATCCTAATCCTTGAAACCTTTGTAAAAAAAGCTAATACTAGTTTCATTTTACAGAGGTACTTGAAGTTCAGGGTAGCTAAAGGCACTTGGCCTCAGTCAAGGCACTGCGACACTGCACTGTAATTTCCAAGCTTTCTAGTTGTAGAGCCAAACCCCAGACTGCCCCAGTGACCTTTACAGATCCCGTCTTACTGTGACCCCAACAGCTTTCATGATAATTAAGAGTCCTATTTAGTCACGGACTAGCCAAGTGACCATGGCCAAAGGTTCTCCAACTGTAGGCTGAGCAGTTGGACTTCACCTCACAGGTCTGTTCCAGCTTGAAAGTGTTTTCCGATTCCCAGAAAAAGAAATTCAGGTGACCCTTAAAAACAGGTGGAACGATGCTGAACCTCAGTCATGATCACTGAATGAAAATGATGATTTCACCTAGATGCTCTATATCAGACTGACAGATCAAAGTGTACGCCACAGAATGTTGATAAAAGTGTGGAGAGGAATACTGACATTATTGTGGGTCTACAAATGGGTATCATATCTATGGAGGGAAGTTTTGCAACATCTATTAAAATTCCAAATGCACACAACTTCTAACCTAACAATTACATTGCTTCCTATATCTGTCTCCAGCCCCAAAAGTACATTCAGGGGAAACCATTAAATTGTCCTGAGTCCTTTGTCCTTGTAGAGACATTGCTACCGTTTGCCTTCTCTTTCTAATGAGAACTTCCAGGAAAGTTTTCCTATAAAGAATAGTCTACAGAACATTACTTTTGAAATTCACTATTTCTCAGACAATATGGGGAAAGCAAAACAAAACAAAAATGACTCGAAGAGATGAATATGCATGAGAAAAAAAGATCCCACCTTGGCATTCTAATATACTAGGTGTCAATGGTCTACTACTTATGATGAATGCATTGTATTGTCACTTATAAAGCATATTCAACTGTGGTATCCTGGCCAGATCTTTTCCATGCCCTTTTCCCTCTGATTACATTTCAACTCTCCTTATAAGAAGATGGTACTGTCAAGGAAGGCAGCAATCCCAGATGGATTTGCCTCTACCTTTCAAAACCCTCCCTGCTCATCCCATATCTCTTTCTCCCTTCCTCTCCATTGTCCTGCCAAGACCAGTTAAAGTTTAAACAGAACCAGGGAGAATTGTATTCTATATTTTAATATATTCCAAAAGATTGAAGACCAAATCCTATAAGAAAAAATTGTAGGTCTGGTTATTTCCAGGATTTAATATTTAAATGGTTAAAAGCTAAAAGGCTTTAAGTTCCTGCCTCTTATTATTATGTTTACAAAGATTTATAGATACATTTTATTTTCTTTTAGACTTTAAACATTATTTACATTTTCATTTTAGAACCAACTTAAATTTTATTTTATTATATGGCATCAGACTCTAACTGTACTTTTCCCTAAATAATCTTGTTCCCAAATCATTTACTGGATATTTCATACTTTTCCCCAATGACTCATACATAAATTCTTATGAATATGATTATTCTTTTTTTCACTGTCTCTGACCTCTAATCTCATGGCTCTAATATACTGTTTACATGACTGTGTCTTTACAGTATGTTTTGGTATCTGGTCATTCAAGTTCTTTTGTTATCTCATTCAGTATTCTTATCTATTCTTGCTTGCTCAGACCTACAGATTAATTTTGGAACATCTCTTGTCAAGTTAAAAAAATCCACAGGGACTGTGTCCATAATTACATCAATTTATAAATTAAATCAGGGTTCATTAACAAGCTTTTCCATCTATAAATATATGGTATGCCTCTCTAGGAGCAGCCACTTAAAAAAAAAAAAAAACAGAAAAAGACGAATCTTGAGTTTGCTGCCAAATTATTGCATAATGGCAAAGGGAAGTTCAGGCACTGGCTCACTAGTTCCCCCAAATCTACTGAAGCAGGTCTACTAAACAGTGTTGGGAGTTTGAGCTTTGACCCCAAAACATGATGCACTCAATGCACAAACATAAGCTCTCTCTAGGAGGTAACAGCCTGCCTGTGACTCAAGAGACCAAAATTCTAGACCTAGGTCTGGCACTCACTAGCTGTCTTACCAAGGCCAGAACACACTGATTCCCAGTGCATAGGTTATACCCCTTTGAAAAAGGAGATGTAGCAGATGAACTCAGAAAAACTTCGATGACTCATACTCTCTCAGTGCTGATATGCTATAATTTGAACCCACTGTACTTCCATTTTTCTGTTCTCCTTTGGTTTAGATTTCTTGGTGTTTGGCGTCATTAACTGGAGGTTATTAGCTTCACTTCTGGTTTTTTCTGGGGCAGACAAAAACAAGTAGGACAAGGCTCCAATTATAAGAGTTAGTGAAAGTGCTGCAGTCAAAGCCTCAGGTACAGAAAAGCTGAACAGGGAGAAATGCTTTCCTTGGCATTCTCCCCAAACATAAGCCACTCTCTCCCCAACCCCATCTTTCTAGCCCCTCCTACCTGTTCCATGTTCTCCTATTCCTCTTTTTACTGTTTCAAAACCTTTTACCTTTTATTAAAAGTGATCATAATATAATAGGAGAGCTATAACAGGAGTCAAATTACTCTTACTAATGAATAAATACCTACTCTAATTAAACTTGGAAGGGGATATCCTTATTTTAAAAGAGCAGCTTAGTAACTCAAATAATTGTAGAACAATGTGCAACTCAATTTCAAAATTTGGTTAAGATCAGGATACTCTGAGGCGCATACATGTGTGAAACATTGATCCCCAATAGGTCCAGGTCAAAAACTTGGTTCTCTATTGCTGAAAGACTAGTTTTTCCTGGCTATGTGCTATAGAAAACCATGAACTTTTGGAACAGCTGATCATGGTACAACTGACAATGGGGGGAATACAAATCTTCCAAGCAAGCAAAACACAAGTATAGGTATAACTTTTGTTTTTAATATTTTAAAGCTCAATCATTTTGTTTTTAGAGATCTCTAGAGAGAACATATTTTCTTAGTAAATCAATCAGGATTTTTACAAGCAACATTTCACAATGTGTTATTTGTGACCTTGATTGTAATTATATAAATCATTTTATTTCACAAAAAGTATCATGTTCTTTATTTTGTGCATGTTTTGTTTTCCTATATAATTTTTTCCAGCTTTATTGAGATGTAATTGATACATAACATTGTGTAAGTTTAAGTCATACAATGTGGTGATTTAATACATGTATATATTTTATGGGCAGTTTTTTTAAGGCTATAAATTCCCAGATTTCAGGTAAGAAATTTTAAGGCCGTTTCAAACTTAGAGGTTTTATGATGTGGTTTTTGTGATGATAAAAAAAAAAAAAAGAGGAAACAGTTAAGCTGCAAGAAAAACTATTCTGTATAAGTAAAACACACACACACACACACACACACACACATATATATATATATATACACACACATATACATATATATGATATCTAACTATTTACAGGCACCAGCAAATATATGTTTTAGTATACCAAACAGCACAACTGAGCTGGAACATGGAAAAATGTAGAGAAATTCTACTGTAAAGTCAACCAAGATGGCAACAAAACAGGTTCCTAGGCTCCCCTCCTCCCACAGATGCACTAATTTTACAGCTATACACACAGCAATTTCCTCTTAAAGAGATTCAGAAAATAGCTGAGTAATTCCTATATATCTGGTAAATGAGAAAATATTCACATGAAAGCAAGTAAAAAAGGCTAAGACACGCTCTCACCACAAACCAAACCCCTGGTATAATGCCACACAGTCAGGAAGGAACCCTCAACTCCCAGCTTCTCCTTGAGGTTGGGACCTCAACTCTAGTACCTCAATTTTTAAGACTCAAATCCAAGGGATGGGTACAAAAAAACTAGCTCTGAAAGCTAATGGGGCTTCTATCAATAACACCACAAAAAATAGCAAAGAAGCATTTCCTCACAGGCACACAAGCACCCCCTGCAGATATCCCTGCAAGACTCAGTAGACAGAGCAAGCAAAAAATGTCCATTTTCCAGTCTTTCTCTGAAAGGGCTCTATTTGCATACTTTAGAAGCTGCTGCTTGAGGGTCAAGCCTAACTGAGGAACATATCTAGGGTCTACCTGGGATTCTCCCCAGAGCTTGAGGAAGCCAGCATACACCTCCCTCAAGTTGCAAGTATCTCCCTGAAAGAAGTTTGTACATCTTTTTGTGCCAAAGCTTTTGCAGCTACCTCCCAAGGGATAGATCCCCAAATCACCTGATCCATTGGTCAAATGAGTCTTCCATTCATAAGTCCCACAGGATTTTAGCAAACAATGAAGTTTGTAACCAGCTATCTTCCCCTTCCCCCAGGGCTCAGCAGAGGAGCAAACAAAACATCACTCTTCCATTATCCCACCCCCACTCTGCCACCCCCCCCCCCAAAAAAAAGTTCTATTTGTATACTTTACAAGTGCTGCTTAGGAGAGTCAGGCTTCTAACATAAGCATATATCTAGGGGCTGCCCAGAGACTGGAAAGGCTAGTAAACACCAACTCACCCTGTCTCACTCCAGCCCACTTCACTAACGAAAGTAAGCTGCCAGTGCCTCTTTGGAAGGATCTTACCTACATGTATGGTACCTTAGCTTTTGTGGCTCCTGCCTAAGAGACAGCCCCCAGGTTGTCTGACTCTGTTAGCAAGGAGGCATGCATTCAAAAGTCCCACGGGACTGTAGCAACTAAGGAAGCAATTCTTAACTGGCACAGGAGCACCCCTCCCCCACATCCCACTTCTGCAGCTATATGCCTGGGCCCAGCATAGAGGAAGCAGGCAAAAACGTCCATCTGCTAGTTTCTCCCTAGAAAGAGCTTAACTACACATTTTCCCAGATGCTGCCTGAGGGTCTAGCTTAAAAGGCTACATCAAAGTGCTAACTGCAATCTTGCGCTTTGGGACACTGAAGGGTCTTGGCACACCCTCAACTATGGGAGACACTATGAACAAAAATGATAGCTTTAACAATCATGAACATTTGAAAGATAACTAGGAACTCAGTAAAAGCTGATTGATGAGGTCCATCTCCTATACAAGACAAGACTGTCAGACTGGAAGATGTAGCTATTTTTACTAATGTGTAAGATAGGAGGTCAAGGAAAATGAAGAAACAAAAGAATATGTTCCAAACAAAAGAACAAGATAAATCTCCAGAAAAAGATATTAATGAAAAAATGAAAAGTGATTTTACCTGAAAGTTCAAAATAATAGGCCTAAAGATGCTAAGAGTTCAGGAGAGTAAGGCTTGAACAAAGTGAAAGTCAAAACAAAGAGAGAAAATATAAAAAAGTATGAAAAAAGTCACAAAGATGAAGAATACAATAAACTGAAAAATGAAAAACTCAAACAGGGTTTCAACATCAGACTATATTAATAAAAGAAAGTACTAGGAAACTTGAAGACAGATCAGTAAAATTAATAAAATCAGAGAGACAAAAAAAAGTTTCCTTAAGTGAAGACAGCTTAAGGGATTTATGGGACACCAAAAGGGGATCAAACATATATATATAGTAGGGATCCCAGGAGAAGGAGAGAGAAAAGGGCAAAAAACTTACTGAAAGAAAAAATGGCTGAAAATTTCCCTAACCTGGGGAAAGAATCAAACAGCTATCAGGAAGCCCAAAAAAAGACCAATCTAAGAAGTTAAATACAAAGAAACCCATGCCAAGATATGTTATAACTATATCATCAAAAGTTAAATCAAGGGGAGAATCTTAAAAGCAGCAATATAAAACCAACAGTTAAATACAAGCAAACCCCAAAATAACTATTTACTTATTTTTTTAACAGACACTTTGCAGGCCAGAAGAAAATGAGATGATATATTCAAAGTGCCAAAAGAAAAACTGCCAACTAATATACTTTATCCAGCAAAGCTGTCCTTCAAAACTGAGAAGAAACAAAAAAAAAATATTTTGGACAAACAAAAACTGAAGGAGTTCATCACCATATACCACTAGCTTTAAAAGAAATGTTAAAAAGAATTATTCAAGCTGAAACAAAATAATGTTAATTAGTAAGAGAAAAAAAAAAAACACTCACCGGTAATTGTAACTATACAGTCAGGTTCAGAATACTCTAACATTGTAATGGTTGTAGATAAAGCATTTATAAATCTAGTATGAAGATTAAAAGACACAAGTATAAAAAAATAACAACAATAACTTATTAATGGATACACAATGTAAAATTATGTAAACTGTGAAACTGAAACAAAAAAAGTTGGAGAAATAGTATGTAAAAGTAGAGCTTTGTTATACATTTGAAGTTAGGTTATTATCAGCTTAAAAAAAAACTGTTATAAAATACAAGCCTAGTGGTAACCACAAAGTAAAAACCTATAACAAACACATAAGGGAGAAAGAGGAAGGAATCAAAGAATATCACTACATAAAATCATCTAATCGCAAAGGAAGAGAGCAGAAGAGGATGAAAACAAAACAAAACAAAACGAAGAATTACAAAACAAAGGAAAACCAATAAAATGACATTAGTAAGTCCATTACTATCAATAATTACCTTAAATGGACTACTACAATCAAAACCATAGAGTGGCTAAAGTGATTATAAAAACAAGACAACTATACACTGCCTACAAAAGACTCATTTCTGTTTAAAGGACTCAAATAGACTGAAAGTGAAAGAAAGGAAAAAAGATATTCCATGCAAACTAACCAAAAGAAAGCAAGGGTAGCTTATACTTATATCAGACATAACAGATGTTAAGCCAGACTCTAAGAAACAAAGAAAGTCATCATATAATGATAAAGAGGTCCATCCATAAAAAAGATATAACATTTGTAAATATTTATGCGTGCAACATGGAAGCATCTAAATGCATAAAGAAAATATTAACATATCTGAAGACAGACAGCAATACAATAACAACATGAGACAAAATACCTCTACTTTCAATAATGAACAGATCATCTAGACAGGAAAACAATAAAGAAATATTGGACTAAATCTAATCTACCAGATATATTCAGAAACATCCATCCAAAAGCAACAGAATATGTGTTCTTCTCAGGCACAAATGGAACATATGTTAAGATAGGTCACTTATTAGGCCACAAGATAATTCTTAATATATTTAAGAACGTTGAAATTATATCAAGCGTCTTATCTGACAATGATATGAAACTAGAACTCAATCATCACAGAGATGAAAAATTCATAAATATGTGAACATGCTCCTGAACAACCAATGAACCGAAAAAAAAAAAGCAAAAAGAAAATTTTAAAAATATCATGAGAGAAAAGAAAATGGAAACACAACATACCAAAACTATGAGATTTAGCAAAAGCAGTTCTGAGTGGGAAGTTTATAGCAATAAATGCCTACAGTAAAAAAACAGAAATATTTCAAACAACCTAAATTTATATCTCAAGGAACCAGAAAAATAATAACAATCTAAGCCCATAGTTAGTAGAAAGAAGAAAATAAGATAAGCACAGAAATAAGTGACAGAGACTAAAAAGTCAATAGAAAAGATTGATGAAACTAGGGACATGTTTTTTGAAAAGATAAATAAAATTGACAAATTTTAAGCTAGACTTGAAAATAAACATAGAGAACTCAATATAATAAGAAATGAAAGAAGAGATATTACAACTGATAACACAGAAATACAAAGGATCATAAGAGACTCTACGAATACATATACATCGACAAATTGGACAACCTAAAAGAAATAGATAAATTCTTGGAAACACAACCAGGTCTGAGTCATGAAGACACAGAAAATCTGAACACAAAACTACTAGTAAGGAGATTGAATTAGTAATTTAAAAACTCCCAATTAAAAAAAAAAAAATAACAGGATCAGATAGCTTCACTGGTGAATTCTACAAAACATTTAAAGAATTCAAGCCAATCCTTCTCAAACTCTTTTCAAAAAATGAAGAGAAGGAAACACAATCTCAAAATGAGACCAGCACAGCATTACCTTGATACCAAAGCCAGAGAAGGACACTACAGAAAAGTAAACTAGAGGCCAATATCCCTGGTAAATATACTTGCAAAAAGCATCAATGAAGTATGAATGAACCAAATTTAGCAATAAATTAAAAAGATCATATAGCATGATCAAGTGGCATTTATTCCAGGGGTCCTTGGATGGTTCAATATCTGCATATCAATCGATGTGCTAAAATATGACATTAACAAAATGAAGGATAAAAATAATATGATCACCTCTGTAGATGTAGAAAGAACATTTGACAAAATTCAATATCCTTTCATAAAAATGCTCAGCAAATGGGTTATAGAAGAAACCTCACCATAATAAAGGCCATATATGCTATAGTACAGTTAACATCATATTCAATGATGAAATACTGAAAGTTTTTCCTCTAAGATGAAAAAGAGGACAAAAATGCTCACTTGCACCATTTTTCTTCAACATAGTATTGGAAGTCCTAGCCAAAGCAATTAGGCAAGAAAAAGAAATAAAAGGTATACAAATCAGAAAGGAAGAAATAAGATTAACTTTATTTGCAGATGACATATAGAAAACCCTAAATATCCCTCCCCCTCCAAAGAAACTGTTAGAACTAACCAACAAATTCAGTAAAGTTGCAGGATACAAAATTAATATATGAGAGTGATGTAAGAAACATGGCAGAGAAACATCCCTAGATCTTTCCACTTGAAACAATAAGCTAAACATCTAAAATTCAATGAAAAACACCCATAATGCATGCCAGCATGTCTGAGCATGGGATCTCCACATAAAAGCTACCAAAGGTTAAAACTCCAGGTGTCCAGCGGTAGACTCAGAGAAACAAAGAAGCTGCCTCTTGCAGCCAGAGCTCCCTGTAGGAGGTGGGGGGAGGTGAGAAGGTACAGTGAGTTCTCTGAACAGCCCTGCCTGAGAGAGCTATAAGCTCCACATGGCCAGCAGCAGGGCTCAGTCATCAGGGCAGAAAACAGAGAAACAAGGATGGCAGAAAAGCAGAGACAGCAGAGAAACAACAGTTGATTTTTACCAGCTGCAGTTGCAAAACCAAGGCTGAGCTGCAGTCCCCATTACCCAACCCAGAGGGTCCTTCCCCACATACCTTCCGAGACCAAACACAGCAGAGGTCCAGGGGAATCTGAAAAAATGCTACCGAAACTGTTGTTAACACTGGCAGGGACTGAGACTGAGGGTAGCCAGCCTGATTAAATATCTATAAGAAAAAAAAGAAGGCATTAAAAAGACTTTATATAAAAAGCAGGAATCCAAGATGCTTAGACACCATGTACTAGAAACCTAAAGAAAAATGCCCTCTTCACAACAAGCTAGAGAGACCTTTATATAATAAATTTTCTTTCTGGGGGGAAGGGTGGGAAAGCAGAACATACTTTCTCTAATGCTCAGGAGGAGAAATAGTCATTAAACACCATGAACAACCAAGGTGACAAGGCAGCTCAGAAAGAAAGAGAAAAATCTCCAGAAAATAAGCTTACAGACATAGAAATATGTGACTTAAATGACAGAGAATTCAAGATGGTACTTCTGAAAAAACTCGGTGAGATCCGAAACAAATCATATCAACAATTTTAGGAATTGAAAAAAACAACTAGATGAGCAGGATGAGTTCTTTAGCAGTGAGATTGCAACCCTCAAAAAGAACCAAACAGAACTTCTGGAGATAAAGAACAAACTGTAAAAGTTGAAAAATGAAATAACAAACTTGGGAAATAAAGTTGACGAAATGAAGGAAGAGATCAGCGATAACGAAGACAGAATTCTAGAAATAAATCAGAAGAAAGAACAGAGAAACCAAAGAATGAAAAATAATAAGAGAAATAAAAGAATTAGCAGATGCCATCAGGAGAGGAAACGTAAGAATAACGGGCATTCTCGAAAGGGAGAAAAAGGAGCGGGGATTAGAAAGCATTTCCAGAAAAACAGTTGACAAGAAATTCCCAAATTTAAGGAACGAGCTGGAGCCTAGAATTCAAGATGTCAACAGAACACCCAATTATCTCAACCAAAAAAAAAAAAAAAAAAAAAAAAGCCTTCATCAAGACACATTTTATTAAAATTATCAAAAATCAATGACAAAGAATTCTCAAGACAGCCAGGGAAAAGAAGACCATTACCTATAAAGGACTTATCGTCAGACTTCTCATCACAAACCTTACAAGCCAGAAAGAAGTGGAATCAAGTATTCAAACTATTAAATGAAAGGAACTACCAGCCAAGAATAATACATCCAGCTAAGCTCTCCTTTAGATATGAAGGAGAAATAAAAACCTTTCCAGACATACAAAAATTGAGGAAATTCACCACTATGAGGCCTGTACTACAGGAAATACTCAAAGGGGTCAGCTCCCCTAAACAAATGACAAAAATAAATAAATACATAATTAGGAGTAAGGTGACTAGCAGGCTGATAGAAGCAGAAGACTATAACTCTTACTAGGAACAGGGCATTATAAGCTTAAACAACAAGAAGAGATTTGCTATAGCAAGATAGTAATGAGTGTTCAGCATACATAGGGACAAATTGAGACAACAAGGACTGAAAAGGGGAGGATTCAAAGATCCAAAGTCGCGAAGAGTAATGAAAATGGACGACTCCCTCTCTATATATAACTATCCTTTACATATTCTTAATGGTAACCACACGTCAACGATTCAGAACTGAAGTATATAACATAAAACAAGAATGACCAGAGGGAAAATCCACAAAAGCCAACAAAAATAAAGAAAACAGAAACATAAGGACAAGGAAACAATGGAAACACCAAGCTACCAGAAAGCAAAAGATAAAATGACTATAAGAAGACCTCATATTTCAATAATCACCGTACATGTAAATGGACTAAACTTACCAATAAAAAGGCACAGAGTTGCAGATTGGATTAAAATTAATATGCAAAAATAACTTGCATTTCTATACACCAAAAACAAAATATCGTAAAAAAAATTAAGAAAACAATCCACTTACAATGGCATCAAATATTGAGGCATAATATTTAACTAAGGAGGTAAAATTAACTGAACACTGAAAAGTATAAGGCATTGATGAAAAAAACAGAAGACTCAAATTAATATAAAGATATTCTGCATTCATGGACTGGAAGAATTAATGTTATTAAAATGTCCATACTACCTGAAGCAATCTACAGATTCAATGCAATCTCTGTTAAAATTCCAATGGTATTCTTCTCAGAAATAGAAAAAATTAAAAAATATGTATGGAACCACAAAAGACTGTATGTAACCAAAACAACCATGAGAAAAAACAAAAGCCAGAGGTAACACTTCCTGATTTCAAACTCTATTACAAACATATGCATACATGGTCAATTATTTTTTGACAAAAGAGTCAAGAATATACAATGGGGGAAAGGATAACTTCCTCAACAAATGGTATTTGGAAAACTAGATAGCCACATGGAAAAAAATGAATCTTGATACCTCTCTTAAACCAAATACAAAAATCAATGCTAAATGGTAAAGACTTGAACATAAGATCTGAAACCATAAATCTCCTAGAACAGGGGTCCCCAAGCCCCAGCACAGGTCCGTGGCCTGTTAGGAACCAGCGCCCAACAGGAAGTGAGCAGTGGGAGAGTGAGCAAAGCTTCATCTGTATTTGCAGCTGGTCTCCAGTGCTAACACCACCGCCTCAGCTCCACCTTAGATGTTCAGACATTAGACTCTCATAAGAGCACTGGTCCTTGGTGCCAAAAGAGTTAGGGACTGCTGTCCTAGAAGAACACATAAGAGGCAAGCTCCTTGAATTGGTCTTGGCAATGTATACATCTATCATACCATCACATTGGGTACTTTAAATATCTTAGAATTTTTTTTGGTCAATTATACCTCAGTAAAAAATCTAACCCGGCAGTAAGAGTATCACTTGACATTACTAAACAGAACAGAGCCAGATGTCAAAACAGCAGTGGCCTACATGTATATGTGCTTTATTTCTCAAAAACAATTTGTGCCTATCTCCTTTTACGACCACAGTATTCCTTAAGAAGTGGGAGCCCCAAACCCTCACTCTAAAGTCAATAAGATATTAGATCACTTACTAACAGTTGACTCGCCATGTGTCCCCCTCCCAACCCTCAGAATGTTGGCTGACCTCCCCAGGCTGCATCACACAGGCTCCTTCCACTTGGATTTGGCAAGTATAGATCAGTGTGCAGAGTTGGGGAAAGAGGACACGGTACTTACCCCCAACCTGCCCCATCCCTCTGGGTTGCTGTTCTGGCAATGGGTGCCTTCTGTCAAGGTTACAAGAGCCTTGCAGGGTAGCCCCTCTTCCAGTGCTCCAAATCTCTCCCCCTACCCCTGAACTCTAGTACCAAGCTCCACTACCTGACCCTTTAGACCAGGGTGGGGATGTAGCTTCAACAATGCTTTTCCCTGGATGCCCCACCATCACTTGTTAGTCCCCTGAATACTACCCATTCTATAAAGGGCTCCCTTAAAATTATTTTCATCTTTTTGTTTTCCTGTTGGGACCCAGATAGGTTCCACCAAAATCTCACCATAAATTAATGGTACACCCAGAGTAAACAGCTTAAGTTATGCCGCTCTTTAGAGCTCAGTCTCTCCCACACGCAAATTGGAATATCAACGTATTTAGAGCATATCGGCAAGAATATGGTGATTTCCACAAACCGAGTGGCTCTCAACTGATTGTCATGATGTGCATCAGTATGCCAGAAGTGCTGCTAAACATCCTATAATGCAAAGGACAGTCCCACCTCACCTCCATAACAAAAAATAATCCACCCCAAATAGCAATAGTGCCAAGGTTGAGAAACTCTGGATTACTCGTCTGGCAGAATGAGCCACAGACATGACCAACCTCTCTCCCCTTTTCTCCTCTCTAAAATGCTCCCACAGATGCCTATAATCATTTTCCCTAAAGCCAGGCCACTGGCAGAATTATGGAGATGGATTAAGGAGAAGGTGACCTTCTCGGATGAAGCCAGGTCCTGGCCTGAGAGGTCCAGGGGTAAAGGTAAAAGTGAACCTCACTCCCAGATTGGATTTCCCTTCAATGGGTGAGTTGGTTACTTTGGGGCCTATCAAGGAAAATGAAATGACTACATGGGACAAAAGTCTGGAATTACATTGAAATATTAAAAGTAATTGTCTTTGGTGAAAATTTTAGTGATTTCATTTCTTTTTGCTTACCTATATATTTTTAATTTTACTTAAAGGTTAATTAACATTTGTACTGTTAAACCCTAAAGTTATAAATTACACCGTATTCACTGACTCCATCCCTCCCAGCCCCGCTTCCTCAACTGAATATTTTCACATGGCAATATATCAAGGTGTTCTAATAATGAAACTCACAGAAAATTGTCCTTACAGCTGATTTTCAAGAAAGGTTCTGCTTCCTTCAAGGCCATTAAAAGTTGCGGAATGAATAAATGAATGAAGTCATTAGTGTGATTTACTTTCAAATAGTAAGCACTATGTAGCTAAGTTTACCTTCCTAGAGACAAATTTGATCCTCAACTACAAATATAGACCTGTATTGTCCTATAAGGTAGCCACAAGATAGTGGCTATTTAAATGTAAGTTAACTAAATATAAAACATTTCCATTACCACAGAAAGTTCTATTAGCCAGCACTAACACAGTTTCTTCCCCTCCTCCGCCAATTATCTTTTGTTCTTATAATGTCTGCTCCCAAAATCTGGTTATATTTACTTTACATATATTTGCTTCTATTCTATGGTTTTGTTGGAAACTGCCTTAATCTCTTTGTGGAACATTTCGGAGTATTAGTACTTTGAAATATTTCTGTATAAAACCCTGTTGTTGCTGGGAGCTCAGTCTTAGTTTTTTTAAAGAGTGCACGTAATTCATGTAAACCCTCACAACGTCTATGAAATACGTATTTTCCAGTTTCCAAAGAGGAAAGTGAGGCCAGAAGAGGTCAACTGTTTTGTGCAGGACTGGCATAGCAGAGGAGAATTCCAAACCCCTAGAACGTCCTCAGATTCCCACCGCCCAGTCGCCACCCTAAGCTGGAGACATCTCCACAGAACTACTCGCTCAAGCCCAGCTGCCTTTACCGTACACCATACACGGACGCAGCAGCAGTTATGTCTACCTAAAAACCGAAACCATAAACATTTTGTAAATGAAATGCAGGTGTTTTTTTTTTTTTTTAATAGTTTGTCTTTCGTTTACTTAAGAAAGCACCTCCTGGGGAGAACATATCGTGATTCCCTGCCGGTCAGGCCCCTGCAGGGCTAAGTCAAGAAGTATCGGCGAGGGCGGGGAAGCGGGTTCTGCTCCAGGCTGAGGCCCATCCGGCCCTAGGCAGGAGCCCAGGCGCCCGTCTCCCGCGGCTAAATCTTTCAAGCTCCTTGCTGAGGGTTTTATAAAAGCGGCAGAGTACCCCCCAACTTCCCTGCACGTGCCTTACCTGTCCCTGGGCTCAACACTCAAGCTCTCCCAGCAGCCTCCAGACTTTGCCAACCGCCCTGAGAACTGGGTGGGAGCCGGCTGGGATTGGCCGCCTGGTTGGAGGAGGTGGGGCCGGTAGGAAGCAGAAGTCCACAGAGGAAAAAGCGGGGAACCTGTGAGAGGAAGGGATCCTGCCTAACTCCGCCTCCTGAGGGGGCGGACCCCAGCAGCCTGCTAAGTTAGGGGACTGCAGAGCTGCCTGTGAATATGGCTGCAGCTGTGCCGCTCCCGTCTTTCCTGCGCCCTGCTTGGCAGTGCAGAGGGCATGTTAAAAGAATTTTAACTTCCAGGGCTGAAAGTCGTTTTCAAAGCAAGGGTTTATTAGGCCATTGCTGGGAAAGACTGGTCCTGGGGTGTTAAGTCTAAACCACACGCAGCAGAGCTAGATAGAAAAGACAACATGTCTGACATCTAGGAGTTTGCAAGTGTGTTTATGTAACAAGTAGGAGTGAGAAAGATGTAAGCCATTCTGAAGCAATTTATATCACCTATAGAGAAAGGGGATGGGAGAATGTGAAGCAGGGCTAGTTCTGGGATAAGCGCAACAGTCTATGGCAGAGTCCGCAGCACAGTTGGTAGCTTTTGTGAAAATAATAAGCGAAGGCTCTTGGAGATCCATGGTGCCTGGCTATTCTCTTTTGGATAATTTTAGACGTAGCCACATGGAAAAATTAATCCTGAATTACAATAGATATACAGAAATGTGAGCGATCATTCATCAGAGCTTGTCCACAGCTATTAACGAGCTATTTGTCTCACCTTCTGACCACTGTAATTTTAATTTAGAACATTTCAGAATTTTTTCTTGTCAGGCACTTGCCAACTGGATTCAGGTGGTCCCTAGCCCATGATGTGGGGCCTGTGGAGGTGCCAGGAGCCCTCACAGCTGCTCGATGGGAGGTGAGAGGGCTTTGCAGCCTTCTCCTCCACCTCACTCTAATCACAAAGAAACCATTGGGTATTTTGGGGTTAGTAGCCAGATGGCCCCAGTGAACAAGTAGCAGAAGCTACTTTGGGGGGTTTTGTTTTGTTTTGTTTTGTTTGTTGTGTGTGTATTGTAAAATACACATAAAATTTATCATCTTTACCATTTTAAAGTGTACAGTGGTATCAAATACGTTTACATTATTGTGAAAAAATTACTACTGTCCATCCCCATAATTCTTTTCATCTTGTGAAACTGAAACTGTTTAAATAGAATTTCATTAGACAATAACTCCCCATTATCCTTTGCCTCTAGCCCCTGGCAAACACTACTATACTTTCCATATTGAGGTTTTGACTACTCTTAACTGCTTTGCATAAGTGGAATCATAGAGTATTTGTCTTTTTGTGACTGGCTTATTTCATTTAGTATCATGTTCTCTAGGTTCATTCATGCTGTAATGTATTGTAGAATAGCGTTCCTTTTTAAGGTTTAATAATATTCCACTGCCTGTATATCCACATTTTGTTTATTCATTCATCCATTGATGGACACTTGAGTTGCCTCCATGGTTTAGCTGTTGTGAATAATGCTGCTATGAATGTGGGTGTAGAAATATTTCTCCGAGGCCTTGATTTCAACTTCTTTGGGAGTACACTCAGAAGTGGAATTGCTGGATTGTATAGTGATTCTATTAATTAATTATTTGAAGAACCATCATACTGTTTTCCATAGTGGCTTACCATTTTACATTTCCACCAATAATGTACAAGGGTTCCAATTTCTCAACATTCTTGAAAATATTTTTTTCTGTTCTCTTGATAGTTGCCATCCTAATGAGTATGAGGTGATATCTTATTGTAGTTTTGTTTTGCATTTCCCTAATGACTGGTGATGTTGAGCATCTTTTCATGTGTCAGTTGGCCATCTGTATCTCTTTGAAAAAATATCCATTCAATTCCTTTACCCATTTTGGAATCAGGTTGTTTAGGTTTTTGTTGTCGAGTTTTAGGAATTCTCTATATAATCTAGATATTAATCCTTTATCAGATATATTATTTACAAATATTTTCTCTCATTCTGTGGAGTTCCTTTTTACTCTGTTCTGTTGATAGTGTCTTTTGATGCACAATTTTTTGTAATTTTCATGAAGTCCGATTTATCTATTTTTCCTTTTGTTACCTTGCATTTGGTGTCATATCCAAAAAATCACTACTAATCCAATGTCATGAAATGTTTTCTTCTAGGAATTTTACTGTTTTAAGTCATTCATTTAGGTCCTTGGTCCATTTTGAGTTAATTTTTGTATCTGGTGTTAGATAAGGATTCAACTTCATTCTTTTTTTGCATGTGTACATCCAGTTTCCTCAGAAACATTTGTTGAACAGGCTGTCCTTTCTCCATTGAATGATCTTGGGACCATTGCCAAAAATCATTTTACCACATGCATGGGTTTATTTTGGGGTTCCCTATTCCATTCTGTTGGTTGATATCTCTGTCTTCATTCCATTACCACACTGTTTTATTGTTATAGCTTTGTAATAAGTTTTGAAATTAGCAAGTAGGAGTCCTCTACTTTAGTTCTTTCTTGAGATTGTTTTGGTAATTCAGTGTTCCTTAAAATTCCATATAAATTTTAAGATGAAGTTATTTCTATTTCTGAAAAAAAACAATCAAACCCATAACTGGCATCTTTATAGGGTTTGCCTTGAATCTGTAGATTACTTTAGATAGTACTGACATTTTAACAATATTAAGTCTTCCAATCCATAAACATGGAATGTGTTTCCATTAATTTATGTCTTGTTTAATTTCCTTCAGAAATATTTTGCAATTTTTACTGTATAAGTCTTTTGCCTCCTTAGTTAATTCCTAAGTATTTTATTCTTTTAATGCTATTGTAAATGAAGGTGTTTTAAATTTTTTTTTCAGATAGTTAATTGTTAGTGTATAGAAATGCAACCGATTTTTGTGTGTTGACTTTGTATCTTGCTACCTAGATGAATCCATTTATTCTAATTATGTGTGTGTGCATGTGTATGTATGTGTGTGTGTGTAATCCTTGGGATTTTCTTCATATTAGATCGTATCATCTGTAAACAGATAATTTTACTTCTTACCATTCAATTTGTGATATGTATGTATGTATGTATGTATGTATTTATTTATTTATTTATTTACTGCTTAATTACACTGGCTAGAACTTTTCAGTACTATGTTGAATAGAAGTGGTAAAAATGGATATCCTTGCCTCGTTCCTAGTCTTAGAGGAAAAGCATTAATTCTTTCACCATTGAGTATGTTTGCTGTGAATTTTTCATATATGACTTTTATTATAATGAAGTTTCATTCTATTTCTAGTTTGTTGAGTGTTTTTATCATGAAGGGTGTTGAATTTTGTTAAATGCTTTTCCTGTATCTACTGAAGTGATCATGTGAGTTTTTTCTTTCATTCTGTAGATCTGGAGCATTACACTGATTTTTATATGTTGAATTGGTCATGGTATATAATCCTTTTAATGTACTGCTGAATTGTTTCCTAGTATTTTGATGTTTATTTGCATCAATATTAATAAGGGATAATGACCTGCTGATTTCAAATCTTTCTTATTTTTTAATTTGTTTACAGCTATAAATTTCCCCTTCAATGCTGCTTTTGCTGTGTCCCTTAAGTTATAGTATGCTATGTTTTTGTTTTTATTTCTCTCTAAGTGTGTCCTAATTATCCTTATATTTTCTTTTTTGATCCACCGAGTGTGTAAACATGTATTGTTTAATTTCCACAATTTCAGTTTTCCTTTTGCTATTAATTTCAAGCTTCATCCCATTATGGTCAGAAAAGATGCTTTGTATGATACTTGTCTTTTTAAATCCATTGAGACTTAATTTGTGGCCTAAAATATGGTCTATCCTGAAAAATATCCAATGGGCACTTAAGAATAATATGTATTCTGTTGTTGAGTAGAGTGCTCTGTGTATGTCTATTAGACACAGTGGTTTATTATGTTATTTAAGTCCTCTATTTCCTAAAGTATATTCTTTCTGGTTTTTCTATTTATTATTGTGAGTGGGTGTTGAGGTCTTCAACTATGTTGTAGAACTCTCCATTTCTTTCTTCTCTTCTATCAGTTTTTCCTTCATATATTTTAATGGTCTGCCACTAGGTGGGTAAATGTTTATAATTCTTATATCTTCTTGCTGTCGTGAAACTTTTATTAATATATAATGTCCTTTGTCTCTTGTAAAAAAAATTATTTAAAGTCTATTTCGTCAGATATAATAGCCATATCCGCTCTCTTTTAATTATTATTTGCATTGACTATCTTTCTACCCTTTAGTTTTCAACTTGTTTGTGTCTTGGATCTTAAGTGAGTCTCTTATAGACAGCGTATAGTTTGGATCATGAATTTTCATCCATTCTACCAATCTGTTTTTTTATTGGAAAGTTTATTCCATTTACATTTAAAGTAATTATTGATAAAGAGAGACCTACTTCTGTGATTGTACTATTTGTTTTCTATAAACCTTATAGCTGTGTTTTCTGTTTATTTATGTTTTATAAAATTTGTCGGGGTGATGTTTGTAAATGAGATTATATGTTTCAAGTGTATAATTTTAAAATAGTTTATTTGTATATCACATTTTGTGCTCATCACTCAAAATTTACTGCCCTTCTGTCACTACAGTTTTATCCCCTTTGCCCTTTTCTATCTTTTGCCACTCTTTCTCCCCTCTGGTGACCATCATACTGTTATCTGTGTTAATAAGTTTTTTATTTGTTTGTTCATTTATTTGTGGCTTTCTGTTTTATATCTTATGTGAGTGAAATCATATGATTCTTGTTCTTTTCCATCTAACTTATTTCATGCAGGATGATACTTTCAAGAGCCATCCATGTTGTCGCAAATGACAGTATTTCATCTTTTCTTATAGTTGAGTCATTCTCTTGTATATATGTACCACATCTTTTTCATACAATCATCCATTAAAGAATACTTGGGTTGTTTCTGTGTCCTGGCTACTGTAAATAATGCTGCAATGAATATAGGGATACATATATCTTTATGAATAGCTATTTGCAATTTTTTCATGTAAATACCTAAATGAGGAATTGCTAGGTCACATGATAGCTATAGTCTTATTTTTTTGAGAAACCTCTATACTATTTTCCATAGTGCCTATAACAATTTTTAATCCCACCAGCAGTCTATGAGGAGGGTTCCTTTATTTCCCCATGTCCTTTCCAACACTTGTTATATCTTTTTTTTTTTTATTGATAATAGTTGTTCTAACAGCTGTAGGCACTATTGTATTGTGGTTTAGATTTGCATTTTCCTTACAGTGAAGTTGAGCATCTTTTTGTATATCTGTTGACTATTTGAATGTCTTCTTGGGAAAAGTGTCTGCTCAGATCCTCTGCCCATTTTTTAATTGGTTCGTTTTTTGTTTGTGGATATTAATCCCTTTTTTGAGGTATTGTTTGCAAATACTTTTACCTACTTTGTTGATTGCTTTTTTGTTTTGTTGATTGTGTCTTTTGCTATGAAGAAGCTTTTTAGTTTGACATAGTTCCATTCCTTTACTATTGCTTTTACTTCCCTTGTCTTTGGGGTCAAATTCATAAAATCCTCTCTGAGACCAAGGTCCATAAATATCGTAGCTATGTCTTCTTCTATGTATTTAATTGTTTCAGGTCTTATATTTAGGTCTTTGATTCATTGTCAGTTAATTTTGGGGTATGGTGTCAAATAGCAGCATGGTTTTCTTTCTTTAAATAGGGCTTTCCCCGGCACTATTTATTGAAAAGCCTTTCTTTTCTCCACTGAATTGTTTTGGCTCCTTTGTCAAAAATTGGTTGTATAGATACATGTGGGTTTCTTTCTGGGCTCTCCATTTTGTTCCATTGGTCTATGTGCCTGTTTTTCTACCAATACCATACTGTTTTGATTATTGTAGCTTCGTGGTATAATTTGAATTCAGGGAGTGTGATACCTCTACCTTTGTTATTTTGTCTCAGGACTACTTTGGCTATTTGTGGTCTCTTGTTGTTCTATACGAATATAATAATTTTTTCTTCTATTTCTTTGAAAAGTACCATTGGGATTTTGATAGGGATTGCATTACATTGTATATAGTTTTGAGTAATATGGCCATTTTAACTATGTTGATTCATCCAGTTCATGAACATGGAATATCTTTCCATTTATTTGTGTCTTCTTCAATTTCTTTCAATAATGTTTTGTAGTTTTCTGTGTATAGGTTCTTCACATCCTTTGATACATTTATTCCTAAGCATTTTATTCTTTTGTTGCAATTGCAAATTAGTTTTTTCATTTCTTTGAAATTTCGTTGTTAGTATACAAGAATGCAATGGATTTTTGAACACTAATTTTATAACTTGCAACTTTACTGTATCTGTTTATTGTTTCTAATAGCTTTTCGGTGGAGTCTTTAGTGTTTTCTTTATAAAGAAACATACCATCTGCAAAAAAAAAAAAGTGTCAATTTTATTTCTTCATTCCCAATTTGGATGCTTTTTATTAACTTAAGGATTAGCATATATATGCCCTGTATTATGTTTAGATACTTTTCTTCTATACAATTTTATTAAGTATTTCAATCATAAATGGATGCTACATCCTGTCAAGTGCTTCTTCTGCATCTATTGACATGATCATATGATTTTTTATCTTGTATATTGTAAATGTAGAGTGTCATATTGATCTATTCACATCTTGAACAATGTTTGTGTCTTGCACAATGTTCAATGTTTGAACCCCAATTTATCATGATGTATTATTTTTAATATACTGTGGTATTTTATTTGCTAATATTTTGTTTAGATATTTTGCATCTATATTCATCAGAGATATTGGTCTCTAATTTTTTTTTTTTTTTTTTTTTGCATGTGTTGTCCTTGTCTGGCTTTGGATCAGGATAATGTTGACCTCACCAAATTAGTTAGGAAACATTGCCATTTCTACAATATTTTGACAGAGTTCAAGAGTATAAGCATTAAGTCTCCTTTCAACGTTTGATAGAATTCACTAGTGAACCCATCTGTTCCTGGAGACTTTTATTTTGGGGGTGGTTTTTGATTATTGTTTCAATTTTCCTACTGTTGACTGGTATATTTAGATTTCCTGTTATCATAATTCAGTCTAGGAAAATTATGTATTTCTGAAAACTTATAAATTTCTTCTAGCTTTTGAATTTAGTGGCATATAACCTTTCATAGTATTCTTGTATAATTCTTTGTGTTTCTGTCTTGTCCGTTGTAACTTCTTTCACTTCTGATTTTGTTTGAGACTTCTCTGTATTTTCCTTAATAAATGAAGCTAGAGTTTTGTCAATTTTATTTATCTTTTCAAAGAACCAACTGTTTGTCACATTAACTTTTTCTCTCATTTTCTTCTTTTATGTGTTATGTATTTCCATTATAGATTTTTTGTGTGGTTCTCATTAAGTTTATGCAAAAGAAAGATTTATGTATACAGTAGTCCTTTTACTCAGTCCCATATTCCCTCCCTTCTTATGTATTCTATGTTGTAAATAATCTCTTTTCATGCTCTGAGTTTATTTCCAAATTGCAGTGCTATTTTTTTCTTATTATATTTTAATATTTTACTTTTTTTAACTTTCATGTTATATTTAAAGGTTTGATACCACATTCTGAACAAGGGTTGCAATCTCCTGGTTCTGTCTCTATCATCTTGCTCATAATTTTGTATCTTTTTGTCTTTTTTGTTTCCAGTAGAACCCCCTTCACTATTTCTTGTAATGCAGCTCTTGTAGTAGTAAATTCCCTTAGCATCTGTATGTCTGGCAAAGTCTTCATTTCTCCTTCATATCTAAAGGATAATTTTGCTGGATATATTATTTTTGGCTGGTGATCCCTCTTTTAGTAATTTACATTTGATTCCACTCTTTCCTAGCTCTAGAGTTTTTGCTGGCAAATTCAATTATTATGTAATGGAATATTCTTTATAGGTTATATCTTCTTTTCTTTGGCTGCCTTGAGAATTCTTCCTTTGTTATTTACTTTTGACAGTTTTAATATAATCTGCCTTGGAGAAGGCCTTTTGAATTGAAATCAATAGATGTTCTGTTAGCTTCTTGTATCCAAGAATCCAGTTCTTTCCAAAGATTTGGAGAGTTTTCATCAATTATTTGTTCGGATAAGCTCCCTGTTCCCTTTTTCCATTCTTTGCCTTCTAACATACCCATTATTCTTATATTGGTCTTTCTAACAGAGTCAGATAATTCTCATGTATTTCTTTCATTGTTTTTATCTCAATTTTCTCTCTTTTTCCACCTGAATCTTTTCTAGATTTCTGGTCCACTTTTTTTTTTTTTTTTTTTTTTTTAATTCTTACCGAGTTTTTCAGCTCCCAAATTGGGTCTTTTTTTACATTTCAGTCTCTTTGGTGAAGTGCTTTTTGTTCATTGATTTTATTTCTAAGTTTCTTGAGTTACCTTTCTGAGTTTTCTTGTATTGAGCTATTTCAGAACAACAATCTTGAATTCTGTGTCATTTAAGGCACATATTTTCATGTCATCAAGTTTATTTGCTGGAGAGTTTTCATTTTATTTCTGAATCCCTTTGTTATTTTGTGCTTGATTACTCATTCTGCTTGCTAGATTATTTCTGTGCTTGGGCACTTGTAGAAATGAAAGATGCTTTTTAAAAAAAGTTGGTTGTTAAGTAGAGTCTTTGTTTTCCAAATAGGTGTCATTGAAGTGTAGGTTTTTATTTTCTCCTACCTGCACTGCTGGGGCTTCCAGGATCTCCATGGGTGGGGCAGGAGGTTCACCCTGGCCATACCCTTTATGACCTGGTCACCTCGGTCTCAGTGCATCACTCTTGTGGATTGGAAGGTGTGGGCTATAGATCGCCTATGTGTTCTTGGTGCCACCTTTCTGGGTCTAGAAACTGCCACAGGGCTGCTCTGAGTTGATCCAGTTTCTTCTACTAGGCTAAGTCACAACAGATCAGGAATGGATGGGTGGGGATGTAGGTTCACTCTCTTGCACTTATGCTCTTTCTGTGGGTTTAGCTACAATGTGTAAAGACCATTTAGGCTAGAAAGGTTTGTGTTTTTTTTTTCTTTCTGTGCTTTGTGACCCAGTGAGTGAAGATTTTACTGCTGGGCAGGCCACGAGGAGATGATATCTGCAGATTCATTGTATGCAAAATATTTTGTTCAATGCTGGTGGGCTTTGGAGTGCTTAGATTTTTTGTACCATTTCTCTGCACTTGACCCTGCATCCAACCTCAATGTGGACCACTTATGCAGGTCTGAATGCTGTCTCTGTTCCTTCGGTCTGAGTGTCCAGTAGGGGCTGAACCCCAGCCCTTCACTGCTATTGCCTCCACTGGGGCTGAGATGAGAGTGAAACTGCCCATGTCTTTGTCTCAATCCTCTTCATCCCCATACTGTCTCCCCTGTTGGCTCCAATACGACCACCTTTAGATATCTCTGTGCAATGTCTGAGATATGTCTGTGTGTTGAAAAGGGAATTCTTTGTTGAATTTCAGCTGTCAAATTTATTATAATTTCAAAGAGAGATGTGGATGTTTTTTCATGCTGCCATGCTAATTAATCACCATTCAGCTTTATGTTCCTTGTTTTCTGTAATACTGTATCTTTTTTTTTTTAGTTATATTATCGTAGTGATATATTTAAATTCCTTTGTCATTTCCATTGTCTATATTCTATAGCTATTTTCTTTGTGGATACAATGGAAAACAATTGCTATGGGTCAATTTCTCAGCTCTAATTCCTGAAAATAGGGGAAGGACTTAGAACTAAAAACCAAGGTCAGTACTCTATTTCCTGATTGAAAGTACAGGCCAGAGACCAGGTCCTAGGTCTTGAGTTAAGATTCTCTTACTAGAGAATAGACT
This sequence comes from Rousettus aegyptiacus, assembly GCF_014176215.1. Taxonomy (NCBI): domain Eukaryota; kingdom Metazoa; phylum Chordata; class Mammalia; order Chiroptera; family Pteropodidae; genus Rousettus; species Rousettus aegyptiacus. The sequence continues at coordinate 75,440,805 of NW_023416288.1, forward strand.
GGCCATGTGGGTTAAAGTCTCCTATCTACTAGTTTTCAAAGAGGACAAGCTTAGTGCCTTGGGACCCTGTCTCCTTTGTGCTTATTGTTAGGAAGAGACAGGCTCTGAGCCTTGGGTCCAGGTCATTACTCCACATCATTTCAAAGGAAGACAGCATTGCTAGCATGAATGGAGGCCTCCATTCTTTCTTTCTTTTATTTTTTTCAGAGAAGACAGCTTTATTTGTGGGCCATGCACTCCACATGAGTTTCTGTTCACAGGGGATACCTTGGGTATAATGTGAGTAGGTGTTATATCTAGTCTGTTATCAATTAGATGGTGTTGACCTTGGGAGCCTGGACCTACACTCTAGTTTCTGTGAAGAGAGTCCAGGCTTGATGTCATGGGATTAAGTCTCCATCCCAGTTTCCCTTGCAAAAAGACAGTCTTATTGCTGTGGGCCCAGGACACTACTCAACATTGATTCAGGGAGGAAAGTCTTAGAAATGTGGACCCCAGCTACCACTTCAGTCTATGTTAGAGAAAGAAGGAAGACATGCTGTAGGTAAAGGTCTTAGCTCTACCTCCTGGAATTGGGGAGGGGATTTTAACGGCAAGTCAGCACTCTCTCTCCAAACAGAAAGTCAAGGAATGGAACCAGGGTTCTAATTCTCCAAAAAAAGGTATTCTTACCAGAAGACAGGTTGGCCTTGGGGTTTAAGGTCTCCAATCTACCAGTTTTCAACAAGAACAGGCTTGGTGGCATTACACTAGGTCTCCATTGTATTAGTTTTAGGAAGATACTGGCTTAGTGTCATGAGCCCGTGTCTCCAGTCTACATCATTTGAAGGGAGAACAGTTCTGGTGCCATGAACAGAGGTCTCTATTCTTATCTGTAAGAGTAAATAGCTTTGTTCTGTGGGTCACACATTGCACATTAGTTTATGTCAGAAAGGATATGTTGTTTGTAGTGTAGGATGTTAGCCTAGCCTATTCAAATTTAGATGGTCTTGACCTTGGGAGCATGGCCCCACAGGAATCATGACCGTTCATGTCACTGCCCCAAGGGAATCACAACACATTCAGGTTACCGCCATGCAGGAACCACACCAAGTTCAAGTGACCACTGATAGGAAACATATTGCATTCATCTGACCACCTTGCTGGAATCATACCATGCTCACGGCAACAGAGTGAGGGAATTAAGTGACTATAAAGAGAATGGCCAATAGGAGTCACAGGAAGATCACGTGACATTGAATGATTGTATTGCACTCACATTTATATACATATCCACATCGCTTCATAAAATTTACAAAGATACTAAGAAAACATTAGTCTGTGTGTAACAGAAGGTGACTGAGACAGCCTCCTAACAGACCTCCAATCAAAAGGTCATATCTATATTAGAAAACTTACTTGAGGTCAGTGGTATATGCAGCCAGATGGTAATCCTTAATTTGTCTCAGGTTTTGCCTGTTGTCAGGAAACATGTTTTAAGGCAGTGAGGGTGGCAGTCGCACATTGACAGCATTGTAAATTGGAGCCTGAGTGTGCTGTGAGAAAGTGAGTGGATGGTGCTGGAAACAACAGCCATCATTTTGCTGTATTGTAAGGAAAATGTTGTCGCATTGTGAAGGTACCTGTTCATGGCTGAAAGAGAGGCTACCTCAGAATTCTTGTATAGCAAACCTCAGACTACACATTCTGAGACGGACTGGCTTAATGACCATGGGAAAAAAAAAAGCTGAGATATTGACATTGAGGCTGTTCCTTCAACATGTTCTGAAAACCCTTATTTTAGGTCAGCAGAAGAAAATGAGGCGGAAGTCATCTGAAAATCCCTTAGCAAGAAATGCAGGATTCACATGGCTGCCTGTGGGAATCACGTCACTATCAAGAGACTGGCCTGAGGACATCACAAGCAGATCACATGACATAGGAGTGATGGTGTGGTGCTCTCTTTGCACTTCTACATCACTTGGTCAAATTCACATAAACACTGAGGAAAGGAGAGTCCTTGTGTAGAGCGCATGGTCGAAACAGCCACCTCACCGCCCTTCGATAGAAAAGTCATGTCTGCATAAAACTTGCTTGAGGACTACGGAGTAGTTTACCAGACAATGATCATAAACTGGCCTGAGATTTTTTCTGTGGTCAGGAAACCTACTTTAAGGCAATGGGCGAGGCTGTTCACATTAGCTGTGTTGAAATTTGGAAGCTGAGTCTGCTATGAGGAAGGTACATTAGCTCAGTGGAAACAGCAGCCGCTATTTTGCTGTATTGTACCAAAAATGCTGATTCACTGTAAATATAACTCTTAACAGTTTAAAGTGTGACTCCGGTTCTACTCTTGTATGAGGACCTTTGGTCACTGCTGTCAAGAAGGAAATATTTAACAGCCAATGCATCAAAGCTGAAATCTTGAAAATGAAGCAGTTTATGAGAATGTTTTGAAAATATTTGCTTGAGTAAAGGGCAAGAGAAATAAAGTGGAAGTCGCCTGAAAATCACATAGTAATCACTAGGGAATCACACAGTGGCCATGTGAATACTTCACGGGATTCACGTGGGCATTAAGGAAGAACCCATAGGAATCAAGTGTCTACCAGGTGACCAGTCTTGTTACTGTAAGCGTAGATCTTCACGCTACTTCTTAGAATGAACCACACTTGAGTGTGTAGGAAACATTTTCCACTCGAGTTTACCTTGAAAACGAGACCAGCATGGTGTCATTTTCAAACATATAATCTATTTCCCCTGATAATGTAAGAGGACTGGCTCCTAGGCCATGGACTTCTCTTCTATTTTTTTTTTCCCAACCAAGATGGTCTTGTTACCATGTGACAAGTCTGCCACATAAGATTTCGTTAAGAAAAGTTAGGCTACATATTGTGGTCCAAGGTCTCCAGTTGACTTCCTAGAAATAATAACAATGCCTGGCTGTGCTTCCAAGCTGCCCAATCGGTACCTGAAAGAAATGTCCAAGCTTTGTGCCGAGTTTCTATGTGCTCAAACTACCTTCTCTTATCAAAAGAAAGGCTTTGTGATGTAGGTTACAGTCATTTTTAAATAACTGGCAAAACGAAAAAAAAAATTGTGTCATGGGACAAGGTCTGCCTGAATTGACTGTTTGGAGGACATGAGGTTGGTGCCATCAGCCCAAATTCTATTGTCCATACTTTCAAGAGAGAGTAGTCTTGGTGTCGTGAACTGAGTCCTTCATTATTCCTCCTCATAGGAGAGGACATTTTGTTTCTGTGGGTTAAGGTCTGACCAAGAATTTCTGATAGCAGGAGCCAGGCTAGGTGTTGTAAGCCTAGATCATCAGTCTGGTCTTCGTTACCAATTGGATGATATTAATCTTGTCGGCCTGGGGCTGCCAACTAGTTCCTTTTAGGAGGTCCAGGCTTGAAGACGAGTTTCGTAGTCTACGTTCTAGTTTCTATTACATAAAGACATGCTTGTTCTATGAGACTAGGACTCTACTCGACATTCATTTAGAGAGGACAGTCTTAGGACAGTGGCTATTGCCTCCCTTTCAGGTTAAAGGGAAAATATAGAAGAAATGCTTTGGGCCAAGTTTTCAGTTCTACTTCCTGAAAATAGAGGAAGGGCTTGGAAATGAAAAACACGGTCAGCACTCTAGTTCCTGATTGAAGGTCCAGGCCAGAGGCAATGTCTAAGGTATTGAGTTAAGATTCTCTTACCAGAGGACAGACTTACCCTTTGGGTTAAGGTCCCTTATTTATTAGTTTTCAAAGACGACGTGCTTGGTGAATTGATCTGGTATCCGTTGCACTTATTGTTAGGAAGAAACAGGCTTTTTGCCTTGGGGACATGTAACCACTCCACAGCATTTTAAGGGAAGACCGTGCTGCTGCTATGAACAGAGGCCTCCATTCTTTCTTCTATTTAAAGAATGCTTTATTTGTGGGACAGGCAATGTACATGAGTTTCTCTTCACAGGGGTAAACTTGGATGTAGTGTGAGTAGTTGTTTTGGCTAGTCTGTTATCAATTAGATGGTCTTGACCTTGGAAGCCTTGGCCTGAATTCTAGCTCCTGTGAAGACAGTCCAGGCTTGGTGTCACAGGCCTAAGTCTCCATTCAAGTATCCATTGCATAAAGACAGGACCAAGAACACTACTCAACATTCCTTCAGAAAGCACAGGTTTATAATCATACTCCATGTCACCAATTCAGTCTCTGTTAGGAAAAGACAGAAGAAATGCTGTGGAACGAGATCTCAGCTCTACCTGCTGAAAAAGGTGAACAGATTGGAACTGCAAACCAAAGTCACCACTATCGCTCCTAAGAGAAAGTTCAGACATGGAGCAAAGGTTCTAGTTCTCCAAAAAGAGATATTTAAAAGTGGAACAGCCGGCCTTGTGGTTTAAAGTCTCCGATCTACTAATTTTCAACAAAGACACGCTTACAGGTTTGGGGGCTTTAGACCAGGGCTCTGTTGTATTATTGTTAGGAAGAGACTGGCTTTGTGTCCTGGGCCCGGGACTCCAGTCTACATTATTTGAAGAGAGAACAGTACCCTTACCATGAACAGATATCTCCTTTCTTTTCTGTAAGAGTATAGAGCTTTGGTCTGTGGGCCATGTACTGCACATTAGTTACCTTCACAGGGTGTAGGTTGTTGGTAGTGTGAATAGGTCTTTGGCCTACTTTGTACAAAATCAGTGTTAACTTCAGACCCATTGTATTGTGGGAGTCACAACAGGATTAAGTGGCCACCTTGTGGTAATCAAGGGCCTAGCAGAGACTGGCCAGTATGAAACACAGGGAGATCACATGACAGAAAAGGATGTTGTACTGCTCCTTTTGGAATGAACAGTGCACATCACTTGATAAAATTCACATAAACAGAAAAAAATATTAGTCTCTGTATAACAGAATGTGACTGAAACAGCCTCCTGACCTCCAATCAAATGTCATGCCCACATTACAAAACTACTTGAGGTCAACAGTATATGCGGCCAGACAATGGTCCTTAATTCGCCTCAGGTTTTCTCTGATGTCAGAAAACGTGCTTTATGGCAGTGGAGGCAGCAGTTGCATATTGGCCGTGTAGAAACCTGGAGGCTGAGCGTGCTGTGAGAAAGTGACTGAATAGCAGGGGAAATGACAGCTGCCATTTTACAGTAGTGTAGGTAAAATGCTGAGTCATTATGAGGATACCTCTTCATGGTGGAAAGAATAGTTGCCTCAGAATTCCTCTATAACAAACATCAGACTATAAATTTTGAGATGGACTGGCTTAAAGACCATAAAAGGAAGTTGAGATATTTATACTGAGGCAGTTCTTTTGACGTGTTCTGGAAAAACTTGGTTTAGGCCAGCGAAGGAAATGAGGTGGAAGACACCTGAAAACCTCGTAGCAAAAACACAGGAATCTCATGACCATTAAGAGACTGGATGAAGGGTATCATAGGTATATTACATGACTAGGGTGATGGTATGGTACTTACTTATAAGTTCCCCTTCTATATTCCTTGGTGAAAGTCACATAAACACTGCTAAAAGGAGATTTCATGTATAACAGAGCATGGCCAAGATTGCCACCTGACTGAGATTGAATCGAAAGGTCAAGTATTCATGAGAAGTCTTGCTTGAGGACAGCAGTGTAGGCTACCAGACAATGAATCTTAGATAACTGGTCTGAGATTTCAGCTGTGGTCTGGCCACCTGCTGGACGGCAATGCGAGCAGCTGTGGCAATTAACCGTGTTGAAATTTGTAGACTGAGTCTGCTTGAGGAAGCTACTTTAGGGTGGTGTTAAAACCAGTCACCATTTTGCTGCATTGTAGCAAAAATGCTGAGTCATTGTGAGCATAATTCTTAATGGCTTCAGGTGTGTCTCCCACACCATTCTTGGATGCTGACCTTAGACTACTACCGTCGAGAGCAAATTATGAACATTTTTGAAATGTGCAGTTGATGAACATTTTATGAATGTGTTTTGAAAACACTTAGTTGAGAATAGGGGAAGAGAAATAAGGTGGAATCACCTGAAAATAACCTAGCGTTTACTAGGGAATCATGTGACAGTCACGTGAACACCTTGTGGATCCCACATGGGGTCAAGGAAGACCCCACATATATCGTTTGTCTACCAAATGATTAGTCTTGTTACTGTGGGTGTAGGATTTCACTCTACTTCTTAGAATGTACCAGCTTGAGCATTTTCCACTTAACTTTACCTTGAAAATAAGAGCAGCATGATGTCAGGTTTTCAAACATCCACTCTACTTCCTCTTATCCAGGCAGAGGACTGGGTCATGGACCATAGACTTCTGTCAACCTCTTTTTTCTATCAAGACATTCTTGTTACCGTGTACTAAGTCCTCTACCAAAGAATCCATTATGAAAATTTAAGGAAGATTCCCTGCGCCAAGGTCCCCAATCTACTTCCTGGAAATAAGAACGATGCTTGGCCATGCTTCCAAGCTTTCCAATCGAGTTCCTGAAAGAAGAATCCAGGTTTTGTGCCATATTTCTATGTGCCCACAGTACCATCTCTTACCAGGGCAAAGGCTTGGAGTTGTAGGTTATGGTCATCTTTCTATAATGGCAAATGGGAAAATTGGTGACATGGGACCAGATTTTGTTGAATAGACTGTTAGGAGGACACACAGTTGGTGCCATTGGCCCACATTTCTCTCATAAATGCTTTAATAGAAGGACAGTTTTGGTGCTCTGAACTGAGTGCCCTGTTCTTCCATCTCCTAGGAGATGACATCTTAAATTTGTGGGCCAAGGTCTCCCAAAGAGTTTCCGGTAGCAGGGGCCAAACTGTTTATTGTGGGCTTAGATCTTCAGTCTGGACTTTGTTATCAATTAGATGGTCTTGGCCTTGTGGGCTTCAGGCTGCCACGTAGTTGCTTTTATGAGGTCCAAGCCAGGTGCCGATTTCTACAGTCTCTTTTCTAGTTTCTCTTCCATAAAGAAGGTTTTTGCTGTGTGCCTAGTACTCCAGTTGACTTTCATTCAGAGAGGACAGGCCTACAACTGTGGGACCGGGCCACCCCTTCAGTCTCTGTTAGGGAAATACAAAAGAAATGCTGTGTAGGTTATTTCTCAGCTCTACTGCCTGGAAATAGAGAAAGGGATTGGAACTGAAAACCAATGTCAGTACTCTGGTTTCTGAGTAGAAATCCAGGCAGGAAACAAGGTCCTATATCTCAAATTAATATTCTCTTACCAGAGAACAGGCTTGCCCTGTGGTGTAAGGTCTCCTCACTCATAGTTATCAGAGAGGACAAGTTTATTGCCATGGGTCCCAGTCTCTGTTGTACTTATTGTTAGGAAAAGACAAATTTTATGCCTTGGGCCTGTGTCACCACTCCACATCCTTTTAAGAGAAGACAGTGGTGCTGCTAGGAATGGAGGTTTTAATTCTTCCATTTGTTCAGAGAAGACATTTTTGTTTCTGGGCCATGCACTGTACATTAGAGTCTGCTCAAAGGGGCTACATTTGATGTAGTATGAGTAGTTATATCTTCTAGTTTGTTATTAATTAGATGATCTTGACCTTGAGAGCTTGGACTGCACACTAGTTCCTGTAGGAGAGTCCAGGATTGGTGTCACAGGCCTAAGTCTCCATTCTAGTTTCCCTAGGACAAAGACAGGCTTGTTACTGGGGCCTAGGAAACCACACACTATTCCTTCAGGGAACATAGGCTTAGAATCGTAGTCCATGCCACCAATTCAGTCTCTGTTAGGAAAAGATAGAAGAAAAGCTATGGGGCAAGTTCTCAGCTTTACCTCCTGAAAAAGTTGAAGGTGTTAAAACTGCAAGCCAAAGTCACAACTCTCACTCCTAAGAGACAGTCCAACATGGAGCCAAGATTCTAGTTCTCAGAAAATTATATTTTTACAAACAGATCAGCTGGTGTTTTGATTTAAGGTCTCCAATCTACTAATTTTCAACAAGGACAGGCTTATAGGCCTGGTGCTTTAGACCAGAGCTCCATTGTATTACTGTTAGGAAGAGACTGGCTTTGTGTCATGGGCCCGGGACTCCAGTCTACATCATTTGAAGGGAGAATAATACTGTTACCATGAATAGAGCTCTCCTTTCTTTCCTGAAAGTGTCAAGAGCTTTGGTTTGTGGACCATGCAATGCACATTAGTTTTCATCACAGAGTTTTGGTTTTTGGTAGTGTGAGTAGGCATTTTGCTTAGTCAGTTCAAAATCAGACAGTATTATCCTCAGGCAAATGGCCCCACAGGAGTCATGGCAGGCTAATATGACATTTCCATGGGGATTAAGTACCCATCAAGACACTGGCTTGTATGAAACACAGGGAGATCACATGAAAGATGTAGAGGTTGTAGTTCTCTCTTTGAAATCACAAGTGCATATCACTTAATAAAATTCACATAAACAGAGAGAAAATATTAGTCTCTGTGTAACAAAAAGGGGCTGATATAGCCCCCAAACTTCATTTGAATGTCTTATGCATATTACAAACCTGACTTGAGGTCAAAGGTATAGGCGGCAAGACAATGATCCTTAATTCACTCCAGGTTTTGTCTGTTGTCAGGAAATCTGCTTTATGGCAGTGGTTTCATATTGACCATGTTGAAATCTGGAGGCTAGTGTGCTATGAGGAAGCAACTGGAGAGTAGTGGATAAGACAGCCACCATTTTCTGTTTTGTGGGTAAATGCTGCATCATGGTGAGGATACCTCTTCATGGCAGAAAGAACATTGCCTCAGAATTACTCTACAGCAAAAACCTCAGAACATAAATTCTGAGAGGGACTGGCTTAATGATGATAAAAAAAGATGAGATATTGATATTGAGGTAGTTTTTTCAATGTGTTCTGGTAACATCTAAATTTAGACCAGCACAGGAAAACAAGGTGGAAGACACCTGCAAAACTTGTAGCAAGAACGCAGGAATCTTGCAATATTCATGTGGTTGCCCCATGAGAATCTCGTAATGGTTAAGAGAATGGCCAGAGGGCATCACAGAAAGATCACATGACACTGAGCGATGGTATGGTGCTCCCTTTAGAGTTACTCATCTACATTCCTTGGTGAAATTCACATAAACACTGATAAAAGGAGATTCCATGTATAATAGGACATAGCCGAGACTGCCACCTCACTGGCCTTGAATCAAAACGTCAGGTCTGCATGAGAAGACTTGCTTGAGGACAGCAGTGTAGGCTACCAGTCGATGAATCTTAGATAACTGGCCTGAGGTTTAGGCTGTAGTCAGGTCACATGCTGGAAGGCAATTGGAGTGGCTGTGGCACATTAACCGTGTTGAAATTTGTAGACTGGGTCTGTTTGAGGAAGCTACTTTAAGTTAGTGTTAAAACCAGCTGCCATTTTATTGTATTGTAGCAGAAATTCTCAGTCATTGTGAAAATAACTCTTAAAGACTTTAGGTGTTTCTCCTGCACCATTCTTGGATGCTGACCTTAGGCCACTAATGTCGAGAGCAAAATTTTTAATGGTCAATGCATCAATGCTGAAATATTGAAAATGTGTAGTTTATGAGAAGAGTTTTGAAAACAATTGGTTGAAGATAGGGGAACAGGAATAAGGTGAAAATCACTTGAAAATAACCTAACATTTACTAGGGAAAATGCAGTGGTCATGTAAACACCTTGTGGGATCTACATGGGGGTCATGGAAGACCCCACAGATAGCGTCTTTTTTTTAACAGATGACTAGTCTTGTTACTGTGGGTGTGGGTTTTCACTCTACCTCTTAGAATGTACCAGCTTGAGTGTGTGGGAAATGTTTTCCACTGGACGTTCCCTTGAGAATGAGAGTGCCATGTAGTTGTGTTTTCAAACATCCATCCTACTTCCCCTGATCAGGCATAGAACTGGGTCATGGACCGTAGACTTCTGTTGACTTTAATTTTTCTACCAAGATGGTCTTGTTACTGTGTACCAAGTCCTGTACCAAAGGTTCCATTATGAAAATTTAGGCTAGATTCTGTGTACCAAGGTCTCCACTCTACTTCCTGGAAATAAGAACAATGCTTGGCCATGCTTCCAAGCTCCCCAGTCAAGTTTCTGAAAGAAGAGTCCAGGCTTTGTGCCAGGTTTCTAAGTGCCCACAGTACCATCTCTTACCAGGGGAAAGGCTTGGAGTTGTAGGTTATGGTCACCTTTCAATAATTGGCAAAAGGGAAAATTGGTGACACGGGACCAGATTTTGCTGAATGGACTGTTAGGAGGGCACACAGTTGGTGCTATTGGCCCACATTTCTCTCATAAGCACTTTAAATGAAGGACAGATTTGGTGCTGTGAACTGAGTCTTGTATTCTGTCTTCTAGGAGATGACATCTTAAATTTGTGGGCTGAGGTCTCCCAAAGATTTTCCAGAAGGAGGAGCCATGTTATGTATATGATCTTAGGTCTTCAGTCTGGACTTTGTTATCAATTTGATGGTCTCGGCCTTGTAGGCCTTGGGCTACCAAGTAGTACCTTTTAGGAGGTCCATGTCTGGTACCGATGTCCACAGTCTCTTTTCTAGTTTCTCTTCCATTAAGAAGGCTTCTTGGTTTGTGCCTAAGTCTTCAGTCCGCTTTTGTTCAGAGAGGATAGTCCTACAATTGTGGGACCCGACCACTACTTCAGTCTCTGTTACGGAAATACAAAAGAAATATGTGTAGGTCAATTCTCAGCTCTACTTCCTGGATATAGGGAAATGGATTGGAACTATAAACCAAGGTCAGCCCTCTGGTTCCTATGTAGAAATCCAGGCAGGAGACAAGGTCCTAGTTCTAGAATTAAGATTCTCTTACCAGAGGATAGTATTGCCCTGTGGTGTATGGTCTCCCCTTTCCTAGTTATCAGAAAGGACAAGTTTATGGCCATGGGTCCCAGTCTCTATGTGCTTATTTTAGGAAATGACAGGCTTTGTGCCTTAAGTCCATGTTACCACTCCATATCCCTTCAAGGGGAGATGGTGTTGCTGCTACAAACAAAGACTTCCATTCTTTCTTTTGTTCAGAGAAGATAGCTTTAATTGTGTGTCGTGCACTGTAGATGAGATTCTGCTCACAGGGGCTACCTTGGGTATACTGTGTGTAATTTTTTCATCTAGTCTGTTGTCAAGTAGATGGTCTTGACTTTGGTAGGCTAGACCTGACTCTAGTTCCTGTGAGGACATTACAGGCTTGGTGTGAAGCCTTAGTCTCCATTTTAGTTTCTCTTCCATTAAGATAGGCTTCTTTTTGTGGGTTTAAGATATCATTCGACATTCCTTCATCGAAGACAGGCTGAGAATCATGGTCCACACCACCATTTCAGTTTCTTTTGGGAAAAGAGAAGAAATTCTGTGGAACAAGTTCTCAGCACTACCTCCTGGAAAAGGTGAACTGATTGGAACTGCAAGCCAAAGTCACCACTCTTTTTCCTTAGAGAAAGTCCAGATGTAGAGCCAAGGTTTTAGTTCTCCAAGAAAGGTATTTTTCCAATGGAAATGTTTGGCCTATGGTTTAAGTTCTCCAATCTACTAATTTTCAGTGAGGACAGGCTTACAGCCTTGGTGGCTTTACACGAGGGTTCTGTTGTATTATTGTTTGGAAGAAACTGGCTTTGTGTCATGGGCCTGGGACTCCAGTTCACATTTATTGAAGGGAGGACAGCACTCCTTTCTTTCCTGTAAGAGTAGATAGCTTTGGTCTGTGGGCTATGCACTGCACATTAGTTTCCATCACAAGGTCTAGGTTGTTTGTAGTGTGACTAGGTCTTTTGCCTATTCAGTTCAAAATCGGAGAGTGTTAACCTTGGGCCATGGTTCCATGAGAGTCCCAAAAGGTTGTGGGAATATCCGGTGGGAATCAAGGGTGAAGCAAGAGACTGGCCTGAATGAAACACAGAGAGATCATGTGACAGATGGAGATGTCATAGTGCTCTCTTTGAAATGACAAGTGCATATCACTTGATAAAATTCACATAAACACCAAGAAAACATTAATCTCTTGAAACAGATGGTTGCCGAGACAGCCTCCTAACTGACCTCTGATCAAATGTCGCGACCACATTATAAACCTTACTTGAGGTCAACGGTATATGTGGCCAGACAATGATCCTGAATTCACCTCAGGTTTTGACTGTTGTCAGAAGATCTGCTTTATGACCATGGAGGCGGCAGTTGCATATTGGCTGCATTGCCACCTAGAGGTTGAGTGTATTTTGAGGAAGTGACTGGAGAGTGGTGGTAATGACAGCTACCATTCTACTATGTTGTAGATAAAATGCTGAACCATGCTGAGGGTATCTCTTCATGGCAGAAAGAATGGCTGCCTCAGAATTCCTCTATAGCAAACCTCCGACCATAAATTTGGAGAGGGACTGGCTTAACTACCAAAAAACAAGAGCTGAGATATTGACATTGAGGCAGTTCTTTCAACATGTTCTGGCAACACTTGGTTTAGGACAACACAGGTAAATAAGGAGGAAGGCACTTGAAAATCTTCCAGTAAGAATGTGGGAATCTTGGGATATTCATGTGGTTGCCCCATGGGAATCTCTTGACTATTAAGAGACTGACCGGAGGGCAACACAGGGAGATTGCATGACATTGGGTGATGGTGTGTTGTTCACTTTTGAGTTATCCTTCTACATTCCTTGGTGAAATTCACATAAACAGAGATAAAAAGAAATTCTGTATGTAACAGAGCATGGCTGAGACTGCCACCTCATTGGCCTTGAATCAAAAGGTCAAGTCTGCATGAGATTTGCTTGAGGATAACAGTGTAGGCTACCAGACAATTAATCTTAGATAACTGGCCTGAGGTTTAGGCTGTGGTCAGGCCACATGCTTGAAGGCAGTGGGAGGGGCTGTGGCTCATTAGCCGTGTTGAAATTTGTAGACTGGGTCTGTTCGAGGAAGCTACTTTAGGGTGGTGTTAAAACCAGCTTCCATTTTACTGTATTGTAGCTGAAATGCTCAGTCATTGAAGCATAATTCTTAAAGGCTTCAGGTGTGTCTCCCACACCATTCTTGGATGCTGACCTTAGGCCACTATTGTCGAGAGCAAAATTTTTAATGGCCAATGCATCAATGCTGAAATACTGAAAATGTGTAGTTTATGAGAAGTGTTTTGAAAACAATTGGTTGAAGATAGGGGAAGAAGAATAAGGTGGAAGTCACCTAAAAATAACATAACATTTACTAGGGAGACATGCAGCAGTCTCGTGAACACTTCGCAGAATCTACATGGGGGTCATGGAAGCCCCTGCAGCAATTGTTTGTCTACCAGATGACTAGTTTTGTTACTGTGGGCATAGAATTTCACTCTACTTCTTAGAATGCACCAGGCTTGGGTGTGTGGGATCTGTTTCCACTCAACTTTACCTTGAAAAATGAGAGTGCCATGGTGTTGTGTTTTCAAACATCTACTCTACTTCCCCTGATCCAGGCAGAGGACTGGGTCATGGGCCATGGACTTCTATTGACTTTTTTTTTCTACCAAGATGGTCTTGTTACTGTGTGCCAAGTTCTCCACCAAAGGTTCCATTATGAAAATTTAGGCTAGATTCTGTGGGCCATGTCTCCATTCTACTTTCTGGAAATAAGAACGATGTTTGGCCATGCTTCTGAGCTCCCTAATCGAGTTCCTAAATGAAGAGTCCAGGCTTTGTGCCATGTATCTATGTGCCCACAGGACCATCTCTTCCTTGGGGAAAGCTTAGAGCTGCAGGTTACCGTCACTTTCAACAATTGGCAAAAGGGAAAATTGGTGACATGAGACCAGATTTTGCTGAATGGACTGTTAGGAGTACACATGGTTGGTGCCTTCAGCTCAAATTTCTATCATAAATGCTTAAAAGGGAGAATAGTCTTAGAGCTCTGAACTGAGTCCTCCGTTGTTCTACCTCCTAGGAGATGACATCTTAAATCTGTGAGCTAAGGTCTTCCAAAGACTAGGTATTGTGGGCCTAGGTCTTCAGTCTGGACTTTGTTACCAATTTGACAGTCTAGGCCTTGTAGGCCTGGGCTACCAAGCAGTTTTTTTTGGAAGGTCCAAACCTGGCGCCCATTTCTACAGCATCCGTTATAGATTCTCTCAATAAAGAAGGCATGTTGCTGTGTGCTTAGGACTCCAGGAGACTGGGTTTGTGCCATAGGGCCAGAACTCCTCTTTGTTCCCTATAGTGTCGACAACTTTGGTCTGTCTGCCATGCACTGCATATTAGTTTCTGTCACACAGTCTAGGTTGTTGGTAGTGTGACTAGGTCTTTTTCTTAATCTGTATCAAATTAGACAATGTTAACCTCAGGCCCATGGCTCCTCATAGTCATGACAGGATCATGTGATTGCCACCTGGGAATCAAGGGACCATTAAGACACTAGCATACATAAAACACCAGGAGATCATGTGACAGATGGGGATGTCTTAGTGCTTCCTTTAAAAAAACGGGTTCATATCACTTGATAAAATTCACATACACATTGAAAAAAAACATGAGTCTCAGTAATAGAAGGTAGCCAAACAGCCTCCTAACTGACCTCCAATTGAATGTCATGTTCACATTACAAATCTTGCTTGAGGTCAACGGTATATGGGGCTAGAAAGTAATCCTTAATTCTCCACAGATTTTTCTGTTTTCTAGAAACCTTCTTTAGGGCAGGGGAGGCTGTGGTTGCATATTGTCCATGTTGAAACCTGCAGGCTGGATGTGCTGTGAGGAAACGTCTGTAGAGTGGTGGAAATGATAGCTGCCATTGCTATATTGTAGGTAAAATGCTGAGTCATTGTGAGGATACCTCTTCTTAGTGCAGAGAATGCTGCCTCAGAATTCCTCTAAAGCTCATCTTAGACTACAAATTCTACAATGATAGAAAGAACGCTGAGAATTTGACATTGAGCTAGTTTCTTCGTTGTGTTTTGGAATTTCTTGTTTTAGCCAGCAGTGGAAAATGAGGTGGATGTCACTTGAAAATCACATAGCCAGTTGCCGGGAATCTCACAATATTCACATCCTAGCCTGAGGGAATCATGTGACTATCAAAAGACTGGCCTGAGGGTATCATTGGTTGATCATGTGACATTACATGATGGTGTGACACTCACTTTTTAGTTGGCTTTCTAAGTTCCTTAAAAAATTCACATAAACACTGAGAAAGGGAGAGCCTTTGTGTACCAGAGCATGACAGAGGTAGCCACCTACTGTCCTTTAATTGAAAAGTCAGGTCCACAATACAAAGACTGGCTGAGGACAGCAGTGTAGGTTACCAAACAATGATCCTTAGATAACTCACCTGAGATTATGGCTGGGTCAGGCAAGCTGATTAAAGGCAAGGGCAATGGCTGTTGCCCATTAACCTCATTGAAATTGGGAGGCTGAGTTAGCTTGAGAAAGCTACTTTGGAGCAGAGTTAACAGCATTCACCATTTTGTCCTATTATAGCAAAATACTGAGTCATTATGAGCATAAGTCATAAAGGCTTCAAGTGCGACTCCCGCACTATTCTTGGATGCGGATTTGAGGCCACTACTGTCAAGAGGGAATTGCTTAACGGCCAATGCATCAATGCTGAAATATTGAAAATGTGCAGCTAATGAGACTTATTTTGAAAACACTTGGTCGAAGATAGAAAAGAAATGAGGTGGAAGTACCTGAAAATGACATAGCAATCACTAGGGAATCATGCAATAGTCACGTTAAACCTCATGGGAAACACATGGGGGTCATGGAATACCCCGCGGGTTTTATTTGTCACCCAGGTGTTAATCTTGTTCCTGAGGGTATAGGTTTTCACTCTACTTCTTAGAAGGAACCAGGCTTGAGTGTGTGTGATATGTTTTCCACTCAAGGTTACCATGTAAATGAAACAGGCATGGTATCGTGTTTTCAAACATCCACTCTAATTCTTCTGATCCAGTCAGAGAACAGGGTCATGGGCCATGGACTTCTAGTGACTCTTTTTTTCCTATATATGGTCTTGTTACATGTGCCAAGTCTCCACCAAATGTTCCATTATGAAAATTTAGGTGAGATACTCTGGGCCAAGCCCTTCCTTCTACTTTCTGGAAGTAGGAACAATGCTTGGCATACTTCCAATCTCCCTATTCAAGTTCCTGATAGAAGAGTTCAGGCTTTATGACAAGTTTCCAAGTGCACACACTTCCTTCTCTTACCAGGTGAAAGTTGGTGCTGTAAGTAATGGTCATCTTTCAATCACTGGCAAAAGGGGAAATTGGTAATGTGGAACCAGGCTGAGCTGAGTGGATAGTTAGGATGACACAAGTTTCATTCCGAGGGCAAATTTGTATCATAAACGCTTTAAAGGGAGGACGATCTTGGTGCCAAGAACCAAGTCCTCTGTTCTTACTCCTAGGAGATGACATCTTGGTTCTGAGGGCCAGTGTCTCCCCAAGAGTTTCTGGTACCAGGGCCTATTTCTTCAATCTAGTCTTTGTTATCAATTGGATGGTCTATACCTCGAGGGCCTGTGGCTGCCAACTACTTTCTATTAGGAGTTTCAGGCTTGATTCCAATTTCTACGGTCTCCATTCTACTTTCTGTTCCATAGAGAAGGCTTGTTGCTGTATGCCTAGGACTGAAGGCAAAATTTGTTATAAGAGGACAGGCTTAGAATCATGACCCCAGATCACCACATCAGTTTCTTTTAGGGAAAGACAGTAGAAATGCTGTGTACCAATTTCTGAGCAATACTTTCTGGAAATAGCTGAAGAGATTGGAACTGCACACCAAGGTCAACACTCTGGTTCCTGATTAGAAATCCAGGCAGGAGACAAGGTCCTAGGTCTCAAGTTAAGATTCTCTTACCTGAGGACAGGCTTGCCCTGTGGGGTAAGGTCTCCTATATAGTAGTTTTCAGAGAGGACAGGCTTATTGCCATGGGTACCAGTCTCCCTGGTACTTATCCTTAGGAAAAGAGGCTTTGTGCCTTGGGCCCTTGTCTCCATTCCACATCCTTTCAATGGAAGACAGTGATCCTGTCACTAATAAAGGCCTCCTTTCTTCCTTTTGATCAGAGAAGACAGCTTTGTTTGTGAACTATAAACTTCCCATGAGTTTCTGTACAAAGAGGCTAATTTGGGTGTCATGTGAGCAGTTGTTTTGTCTTGTCTATTATCAATTTGACAGTCTGGACCTTGGGAGCCTGGGCCTGTACACTAATTCCTCCTAGGAGAGTCCAGGACTGGTGTCACAAACATAAATCATCATTCAAGTTTCACTTGCATAAAGACAGAATTGTTGCTGTGGGCCAAGTAAAGCATTTGACATTCTTTCAGGGAAGACAGGCTTAGAACTATGGGTCCAGGCCACTGCTTCATTTTCTGTTAGGAAAAAACAGAAGTGCTGTGGAACGAAGTCTCAGCTCTATCTCCTGGAAAAGGTGAAGGGATTGGCGCTATAAGCAAAAGTCAGCACTGTGGCTCCTAGGAGACACAGAGCAAAGATTTTAGTTCACTAAGAAAAATATTCTTACCAGAGGAAAGCCTGGCCTTGCGATTTAACATCTCCAACCTACTAGTTTTCAATGGAGGCAGGCTTGGTGGATTTAGTTCAGGGATCCATTGTATTATTTTTAGCAATAGACTAGCCTTGTGTGAAGGGCAGAAATCTCCAGTCTATATCATATGAAAGGAGGACAATGCTGTTACTAGAATGAAGGCCTCCTATGTTTTCTCTAATTGTAGACAGTTTTAGTCTGTGGGAAATGCACTCCACGTAAGTTTCTGTCATAAGGACTAGGATGTTGGTAGTGTGAGTAGGACTTTTGTGTAGTCTGTTCAAAATTAGAGAGTGTTAACTTCAGGACCATTGGCCTGCAGGAGTCAAAACAGGATCACATGATTGCACTGCTGGAATCTGGTGCTCATCAGAAACTTGCATGTATGAAACAAAGAGAGATCATGTCACACATGCGTTATGATGTAGAGCTCTCTTTGGAATGACGAGTGCATATCACTTGATAAAATTCACTTAAACATGGGGAATACATTAGTCTGTGTAACAGAAGGTGGCCGAGACAACCTCCTAACTAACATCCAGTCTAATTTGTCCACATTACAAAACTTACTTGAAGTCAACAGTACATGCTACCAGAAAGTGATCCTCAATTCACCTCAGATTTTGTTTGTCGTTAGGAAACTTGCTTTATGAAAATGAATGTGGTAGTCACTTATGGAGCACAATGAAACCTGGAGGCTGAGTGTGCTGTGAGAAACTGAATGGACAGTGGTGGAAACAGCAACTGCCATTTTGCTTGATTGTAGGTAAAATGCTGAGTCATTGTGTGGATACCTCTTCATGGTGCAAAGAATGGCTGCCTCACAATTCTTCTATAGAAAATGTCAGACTACAAATTCTGGGAGGGCTTGGCATAATGACAATGGAAAGAAAGCTGAGAATTTGGCATTGAGCCAGTTCCTTCAACATGTTTTAAAAACCCGTGGTTGAGGCCAGCAGATGAAAATGAGGTGGAAGTCACTTGAAAATCTTGAGTCAAGAACACGAGAATCTTGCAATATTTATGTGGCTCCCCAACGGGAATCATGTGGCCACCAAGAGACTGGTCTAAGGGCATCACAGGGAGATACCGTGATATTAGGTGATAGCATGGCACTCACTTTGAAGTTTCCCTTCTATGTTTCTTGGTAAAATTCATATAAACACAGAGAAAGGTGAGTCCATGTGTTCCAGAGCGTGACCGAAACAGCTA